>NC_091950.1:341855295-342168952 GCF_031021105.1 Erythrolamprus reginae | reverse complement strand
TATCAAGTTATAAGTTATAGCTGCCTGCACAAGCTCTTTATTACTTATGAAAATGTGAGGGCTGATAGTTTATTTAGTATTTCTCATGCGTCCTTGCATTCAGTTTTTAATTATAAAAATAACTGGAAGTGTGTTTTCACTGAAGAGTTGTAGTCATTCATTTTAAATATTTATAGCTATAAACATTGTATTTTACATAATAAAATTATGGACATTAAATTTATACAAATTGTTAAATTAGAATTTTTCAGACACGTTTTAAATGTTGATCTGTTCCAAACATCATACACTTAAGAATCTTCGGAGAGGGGCGGCATACAAATCCAAATAATAAATAAATAAATAAATAAATAATAAAGAAAATCCCCACTTTATGTTCAAAGTAGAGAATTAGCTGCACTGGAAATGTTTTTGAATCCATTTTGCTATAAATTCTGTGATGCATGAAATAGCCTGTCAGTTGTCTACTGATTTCAGATTTCAATAAACGAATATCTATTATAGCCATAAATTGTAATTAGTGTGTAATATAGTCTTTCAGAATATTTACTTCTAAGATAGTATCTAACCTAATTTAATTCCTTAGGTAGTATATTGTACTACATTTCTTCCCATGATGGTGGAGAGCGAGGGAAGAAGAAAATGTATTGTGCATTTTTCACCTTCATTGTCAAGGTCCTACTTTGTGTGGAAACCTAAAATCATTGGAATCAGATCAAACTAGAGGCCAAGATCTGAATCCTATGGCAGGCAACGCCATTATAATGTAAATGGCATAAATCTGACATTTATTTATTTATTGGATTTGTATGCCGCCCCTCTCTGTAGGCTTGGGGCGGCTAACAACAGTGATAAAAAACAGCATGTAACAATCCAATTCAATAGTAAAATAGCTAAAAAAACCCTTATTATAAAACCAAACATACATACAAATATACCATACAATTGTGGGTAGTTCTGACTCTTTCCATCCTTATGTGTGCAGGTAATCCTCAATTTATGACTGATTTTTCAACAACATTATCATTTGCATCTTAGCAGCCTTGGAACAGGTATTCTATAGTCTATAAAGCATTTCCAACCATCATAAAATATCTTGGCTGACTCCACAGTCACATGATTTTATTTCAGGTGCATGGCAACCTGTTTACATTTATGATTGGTTGCCAAGGGCCCTGCAATCATGTGATTGCCATTTATAAGATTCTCTACTGGCTTCTCAAAAAAATCAGTGGGAAAATAAACAGGGAATGTTGCAAGTGGAGAGTACAGTATATTGGATTTGAGGTCTGTTTTCTCAGCAGGCTGAAGGATTTCCCCTCATCTCCATGGTGCAATGAGAAATCCGTGCATGTGTTGGTGGAACAGACCTCAAATCTGGAGAAAAGCTAGTGAACATTCTGGGTTCTTCTGTTTTCAGAAGACTGATATTTGTTAGTCATATCAATTTAATAGAAATCCAACTTTAAGGAAATTCAGAATGCGGAGTCAAATATTACTGTAAAAACTAGCAAAAGAAAAAGAAGCAATAAAATATCCTAGGGTTCCAGCCTGTGTGTCATAAACAGTTTAAAAGTTGTAAAGAGGAAAAGACAGCAATTGTATATTTTTGTATATCACCATTGTACTTTTTTTTCTCTGGGAGTGGCAAAAATAGATATTGGTGTGTGGGTGGGGCTGTATAATGTGTTATCCTTGACATAAATTTTAGCATAGGTACTATCAAGAAAACCACAATTTTTAAAATTCTATTTTAATATTACATTATGATGTCTATAATATTTCAGGCAAGACTCTCATTTTTCATCAAATTATTAATAATAATTAATAATAATAATTTATTAGATTTGTATGCCACCCCTCCCCAAGGACTCGGGGCAGCTCACAACAATAATAAAATACAATAAACAGTGGTGCCAATCTAATATTAGTAAAACTGAAGTTAAAATCCCTTAATATTAAAAAACAATCAGTACTACACAATCATACCATTCTCAAGTGTTACAATCAGCAAGGGGGGGTGGAATCAGTCTCCCCATACCTGGTGACATAAGTGGGTCTTTAACATCTTGCAGAAGACGCGGAGGCTGGGGGTAATTCGAATCTCTGAGGGGGAGTTGATTCCAGAGGGCCGGAGCCGCTA
This sequence comes from Erythrolamprus reginae, assembly GCF_031021105.1. Classification (NCBI taxonomy): domain Eukaryota; kingdom Metazoa; phylum Chordata; class Lepidosauria; order Squamata; family Dipsadidae; genus Erythrolamprus; species Erythrolamprus reginae. The sequence goes on along the minus strand of NC_091950.1, from coordinate 342,166,809 downwards.
CAGAGAAAGGTCTTCCCCTGGGTCCTGCCAGACGGCATTGTTTAGTCGATCGGACCCGGAGAAAGCCAACTCTGTGGGATCTAATCGGCCACTGGGACTCATACAGCAGAAGGCAGTCCCGTAGGTATTCTGGTCCGATGCCATGTAGGGCTTTATAGGTCATTACCAACACTTTGAGTTGTGACCAGAAACTGATCGGCAGCCAGTGCAAGCCACGGAGTGTTGATGAAACATGGGCATACCTAGGGAGGCCTATGGTAGCTCTCGCAGTCGCATTCTGTACGATCTGAAGTTTCCGAACACTTTTCAAAGGTAGCCCCATGTAGAGAGCATTGCAGTAGTCGAATCTCAAGGTGATGAGGGCATGAGTGACTGTGAGCAGAGACTCCCTGTCCAAATTCCTGTTCCCATAAATAAAAAAGAATAACATCACACGATAAGATGCAGAGACAATTATTTTGATAAGACATGGAACCACCTCCCTTTTAAAGAAAAAGTCAGCTTTCTCTTTTTTTACGCATTTAAAATTAGGAAGCAAAAGGTGAATGTTGACCTTTTTTCTGTGCAGATTGAAATCTTGGGGCCCTTCATAATAAAACCATGAAACATCGAGTGCCTGTAAAAACACAATCTTTATAACACATATTGATACATAAACAAATCCTTTTTCTCCTTCAGCATTTCTTAAAAATCAAAAATGAAATATTCTCTAAGCAACATCATGTGCATGTTTATACACTCAAAGCTTTTATTTCACTGCAGGTTAAATCTCAGGAGTGTCATAACAACAGAGATGGCATTGGATAGATTAGGGATCTCGGTAGACCCAAATCCTTTCCCTTTAAACGGTCAACTAAATGGCCAAGTAGAAAATGACACAAGTGTTTGACTCCTCTGCTTGAGCTTTCCAGCAACTGGTTTACACAGGCTTAATGTCTCCTAATAATGGGAAAGAACATTCTGATTAATAGCTGTTGATAGCTTTAATCTCCCCAGATTTTATCTAATTTTCTAAAAGCCATCCAAGTTGGTGCACATGACAATATATTTTAGCTAATGCTATAGCTTGACATTGTGCTGTGTGAGAAACTTCCTTTTAGGTATCACAAATCTCCCACCGTTTCTTATTGCAAAAGAAGGGGAGAAAACATTTTATATCCATTCTTTATACAGTGGTACCTCGAGATACGAGTTTAATTCGTTCCAGACCTGGGCTCTTAAGTCGAGCAGCTCTTATCTCGAACGACTTTTCCCCATAGGAATTAATGTAAATAATTTTAATTGGTTCCAGCCCTCAGAAAACTCACAAAGTTAGTCTAAATTATGCAGAAAGACATGTTTTTAATGAAGAAATGTACACGTACATATAAATGAATAATGAAGTTTCTTTCACTTAACTTGTAAACTTTCTTAAACTTTTAAATTTACATATGTTCAACTTCTCTGCCACCCAATCCTGTAGGACAGAGGTCCCCAACCCTTTTTGCACCAGGGACCGGCTTTAAGCGATCAAGAGAGGAATGGGTGAATGAATGGACGGAGGGTGGGAAGGAAGGAAGGAAAGAGGGAAGGGACAGGAACAGAGGAAGGAAGCAAGGAAACTTATGAAAGGGGAGAGTAAGAGAGGAATGAGTGAAGGGAGGGAGGGAGGGAAGAAGGTGGGAAGGAGAAAGAAAAGAAGAAATAGAGGAAGGGAAGGTAAAAGAGAGAAAGAAAAAGAGCAAGAAAGAAAGAAAGAAAGGGGGAAGGGACAGGAACAGAGGAAGGAAGCAAGGAAACTTATGAAAGGGGAGAGTAAGAGAGGAATGAGTGAAGGGAGGGAGGGAGGGAAGAAGGTGGGAAGGAGAAAGAAAAGAAGAAATAGAGGAAGGGAAGGTAAAAGAGAGAAAGAAAAAGAGCAAGAAAGAAAGCTGCAAGCCCCCCCCCCCCCCGAGCCCCCCGAACCTTTTAAAACACGCGCGCCGCTTCGCAGCTGTCTCCTGAAGCCGAACGCAGAAGTTAGCGTTTGGCTTCAGGAGACAGCTCCTTGGCGCTTGTATCTCGAATTTGGGCTTGTAAGTAGAACAAAAATATCTCTCCCCTCCCAGCTCTTATCTCGAGTTGCTCTTAAGTAGAGCAGCTCTTATGTCGGGGTTCCACTGTACATAGTTCACTATGTATACCTTTCTGTTCAATTCCCTTTTATTTTAAACCAAAATAATAACCCAAGTATAGAATTATTCTATTCCTTTATCCCATAGTGTTTCCAGGGCTCTGGTCATTTTGGCTGTAGAAAATGTAGTGACAGATTTTTTGGGGGTGGGGGGTGGGGATACACCCTGATATAAGCTTATGTAAAAATAATTGTTTTGTTAATTTTATTTCTAGCACCTTTTTAACAATAATGTCAGCATATTTCATGTTAGCATTTCTGTTGAGGTGTATATAACCATAGTAAAATAATTTTATACCATTTAATTGATTATCTCCTGGCTATTTTGTAAATTTTCCAGATTTTATTGATTGCTGCAGGGAGAATTACATTAAGGATTTATTTCAAATATTTGCTCCTTTTTTCATATGGTTTAAGTTATCAGTTAAAACATATGTATAGTATTATAAGAACTCTCATGCTTAATTCCTGGTTACTTTCTGGATAGTTCAATATCATTTTCACTTCAGCAATACAGAAATGCTGCTGTTTTTTAGATTCTTCACCCCCCCCCTCAAATTCAGTTCTAGACAACAGCACTGCTATTTTATAGTAATCTCACATCTTTCTCAATGTTTAGAGATCAGCCAAGGTCCACATCTAGTTAGGCTATACAGTGGCCTAAATAATTTGAAATGAGCTATTCCAAATATTTTGGAATACAAATCGGCCGTTTTAGTCCCAAATACCTGTTTCAAGATTGAAATAATTCACAGTTGGATAATTTTACTCTCAATTGTGATGGCCAAATCTGGTTCTCGGTTTATCTTTTTTCAATAAGCAACCAAGTCGGAAGATAATTTAAAAGCAATTTTATTGGAGTACTTTGATAAAGTGCGGTCTCCCTTTGAAAAGGGGGACCCCCCCAAGAAATGGATTACATTTACTTTTATAGTTGGAACAACAAAGAACTTCAAAGCAAAAGTTGATTGGTTTAGAAATAGTCATCTATTCAGTTACATCACAAGAATTACATCATAGCCATAGAAAAGAGCATTGTATTCTGAATAAAAGTAAAATAAACATTTGAAAAGGATTTGGGCAAGATACATTCTCAGAATTTCCCAAGGTTGACTATTTTTTTGTTCACTGAGTTCAGCTAAAAACAAAACTGTTAATCTATAATGTACTGAATGCTCTCCTGCCTGTCCTGGTTTCTTGAAAGAGAGTTTTTTTCCCTTGAAAATTAAGGCTTATCAGAAATTATCGGCAATAGAATATAATAGAGTAGAATTTTTATTGGCCAAGTGTGATTGGACATACAAGGAATTTGTCTTGGTGCATATGCTCTCAACGTACATAAAATTAAATATACATTTGTCAAGAATCATGTGGTACAACACTTAATGATTGTCATAGGGGTCAAATAAGCAATGAAGAAGCAATACAATTGAAAAGCAAATTTAAAATACTAGCAGTCCCATGGGGCGGCATACAAATCTAAATAATAAATAAATAAATAATAAATAAATAAATAAATAAATAGCCAGTGCAACGGTATTACAAAAAGCATGTTTCAAGTATTATGAAGTCCATCCTCTGTGGCCCTCAGTTGTTTATAATGGGTTCCATCTGGCTTCTCTACCAGGTTGACATCAAGAATACAGTATACTAATATTTTACTAATATACTAACAATTTAGTTTTCTACTCATAGAAACATAGAAGTCTGACGGCAAAAAAAGACCTCATGGTCCATCTAGTCTGCCCTTATACTATTTTCTGTATTTTATCTTAGGATGGATATATGTTTATCCCAGGCATGTTTAAATTCAGTTACTGTGGATTTATCTACCACGTCTGCTGGAAGTTTGTTCCAAGGATCTACTACTCTTTCAGTAAAATAATATTTTCTCATGTTGCTTTTGATCTTTCCCCCGACTAACTTCAGATTGTGTCCCCTTGTTCTTGTGTTCACTTTCCTATTAAAAACACTTCCCTCCTGAACCTTATTTAACCCTTTAACATATTTAAATGTTTCAATCATATCCCCCCTTTTCCTTCTGTCCTCCAGACTACAGTATACAGATTGAGTTCATTAAGTCTTTCCTGATGCTCACACAATAATATTACCGTAATTTCATTTCTGAATGAATTCAAACCTTTATTTTCTGGTTTTCATGATAGAGCAGCCATACAACAGAACTGATGCTAGGAATCAGTCTCCAACTTCCACAGCAAATGAGGTGATCGTATGTTAGCTGTACTCTTGTGGGCCATCATAAAAATGCAAAAGTTGATCAGTTCTAATGTAATGATAATTTTAAGAAATGGTGTACAGAATAATCTTTATTTTTTACATGGAGTAACACTGTGATAATATAATGCATAACAGTTCAATCTTGACATTTCTATAAAAGTTATTAACTTTGTGGAATACATTTTATACCATAGACATGCCTCTGAACAATGCTTTTTATGGGCAGAACGTTTGGTTCATTTGGTTCAATTAGAATATGCATTAACTATATGATAATAATAATCTGATCATCTTACTTATGGGAGAAAATGTTTAATGAGACTTTGCCAGGCAATTTATGAGTGTGCTTTTAAGATCACTGATCTTTAGACAATATTCTGTCTTAATGCTTTTCAATTTACTGGTAATAGCATAAGACTATTTTTTTTCTTGCTCCCAAACGCATGCAAACTTGTGTAGGAAGTACAATTTTTAAAAAAACCTCTTGAAATCAAACTTTTAATAATAATAATAAAAAAAATAACAACAGAGCTGGAAGGGACCTTGGAGATCTTCTAGTCTAACCCTCTGCTTAGGCAGGAAAGCCTACATCATTTTAGACCAATGGATATCCAACATCTTATTAAAAACTTCCAGTGTTTGGAGCATTCACAACTTCTGGAGGCAAGCTGTTCCACTGATTTGTTAATTAATTTTAATGTTCCATTAATTTGTTCTGTCAGGAAATTACTCCTTAGTTCTAAGTTGCTTCTCTCCTTATTTAGTTTTTTTTTAATATACAGTGGTCCCTCGATTTTCGCGGGTTCAAACTTCGCGAAACGGCTATACCACGGTTTTTCAAAAATATTAATTAAAAAATACTTTGCTGTTTTTTTCCCTATACCACGGTTTTTCCCACCTGATGACATCATACGTCATTGCCAAACTTTAGTCCGCCTTTAATAAATATTTTTTTAATAAACTTTAATAAATAAACATGGTGAGTAATAATCTAAAAGGTTGCTAAGGGAATGAGAAATTGCAGTTTAGGGGTTTAAAGTGTTAAAGGAAGGCTTGTTCATAGCCAAAAATAGTGTATTTACTTCCGCATCTCTACTTCGCGGAAATTCGACTTTCGCGGGTGGTCTCGGAACGCATCCCCCGCGAAAATCGAGGGAACACTGTACTGAATCTGTTACTTGAAATTGTTAGTTACTTATCTATTGAAGTACAGAAAAGTGCAAAATATTAAAACCTGTTCTGGCCTTCCACTTAAAGACTAGTGGTGGCAGTTAAAAATCTTGGCCCAAACTAATGCATGGTTTACCGTTGTTACATCATATCATTATAAAAAAAATAACTTCCAAGGATTAGTCACCCTTATCACATTTAAATCCTGGAGGTGAAGAACTGCAAGAACATTACTTCATTAGAATTGCCTTGAGCCACAGGGTGAAAAAGGCACTGATATGTTTTTGCTCTCAACCACCAATTTAAAATAGCAATCCCTATCTGTCACAGGATAGCCAAACCTTTTAAGAATCAAATTAGAAATGCATTAAATAGGAATAAGACATGAGGCAGTAGAATTGGTGTGCTCTTTTCATGATACATATGGAATCTATTTCTGGCTACTCCGTCTATGCATAATCAATTACATACATATGATTGTGTACGATAAAAGGCTTGGACAAGATTTTTTTTAAATGAGGTGTGCCATATCGACAGGCAACTGGGAAATCAAATGGTTAAAGTGGTTGATGAAGAGTTAATTCCAATAGCCATTTATACTCACAAGTAGAGGAATTCTTATGTTCAAAAATATATATTTTAAAAAAGATGCACATGAACAGTAATAAACAACTTATAGAAAGAGATAAAATAGGTTGGTATAGCCACCATCTATCATAGCAGTGGGCAATAAACAGCCTGACAGCATCCTATTTGCAGGGCGCCAGCATCTCAAGATCACAAATTCACATATTTGAGATGATGAGATTTCTTGTTTTTTCTGCCTCAAAATTAGTGGGAACTTTCTGCCATCTGTTTTGGTGGTATTGTGCTGTTGCACTTACCCAATTTATTGAAGTAAATATTTTCAACCCCATCTAACATTTAATTATAACACTAATCTCAATAATCTTTATTTATTTATTTATTTATTTATTAATCAGATTTGTATGCCGCCCCTCTCCGCAGACTCGGGGCGGCTCACAGCGATAATAGTACAATGTAAACAAATCTAATATTTAAGTTTAAGTTAATTTAAAACCCCAATTTAAAAACCAATCATACATGCTAGCATACCATGCATAAATTTTATAAGCCTAGGGGGAGGGAAAGTATCAATTCCCCCATGCCTGACGACAGAGGTGGGTTTTAAGGAGCTTACAAAAGGCTAGGAGGGTTGGGGCAACTCTGATATCCGGGGGGAGTTGGTTCCAAAGGGTCGGGGCCGCCACAGAGAAGGCTCTTCCCCTGGGTCCCGCCAAACGACATTGTTTAGTTGACGGGACCCGGAGAAGGCCAACTCTGTGGGATCTAACTGGTCGCTGGGATTCGTGCGGCAGAAGGCGGTCCCGGAGATATTCTGGTCCGGTGCCATGAAGGGCTTTATAGGTCATAACCTATCTTGATCTCAGATTAATGAAGAATGAAAAATAAGTACAGAAAGAAGGAAAGTAGAATTACATTGTTACTTGGATTGCTGATTGAAATGGTGAAGTGGCTCACATTTTATACTTTTGTGTACAAATATTACTGATCTAAAAGCTAAATTACTTATCTTTGCTTCATAATTCTTTATTTAAGTCCACTTTTTATATTTACAAATTGCCAGTTCAGATTTCATTTAGATCAGGTCCTTACTGTAGTTATCAAGAAGTTTTGCTCTAATGCAAATCAGTCTTCCTTGATTAGAATATGCATGGTAGAATAGCCATTAATTTAGGTATTTTCTCTAAATAGTAGATACATTGCAGTAGTATATTATAGTATTGTAAATACAATGGTACTATCATATTTGGCAGGAAATTGAAACCAGAAATTATAGCGGACTCTTCAAGGAGCACTTATTGCAGTATTTTAAATACAAGCACAATTCAAATGTTCAACTTCATAAATTTTATGTTAATTTACTTTATCATTGATTTAATTGTAACTGTCTTCGTGGCAGGTATATTACAAAATATTATACTACATACTGAGTTTGATGTGCAGAATTACTGGACACCAGAATGAATATTGTCTATAAATTATATTGTTTGTTTGTAGTTGCAACATCAATGATAACAAACTTTTACAGTATAATAGAATTTACATTGATACAAACAATTTTCGTGGAGTAATCCAAGGACTCCATCTTTAACTGGCAGTTGTCACTTCTTTTGTACTCTATGGAACTAAAATGTTTAATCAAATGATTACTCATTACTGATTGAATTATCTGGTGTTTTTCTTGTATTAAACAAGATGATGAGGATGATGATTTATTAGATTTGTATGCCGCCCTTCTCCGAAGACTCGGGGCGGTTGTGATGTGTAAGTGGTGAATTTCTATTAATATTTTCTTGGGAATTAATAACTACCTTGTGAACTAATATATATAATATATAAAATATTTATATATATCTTTGCAATATACTTTTGAATAATTAATAGTAGTAGCAATAATAATCTATCCGTAACCTAGTGTTCAAGATTTTCCAATGGTGCTTCTATTGTCACTGTAACTGAGTCCATCCACTTCCTTGCTATTCATCCTCCTCTTCTTTCTCTTTTCCAGCATTAGAGCTTTTATCAGAGAGCTAGGATTTTGCAGTGTGTATCATTTATGTGTTGGTTAATTTCCATGTACTATAATAATGTTTTAAAAGTTATTGATTTTTAAAGGTTTTTTAAAAATATGTGTGTATCAAAAAAATCACAAGGCCTGGATATGGGTGCAAGTTCAAGAGTGGAACTACCATCAATCATCTATACATGGATAAAATCAAGTTGTATGCTAAGAGTGCTTGAGACAGCAACTCACTAATCCACCTGATACAGATCTACAGTGAGGATAGTGGGATGTCATTTGAACTAGAGAAGTGTGTATGGATGATGGTTGAGAGAAGGAAAGCAATTAAGACTGATGGGGCGGAATTACCAGTGGGCCATATAAAAGATATACATTCTGGTTGCAAGTACCTTGGCATCCCACAGTCACATGGGAACCAGATTGAAGAGGCAAGGAAGATAGCAACATCCAAGTATCACCAAAGGATCAAACAGATCCAAGAGTCAATTCAACAAGAAGAACAAGATCCATGCCATCAGCCATCCATACCATCCATGCCCTTGCAGTTATTAGATACTCTGCCAGTATAATGAGTTGGCCAAAGAAAAATTTAGAAGCTGCTGATGTGAAGACCTGGAAGCGCCTCCTCATCTTGGTAGTTCAAAAGACATGTGCCAAGTGATAGCAACATGAGGAAGAAGAAGTATGAGAAGCTGCTTTCAAAAGAGCTAATACAGTCCTCAGTTGCATAAACAGAGGCATAGTATCAAAATCACGTGAAGTATTAGTACAGCTTTATAAAATTTAGTAAAACAACACCTGGAATATTATATCATATTTTAGTCATTGCATTATTAAAAAAATGTTGAGACTTTGGAAAAAGTGCAAAGAAGAGCAAGGCCTGGAGACTAATGCATATAAAGAACAATTGCAGAAACTAGTCTAGAGAAAAGAAGGACTAGGGGTGACCTGATAGCAGTATTCCAGTATTTGAGAAGCTGTGACAAAGAAAAGGGGTTCAACTTACTTTCTAAAGCACCAGAAGGTAAGACAAAAAACAATGCATGGAAATTAATCAAGGAGAGAAACAACTTGGAATGAAGGATAAACTTTCAAACAGTGGGGGACAATTAACCAGTAGAATGGCTTGCCCTCAGAAGTCATTGGTGCTTCATCACTGGAGGTTTTTAAGAAGAGACTGGACAGACCCTTGTCTCAAATTGTATAGTGTCCCCTGCTCAAGGTCCGTTTCAGCTCTATTCTGATTGATTGGACCAGACAGGTCCTAAAGAGTAACTTCATTGAGAAGAACAAGATCCATGACATCAGCATATACATCCTTCCAGTTATTTGCCAAAGGGGCTGGTCAAAGAAAGACGTAGAAGCTGCTGATGTGAAGGCCTGGAAGCTCCTTCTCATCTTGGTAGTTGACAAGGACCAAAAGACACCGGTGATTGATGTAGCAGTGCCAAGTGACAGCAACATGAAAAATGAGAAGCTGGAGAAGTACCCGGAACTGAAGGAAGAATTGTGGAAAGTAAAAGCCAAAGTGAAGCCTGTGGTGATAGGAACACTTGGAGCTGTGTCTCCTAAGCTGAGAGAGTGACATCCTAACAAAACATCAGAACTCATTGTCCAGATTCATTTTTATTTTTATTTATTTTATTTATTTATTTGTCCAATATACAATACATATGGAAGAGAATACTGTAGACATTAAGTAATATATATAAAGATAGAAACTAAAAAAGAAGAGAAGTAGATGGGAGGGAGAGAATATATATGATATAAGAGATAAGGAGAGAATATATATGATATAGATAGATAGATAGATAGATAGATAGATAGATAGATAGATAGATAGGGAGAGAATATGTATGATATATAAGGGAAGACAATTGGACAGGGGACGATAGGCACATCAGTGCACTTATATACGCCCCTTACTGGCCTCTTAGGAACCTGGAGAGGTCAATCGTGGAGAGTCTAAGGGAGAAGTGTTGGGGGTTGGGAGTTGACACTATTGAGTCCGGTAATGAGTTCCACGCTTCGACAACTCGATTGTTAAAGTCATATTTTTTTACAGTCAAGTTTGGAGCGGTTAATATTAAGTTTGAATCTGTTGAGTGCTCTTGTGTTGTTGCGGTTGAAGCTGAAGTAGTCGTTGACCGGAAGGACGTTGCAGCATATGATCTTGTGGGCAATACTTAAATCGTGTTTTAGGCACCGCAGTTCTAAGCTTTCTAGACCCAGGATAGTTAGTCTATTTTCGTAGGGTATTCTGTTTCATGGGTGAGAAGAGAATTAAATGATAATAATTATAATAAAATATTCTGTTACATGGGTGAGAAGAGAATTAAATGATAATAATTATAATAAAATATTTTACATATACTTATCTACAATAGTTGGTTTTATTGTATCTTGCCTTGTTTATTATTATGCAACTTTCTGATACTTGGGGGATGAAGGGAAAGTAGATAACGTAATAAAACACCACAGCAGTTTGAAGTGTTATTTTCGACTCAGATTGTGATTATTTTGCACTTGAGTCCTTACAGCATTTCACCTATCAAAGATCTCCATTTCCAGAATAAGTTGGTTAGTGCAGTTTCTAAGCTTAATTATGAGGCAACAGTATGTGAAAATTGGTTTATTATAAAAGGTTTGGGAGCTTTCCTGACAGTAGCTGAATGCATGCTGAGAAGCAATATGTGCCTGAAAATGACTTTCAAGGACATTTTGAGGGCAACATCTACCGCAGTTTCTTATAGAACTGACATATGCTTTTATAAAATGTTCAGTCAAATAAAGAATGAAATAGTAACTGGCTTGCTAATGTGTGTACTACTATACATACATATGGTCATATATTTTCAGAAATACACTTTGGCCTATTGTATATATTGAAAAATCTATTTATTCATCTGCTTTTTCGGGGTGATGGGAACACAGCCATTAATTTTTATTTATTATTTATTTATTCTTTGTCCAATATACAATACATATGGAAGAAAATAAACATTAAGTAATATATATAAGGATAGTAAGTAAAAAAGGAGAGAAGTAGATGAGAGGGAGAGAATATATATGATATATGAGGAAAGGAAAGACAATTGGACAGGGGACGTTAGGCACATCAGTGCACTTATGTACGCCCCTTACTGGCCTCTTAGGAACCTGGAGAGGTCAATCGTGGAGAGTCTAAGGGAGAAATGTTGGGGGTTGGGAGTTGACACTATTGAGTCCGGTAATGAGTTCCACGCTTGGAATTCTTCTTCCTGCATTTGTTTTGTCTTTTCTTAGGCAGAACATTTGACTTTCAAATAATGTAATAACTGTGTAATCATTTCAGGCATAGATTTTATTAGTGCTACTATCCTCTCAATTTTTTTTTGAAGTCACTTCCTTTTTCACTTGATTGCTTCCTCTCTCTTTATTGTTCAGGCAAATAGCTAGTGCTCTCTACCCAGTACATACTTGAACATGGCACCCGGTGTATATTTTCTCTTTCTTTCCAGACAGTCCTGGCCTTAGTTTTCTTGGGAATTTGGTTAGACAACTCATTTCTGACTCTTTCACACACTCCTATGTAAATGTGCATACATGATAAACCAGTTGCACTCAAGGGTAGTTAAAGGACAAAAATTCAGATTATCCCTTGTTTCACTAAGGGAGAAGAATTCCCTTTATGCCTTTATGAGTGGTTCTCGGGGTCGGGACCGCTTTGGAGGTCGAACAACCGTTTCACAGGGGTCGCCTAAGACCATGGGGGAAAAAAAAATTCCCACGGTGTTAGGAACTAAAGCTTCTATTCTGGCACCGTGGAACATATTTCTACAATCTGACCAATCAGGTGTTTACAGTGGGGGTGTCCCTCTGATCTTCCTGCCAATCAGCTTAAAGCCCCATTGGGAGAATTAGTGCTAGACTTGTGGTTGGGGGTCACCACAATATGAGGAACTGTATTAAGGTGTTGTGGCATTAGAAAGGTTGAGAACCACTGCTTATGGTAATGCAAATGGAGGAAAAAGAAAATGTTACCAAGCACACCTTTTGAAGGAAAGATTCTATTATCTTAGTAATAGAAGGCACTAGTATTATTGCAGTTAAACTAGAAATTTGCCTAAATTGGATTCATGTATTATTAGGACTTGCCTTAAGAAATCTAGCGCTCCAGTGTCATGTGGGATTTGAAGGCTTTCAGAAACTCCTGACTTAATTCTGAAATATTTGCTATTCAGTGGACGTTCTCCCTAATTTTGTCTGCATTCTTTAGCTAACATTTCATTGGATATTATTCATCACTGCCTAATTTACTGCGTAGAAATAGTAGGAGCAGTTTCATGCAATAAAGAAAAGTATATTTCCTGCAGGTTGTGGAAGAAAAATATATAATAGAATTCATACATTGATTTGCTTTATATATAATCATCATAAATGTTACTGTCAGTTCTAGCACTGGTTTACTTGTGGCTAATTCTTAAATCAATCATCCAATTTCACTAACAGCAAAGCATTTATTATGAAATCATTGGTTATGAAGATCAGTTTTAAATAACAGAAAACATAATGTAGATATTTTAAAGAGAAATGTATTGAACATGTCATTGCTGATTTGCATCAGAGCAGTCTTCAGGCACTCATTTATAATATACAGTAATACCTCGTCTTACGAACTTAATTGGTTCCGGAAATAGGTTCGAAAGGCGAAAAGTTCGTAGGACGAAACATTGTTTCCCGTAGGAAACAATATAAAAGCAATTAATGCGTGCAAAGGGAAAAGAAATCGCAAAATGGCACTCCGATGGCCGCCGCCACCCGGCTGTCACCTTTTAAAACAGCCGGGGGGCTTCTCGGCGTTCTCCCGAACCCAAACCCGAACTTTTCGGGTTCGGGAGGCCGCCGAGAAGCGCCGCCGCCCAGCTGCCACCTTCTGAAACAACCCCGGGGGCTTCTCGGCGTTCTCCTGAACGCTGAACCTGGAAGTTCGGGTTCGGGTTCCAGAGGCCCCCGAGAAGCACCCGGCTGTTTCAGAAGGTTACAGCTGGGTGCCGCCGCCCGGTGGAGCACCATTTTTACAAGCAGCGGCGGCATTTTTGGCCGATCTGGAGGCTGGAAAGGAGGTGGGGAATCCCAATAGGAAATTCAATGGGCGGAGCTTTGACGTCACGAAGACGTCCTTCCTGGAGGCCGAAAGATAAACAAAGATAAATGGTGGGTGTACAGTGGTTAGAGTGCAGTACTGCAGGCTAATTCTGCCAAGTGCCATCATCCCACTAGCTCAAGGTTGACACACGCTTCCATCCTTCCGAGGTGGGTAAAGTGAAGATCCAGAATATTGGGGAGCAATATGCTGACACTGTAAACTGCTTAGAGAGGGTTGTAAAGCACCATGCAGCAATATGCAGGTCTAAGTGCTATTGCTAGTGCTAAGATGTTCCATACTAAGTATTATTAAAAAGTGTTATTAAAATGTATTAATATATATTTTGTTAATACTGTAAAGTTATTAACTATATTAATATTTCCCTACTAGGGGCCCAATTAAATAGCCAAATTTAGGTCTTATATTTATTTTTGCTGTCCAGTAGCAAGGTCAGATAATGAATTCCTACAGCCAACAAGTCATTTATCGAATTATTCTTTCACAACCTTTTCCTTCTTCCAAAATAATTTATTTCCTTACCTACTAGATAGTTTATTTATTTATGTGCTTCCCTTGTCCTTGTCTCTATTGTTTGTGATTTCTTTATGAAAATTTAAATTGTAATATTTGTTTTTTCCTACATACTGCTCTGTTAATGTGAATACGAAGTCAGTCCTTTTTTCTGTCCTTTCCCCCATATTTAATATTTATTTGCATGAAACATCTGGGGAAGTTGTTTAAAGGTTTGATTTGAATATCATCAAAATGCTGGTGGCAATCAGTGATATATTATCACATAATCTGAGCCAGAAATGTAGAAGTCCTGAATGGATGTCGGGATGCTGTTAAGAGCTCTGGCAGTGGGGGAATAAACTTAGATTAAATTCTTGCAAGACCCAATTATTCAATAGACTTCTTGGCAATTGAGTTCAGCAGGGCTTTGGGTGGTTGCTGCTGGGTGTGTGAGGGTGTAGGGGAGGCTGCTGTGAGCAGAATGGAGCAAGGAATACCACATTGGGGTTACTGATATTATAGCTATAATAGCATATAAATATATTTAATAAATAAAAATAAATAAATGTTCATGTAACGCTGAAAGTTATTGTGTTTGAGTTTTGAGGAGGAAGTGTGGAATATAAAATAATTAACACATTTTAATTACAGGTAGTCCTCAAAATGCGATCATAATGGAGCCCAAAATTTCTGTTGTTAAGTGAGACATTTGTTAAGTGAGATTTGCCCCATTTTATGACCTTTTTTGCCACAGTGATTGATAGGTTAGCAACCCTGTTGTTAAGTGAATTTGGTTTCTGCATTAACTTTGCTTGTCCGAAGTTCACACACACACACACACACACACACACACAAAAGATCACATGATCTTGGGACCCAACAACGGTCATAAATATGAACCAGTTACCAAGCATTTGAATTTTCAACACATGATTATGAGAATGCTGTAAAGGTGACTGTGGAAAACCATCATAAGTCATTTTTTCCAGTACCATTGTAACTTTGAACAGTCACTAAATGAATTGTGGTAATTCGAGGATTACATGTACTTTAAATAGAATAGAATAGAATAGAATAGAATTCTTTATTGACCAAGTGTGATCGGATACACAATGAATTTGTCTTGGTGCATATGCTCTCAGCGTACATAAAAGAAAAAAATACATTTGTCAAGAATCAAAATAAACATATATAAAAAAGCTGTAGCTGAGTTCAGTTTGAAAGGTGTTTTTCAGATTTTGTTGAGTCATTATTGTATCAGGAGAGTGTTAGAGCATGAATATAAATATGCAGCTGCCATCATCTGAGTAGGAAAGGTAAAGCAGGAAATCTGATACACAAGATGCCTGGAAAAGGGGGCACTACACTTGAATTTATAAATCAGGATCAGACTAAATGTCAGCTGTTTGTATATCATAGCTTTGCTACAATAAAAAATTAGTTCCTAGCTATGTTGTTTCAGACTCGGGAGATTCTCCATTGCTTATGTTGCCCAAGAACAACCAGACAGATTGTATGATGTTTCAAAATAATAGTTTTAAAACTTACATTATTGTTCTGTCGGACTCTCTGGTAGACTCCTCCCGAAAATTCACAGGTACAAATTTCAGACACACACACGTTCGAAAATTCAAAACAATGTTCTTTATAATGAAAATTCACTTAAACTAAGCCCTCTTTTGGTATAGCAAAGAGTACTCGTCTCCAAACAAACTGGTAATTGGTACAAATCCCTTATTCTGTGATACTTAGCTTGCAGTTGTGAGGCAATTCACAATCCTTCTTCTTTCACAAAGTGAAACACACTTTGCCCTGGTTTAGTTTCAAAGCGGGGAAAAATCAGCACACAAAAGGTCAAACGCAGCAAAGCAGGCACGAAACACAAGGATCAGATAATCCTCCACAATGGCCAAACCCACAGGCTGCTCTTTATAGCAGCCTCACTAATTACCACAGCCCCACCTAACCACAGGTGGCCTCATTTTCTTTGATAATAATCTCTCAGTTGTTGTTGCCTATGTATCGCTCTCCGCATACGTGGCTGTATCATTAACTCTTGTTCCGAATCCAAGGAGGAGCTAGATAATTGACCTCCTTCTGAACTGTCTGCCACACTCCCCTCCTCCCTGTCACTCATGTCTTCTTGGTCAGAGGAGCCTTCATCAGCAGATTCCACTGGGGGCAAAACAGGGCTGCAGCATGTGGATGTCTCCTCAACATCCACAGTCCTTGGGGCAGGAGCTGGGCCAGAGCTAACCACAACACATTATATAAAACATCTAACTACTGTGAATACCTGTATTTTTATTGATCGCTGCATTGAGGTAATCATTGTTCAGAGTATCTTGCTGAAATCTGTTCATGGGAGATAGGAGATCGGATTAGAGCAGTGCTTCTCAATTATTTTCTGTTATGGGAGACTTTTGGGAGACTTATTATCTCCGTCTCTCTCTTCCTTTCTTTTCATCCCTGTTAAATATTTTTCTATGGTGTCTCTTAAGGGGTTGGTTATGTGCCCTTCATATCTCCTGCTCTGTGCTGTGTGCTATTGTTTGGTGCAAAAAAACCTTACTCCTGGTGGCAAAAAAAGCACGTTCCTCAGGGTTATGTGCCCACCCTGGCATCGCTCCGTGTCTCAGGCGGGCCTGTCCCTCTATTTGAGAAGCACTGGATTAGAGTCTCAGAATCTACCATGTTTCCCTGAAAACACCCTGTTGTAGAAAAAGAGGCCATGTGGAGGTTGTGTGCAGCAAACTGCCTACCTCAAATGGGCCTCTCATACCTACATAATCTCACCCAGTTCACATAGCCAAGATGATGTAGGACATTATCCCTAGCTGGTATGCGATCTTATCTAGGTTGTATCAGCAGGATGTTCTTAATGATTGACAAGGAGAATTCACCAATAAAAATGCTGTTAGTTTCTTCCACCTTTTGCTGCTTGGAAAACTGTATAAAAAGCAATAAAAACTGTAAAGGCAGTCAGACATCTTAGCATCCTGCAATGATTTGTCTTTAACTCCATCGGCTTGTCTTATATTTTTGTGAACCCTGAAGTAAGTGCTTAGCTTTATTGTCATGCACTCAAAAGCCCGATGGGGATTATTATCAGGGTATGTTTTATTTTGGGAGGAAACTCAAAATATAGGAGTAATAGGAGTTAGAAATTAACAGAATACATTTTTACTGAACTCTTGTCAGCACCTTGCACCTTGAGATGCTTTAGAAATCTCAATAGCTCTTCAAACTACTGTATTTCTTTTATCACACCTGTGCACTTGTGTGAATCGTTAGTACTGTACTGTGAAAAGAGAGGTTAGGCATGCAGCAGAGAGATTCTATTTAGGTAATTTTCCAATCTAATCTCCCCTTGAGTGAATATAGAGAATATAAAGATGTGTTGGTACCTCTGTGATAACTAATAATGCAGAGCAACAGGCAATCTAAAGGTCCAATCTGATAGATTGCAGAAGTGAAAAACACTGGGTTAAAAATAAAAAATTTGAAAGTTCACCAATTTTATACCTAAATTACATTTAATTACTTACCAAGCTAAAACTATGTTACTGCATAAATAATCCTGGCTTTTATCGCCAAAGTAGGATGGACCCAAAGGACAGTAATTACATCAAAAATGACCTCAGGATTTCATAATTGAAGGATTCATCAAGTTTAATGGCATACTGTACTATTCAATGGATTTCAGAGGAAATTATTCAATTCAATATTTGAAGCAATATATTCAGTTATGTCAGTTATTGAAGACCAGGATCCTGTAACCAGATGCTTGTATAAACACATAAATAGTTATATTGCAAAAAATATAATAGAGGGGCTTTTCATTGAAACATAGTCTACACCGGAGGTGTCAGACTTGCAGCCCGCAGGCCAGATGCATCATGGAATAGCCCCCACCCCCATTTTAGCAAAGAGGAGAAAAGTTATGATGCCTCACATGATGACAATGTGATGATGTGAGTTTGACATCTCTGGTCTACACAAAGTAGGTCCAGCAGTGTGCAGATAAAGATAATAAATATATATTTGCCATGAATATAGTGATACTGTGTCTTACAAACCCCTCGTCATCATAGTTCCCTCTAAGCTGAGCAGTGAGCAATCGCTCACTTAAAAATCATCATCAACTCAGAGTTTTCCAAACCTGCCCAGAAGCCGAGAGGGAAAGAGTGAGAGGGAAGGAGAGAGAGAGGAAGAGAGAGAAACAGATAGAAAAAAGATAGGAAGGAAAAGAGAAAGAAAAAGAATGGGAGTAAGGAAGAGAGAAAGAAAATCAAAATCTAGTTTGAAACTAGCTCAACTATTTAAGTGGCATTTTGATATTGATAGAGTTGCCCTATTATGAGCTCACTGTTATAGACACATAGTACAGTATTTTATTTTGAAATTCTCTGGGGCAAAACAGGGTGGGTTTTTTGTTTGTTTGTTTGTTTGTTTGTTTGTTTATTTATTTATTTATTTATTTATTATTTCTGAGCCGCCCAGTCCCGAAGGGACTGCCGCTCAGACACTATACTTTTCCGCCCACCCCCCCAAAAAATTAGAGGGAACACTGCTCGTCATACAAACTTTTTGAGATATAAACCCGGGGTTTAAGATTTTTTTGCCTCTTCTTCCAAACTATTTTCACCTTACAAACCCAAGCTGCCACCACTGGGATGTCCCACCTCCGGACTTCTGTTGCCAGTGAAGCACCCGTTTTTGCGCTGCTGGGATTCCCCTGAGGCTCCACTCCATGGGAAACACCACCTCTGGACTTGCGTGTTTTTGCAATGCTGCAGGTGAATCCCAGCAGCGCAAAAATGGGCGCTTCGCTGGCAACGGAAGTCTGGAGGTATGGTTTACCAGTGAGGGGAGCCTCAGCGAAATCGCAGCATCACAAAAACATGGAAGTCCAGAGGTAGGGTTTCGAGGACTTCCATGTTTTTGCGATGCTGCAATTTTGCTGAGGCTCCCCTCGCTGGGAAACCCCCCCTCTGGATTTCTGTTGCCAGCGAAGCACCCGTTTTTGCACTGGTGGGATTGCCCTGCTGGGATTCCCCTGCAGCATCACAAAAACACAGAAGTCCGGAGGTGGGGTTTTACATGGAGGGGAGCCTCAGGGGAATCCCAGCAGCGCAAAAACGGGTGCTTCGGCTGGCAAAAGGGGTGAGTTTTGGGCTTGCATGCATTAATCGCTTTTCCATTGATTCCTATGGGAAACATTGTTTCGTCTTACAAACTTTTCACCTTACAAACCTCATCCTGGAACCAATTAAGTTCGTAAGACGAAGTATCACTGTATTTCCAAAAAGAAGGCACTATGAGACCAGTCCTTGATTTGTGATAACAGAAAAGGTAATGTCATAGCTGAGCAAATGAAATTAATCATATCAGGAAAGGGACTAGAGAAATGGTGAGGCTAGTTCTGCAGGCTCCACAATATGGAGTGCTGTCTTGGCAGGCCATTTCAACAGAAAGCAAGACTCTCCAAAGGTTTTTTTAAAAACAGAATTTATTGAAGGGGAATGGGAAAAAATTATGATTGTTTTAATTTGGCTTTATCTCAGAGATTGCTAAGATACAGGTAGCCCTTGGGTTAAGAACATTTGTTAATTGACTGTCCAGATGGCCTGTGAAGTTGCAGTTATTTCAGCATTCCGATGGGCAGGTTGTCATTATTCAGGCACTTGGCCACTTGATGATTGCAGTGTTTTGTAGTCTTATAATGACAATTTGTGATCTTTCCCGATGGTTTCCCATAAAAAAAGTCTATGGCAAAGTTGGTAGGAGGTTACAAGTCACTCCTGCCGCTTTATTGCCTGTCCATTCTTATGTTCCTTAGTGCCTGGCCCCAGCACATGCCCACATACCCATGCACCGCAATGCCCATCTGTGACATCCATCTACCCGTATCTTCCTGTTTGCCTGGGACTTTACCTCATCCCATATTATACCCTATACCAGTGATGGCAAACCTTTTTTTCCTTGTGTGCCGAAAGAGTGTGAATGTATGCTATCGCACATGCATGAATGCCCACACCCATAATTCAATGCCTGTGGAGGGCAAAAACAGCTTCCCTCACCCACCTGTGCACCCATGCCATAGGTTTGCCACCACTGCCCTATACATAAGGTTTTAACAACCCACATGGTTACAATGACAGCTGGGGTTGCCATTGCTAAGCAGTGCTTTCATGTGACATCATGGTTTATGGTCACATCGCTCAGTGATAGACATTCTTATCCCAATTGTTATTTGTAATCTGATGTCTACCTGTAGAGGTCTTTAAAAAACAACAACTGATAGGGCTACTTTCTTAAACCTGATGTAAGGAATGTCTAGGTGTGTGCTCTGTTTGGAAATTTTAAAAATAATGCTGCTGCTGCTGCTGCTTTCATTAATAGTATTAAATAAGTGTAAGTAATTACTAAGAAAAGGTGATGTTTTTGGTCAAAGACTGAATCATTTCTTCTGAGGCATTTTTGAAAGGTCCACAATTCTACTAAGATAATGGAATAAAGGGAAGAGAGTAAGGAACAATTTTGTTCCAAGTCATATTTGATTGAATTGCATCTAAAAATGAAGAATATTAAGGTCTCTAAGAATAGACAATAACTGTATTAAATCAAAATCCTATGAAGCCAACATTCTGGCTCAGGTGTTTAGGAATTTGCTTCATATTTTTTTAAAAAATTCTTATCCCCCTCCACCCCAATATTAGGTGTTTTATCATTGATGGCTATTTATTTTAGGCAAACCTCTAATTTATAATACACATTTTGCAACTGTAATCCCTGTTTATATCTGCTCTCTGAGTTAGTGGATTTTGTTTTGCAAAAGATATCTATCATGTTTTTGACTCCCTGTAGCAAATTGTAACTGAGTTGTTTACTACAAAACTGTTTGGGGATTCTACTGTGTTAAACAGAGCATTTGATTTCCTGTGTGAAACCAGAACAAGAAAATTAAAGTGTTATTTCTTCTACTTATTATCTCAGCAGAGAAAAGTGAAATAGATCCTGCTTAGATTGCGGCATTTCAGTTTGTATCAGATATCTTCTTGAAGGGTTACTATGAATATTGCGATTTTTTTTTAATATGGAGTCAATCATTCAGTACAAGAAAACACTTGAGATTTTGTAGCTTTTTGACTGCAGTTTTACACATACACATTGGAGAATAAATCTCACTGAATTTAAAGGGACTTCTGAGAACAGATGGCTTGTACTCAATCTTGTCGTACTTTTGTTCTTCTTGAAAGTACCTGACAAATACAGTTTTGTCAATATAGAACAGAATACAATTCTTTATTGGTCAAGTGTGATTAGACACACAAATAATTTGTTTTGGTGCATATGCTCTCAGTGTACATTAAATATATGCAGTATATACATTTGTCAAGAATCATGAGGTACAACACTTAATGATTGTCTCAGAGGTCAAATAAGCAATGAGGAAACAATCAATATTAATAAAAATCTGAAGGATACAAGCAATATAATTCTATTCTATATACCACTACCATGCTTCTGTCTATTTGTTTGTAATCTTCAGTTAGCCCAAACAATGCATCATAGTGCAAAAATCAAGTATCAGTGAAAATCAAGGCAAGAATTTATTTATTTATTTTATTTTATTAGATTTGTATGCCGCCCCTCTCCGCAGACTCAGGGTGGCTCACAACAGTGATAAAAACAGTATACAATTACAAATCTAATATTAAAAGTCTATAATAATAAATCTAACATTAAAAGTCTAAAAACCCCATTGTTTAAAAATAATACATACAACATACCATACATAAAACTACATAGGCAAGGGGAGATATCTCTAATGAAACAAGTACTGTACCTTAAATCTGCTAACATCCAGGACCCATTATTCCTCTGTACAGTGATCCCTCGAGTTTCGCGTCCTCGAGCATCGCGAAAGGGCTATATCGCGAGTTTTCAACCCGGAAGTAAACTCCACCATCTGCGCATGCGTGCCTTTTTTCTATGGCCACGCATGCGTAGATGGTGGAGTTTCCCACCGGGCAGATAAGCTGCTGGGCGGCTTCCCTGGGTCTTCCCCCTCTTGCCCCGGTAAGACCCCAGCGGCGGCGCGAGCAACGGCGTGGGCGGGTGGGCGGCACGTGCGGGGACACCCCAGCTCCGCTTCCCAGCTGGGAAGCGGCCCCAGCAACGGCGTGGGCGGGCAGTGCGCGCGCGCTTGGGGAAACCCCAGCTCCGCTTCCCAGCTGGGAAGCGGCCCCAGCAACGCGCGCGCGCTTGGGGACATCCCAGCTCCGCTTCCCAGCTGGGAAGCGACCCCAGCAACAGCGTGGGCGGGCGGGCGGTGCGCGCGCGCTTGGGGAAACCCCAGCTCCGTTTCCCAGCTGGGAAGCGGCCCCAGCAACGCGCGCGCGCTTGGGGACATCCCAGCTCCGCTTCCCAGCTGGGAAGCGGCCCCAGCAACAGCGTGGGCGGGCGGGCGGTGCGCGCGCGCTTGGGGAAACCCCAGCTCCGCTTCCCAGCTGGGAAGCGGCCCCAGCAACGCGCGCGCGCTTGGGGACATCCCAGCTCCGCTTCCCAGCTGGGAAGCGGCCCCAGCAACGGCGTGGGCGGGCGGGCGGCACGCGCGCGGGGAAACCCCAGGCGCGAGCAACGGGGTGGGCGGGCGAAGGGCGGGCGGCGGTGGAAGTAAAACACCATCTGCGCATGCGCAGATGGTGTTTTTACTTCCGCACCGCTACTTCGCGAAAAATTGATCATCGCTTGGGGTCCTGGAACGGAACCCTCGCGATGATCGAGGGACCACTGTAATTGAAATTCAAGGATCTTCATACTACAGTACTTATATTCTAGAAGTTGCACATACCACCAGCTAACTGATTTTTGGGTCTCTGCCATTCATGCGCAGGGGTCGGGATGCATGTGGGAAATGCACATGCATGGGCAAGGGGATGCATACATGTGGAGTGGGAAAAACATGGAGGGTTTTGTGCAAATCAGTGGGGCTAGGGGGAGCATGGGGATCTTGCACATTTGCCCATGTAGTTGCGAACACGGGTTCACGTGTGCATGCACGGGGGACAAGCAGGGGGTTTCACACACACATTGCATTATGGGTGCAGATACATGTGTGCTTTCGGCACACGTCGACAAAAAGGTTGTCGATCTTCACTAGCCTAGAAGCATTAGGACCAAGTGTTTGAAAGAACCCATAGAAAATATCCATCCATCCATCCATCCATCCATCCATCCATCCATCCATCCAAATTGATTGATTGAATAAATGTTATACTTTTGCTAATAAATATTAATATCAATGAATCAATATATGATATAGATTGTATAACTATATACATGCTTGTGTGTCTATTTGTATACATACAGTATCTTGTCAATTTTCTTTATGCAGATTTGTTTCTGGACAGAAATAAAAATAATATTGTTACTCTTTCTTCACCACTTAAAACAGGGATGGGTAAGCCAAGACCCAAAGGCTGAATATTCCCCTTGGTCCATTTTTTGTGCCTCCCCTGTTACACTTCATCTATTCGTTACTTCATCCCAATAACTCTTGTTCATAAATGATTCATGGTCACCAAAATGTACCTATTCCTGTTTTAGAAAATTTAATTGCCATGGGAGCTCTGCTGGCTAGATGTTATTTCACAAAGTAGTTTTATTTTGGAAGCCTCACCAATTTTTGTAGATGCTCATTTTCTTAATTAATCAAAATACAAATAATACAACAAATATACTCTCACAAAATAATCTATAACTGATAAATATGTATATTTTAATCTTTTCTTTTTACAAACAAAACAAAGGGATGTAACTGAATTAAAAGAAAAAAATGTAAATATGTAAATATAACTTTTGCTTAACATAACACAAGTGAAAAATGTATTTTTCTAGAATTGTGATCTAGAATCTTAAGCCAACAAACTTCATCAGGTAAAACTTAATATGGGTTGTAAATCCATTTAATGGACATTTTATTTTCTTTCTCCCTCCCTTCCCCCTCCTCCTATTTTAGAAATGAGCGGCTACTTAAGTGTTCCCAATGCAAAGTTGCAAAATACTGTGGTGTACATTGTCAGGTAATTATTTTAAAACATAGATGGACTGCAATATGTAAACTTTTTAACTAGTGAAAAACAAGAGTGACATTTAGAGTTACTTCTGAGTTATTCCTTTATGTTGTTCACCTACAAACAGAATCTTGCTAGATTAAAGTAATTTTCTGCAAAAACTATAGATATACTCGGTGAATTGCTAGAAAGGGTCCAGCATTGCTCTTTCTGCTCACTAAATAGTTTTTGCTTTACTGTCCTTTTGTCTTCTGGGAAAGAGCTGCTTCCTCCTGTGACTCCGAGATACATTCCACTGCAGGTTTCCCAAAATAGACATGGTATTCCATATGGGGTTTGGCTAGCTAGGGCAAAGGAGAGTAGAAGAACTACTTCTGCAGCCTATATTTTATGTATCTGTTCATACACCCCAAGATAATATTTGCTTTTGTAGCAGTTACATTTCACTGTTAGTTTACCATTCAATTCTGAATACATCACTAATGATGACTTATACAATTCCTATTTTTATTTGTTAATCATATTTCGTACAATACGTTGCAAATTATATCCTTATACTCAATTGGAAATACCATTAAAAAAACAGAAATAGAAATTAAACTTTGAAGGAGGAAGTCATTCTTTTTTTAAAAAAATATTATTTATTAAATGAAAATAATTTCTTTTCACTCCTAGAAAAAAGCCTGGCTGGACCATAAACGTGAATGCAAATGTCTTAAAGATATTGATCCTAATTTTCCTCCTGACTCAGTGAGGCTTGTTGGCAGGATTATTTTCAAAGTAGTAAGTTAACTTTTTATATATGATTTTTATATATGATTAACTTTTGCAAATAATATCTTTTCCACTTCTGTTAATGTGGAAACAGATTGTGTATTTCAGAGTTTAAGCGATCCTTGAGATGGGGCCTCTTGAAGAAGAGGTTAAGAGAAACCTTCATTCAAGTCACATTGCTCCATGTTTTTAGTTGACAAGATCCTTTGGAAATATCTTTGTACCATAAAGTGCCTAAAGCAGGGAGACTTGATTAATTGATCTTCTAACCTAGAGGTGTCAAACTCGCAGCGCACAGGCCAGATACATCATGTGCTGGCTCCGCCCACTGCCTGGTTTAGCAAAGGGAGGAAAAAGTCTTGATATGTCACGTGACACCAGCATGATGATGCGAGTTTGACACTCCTGTTCCAACCTATGCTGGTTACAAGAAAAAATATGAAAGGAGCCAATTTAGTTCTGTATATTTCACCTGGTTTTTATAAGAACTGTGTGATGTTAAGAATTGTTGCTTGAGTTTGCTTGTTTTTGTCTTCTATCCCTTTCTCTTGTGTTCAGAATTGTCTTTTGGAATTGTACTCTTGAGGAATGGAATTAACATGTATTTTATTACTTTATGAGATCCTCTGGGTATCTTTGGGGTTGAAAAAGCAAAGGAAAATGTGCTGTTCTAAGTGAGTTTGTATGTGTGATTGTGTGAGATCACTCTACAGCAATCAGCAGAAGTAAAGGTATAGTCTCTTCACTTGACTAGCTTTTAAGTTGATGAAAAAAGAAAACTAAGATAACTAGAGGCACAAATTTGTACGTGCTAGGCTATACAATTAATTTTTGGATGTGGTACGAAGCAATGTGGCTTGTATAAAGTCTTTTGAAATTATTTGAACTACATTCTTGGGCATTTAGGTAGAAATTAGAAATAAGACAAACCAGGCATATTCCATATACAGTACCTGGTATCAACATATACAATTTTTTGTCATTACAGATATGATTTATAATTTCAGTTTCTAAATGAAATTCTACAAACATTGCTTAAAATTAAAATTGTATTTATGCTGTTGGCTTAAGAGTTAATCAGTTTCATTTTAGGCTGACACTGATGCCAAATCCCATGTTTACTTCATTTCTTCAAAACAATTAATATCTCAGATATTTATGAGAGGTTAGTCTTTTGGTGTCATTTTCCAAAGGGAGTCCTTAAGCAGAATTCTTAAATATCATGTGCACTTTGATGCAGTGGGTGAGCTTAACAAGACTTGCAACTATTTTAGCAGTGAAATCGATAAAAATAATATGTAAAAGTGAAAAAGTGAACAGAATAAATTAAGTGAATAATAAAAGGCAGATGGTTGGATATAAAACTCTAGTAATGTTTTTCCAATCATAAAATAGCCACAAATTACTTTATTTCAGATTATTATTGTTTTTTGTATTCATATATATTAGGTTTAAGAGCCAGAGTGGTGCAGGTTGGTGCAGTATTGCAAGCTATTTCTGCTGTCTGCCGGCTGCCAGCAGTTTGGCAATTCAAGACTCACCAGTTCACGGTTCCCTCAGCTTTCTATCCTTCTGAGTTGGTAAAATGAGGAGCCAGATTGTTGGAGACAATACATTGACTCTGTAAACCACTTAGAGATAATTGTAAAGCACTGTGAAGCAAAATAGAATAGGTACCAGTCAATATAAATTGTAAGGATACAAGCAAGAAAGTTACAGTCATCTCCTCTCAGTCATTAGTGGGAGGAGATAGGTGACAGGAATGATGAGAAGATTAATAGCATAGACTTTGTAAATAGTTTGACAGTGTTAAGGAAATTATTTGTTTAGCAGATTGATGGTGTGTCTAGTAGTTCTGGTGTGCACTGCTTTATACCATTGTTTTGAGGGCAGGAGTTGAAACAGTTTATTATTATTATTATTATTATTATTATTATTATTATTATTATTATTATTATTAATTGGATTTGTATGCCGCCCCTCTCCGCAGACTCGGGGCGGTTAACAACAGCAGTAAAACAGTACAACAAAATCCAATACTAAAAAACAGTTAAAAATCCATTACAGTAGTCCCTCGATTATCGCGAGGGTTCCGTTCCAGGACCCCTTGCGATAATCGAAATTTCGCGATATAGCGGTGCGGAAGTAAAAACACCATCTGCGCATGCGTGCCACTTTTCCATGGTGTTTTTACTTCCGCACCGCCAGCCCGCTGCCCGCCACTTGTCCGCTGCCCGCCCGCTCACCTCGCCAGCAAGAGGGGAAGACCCATGAAAGATTCCTTGGGCCGCCTAGCAGCTGATCTGCTCGGCAGCGCAGCAGCAGCCTGCGCTGCCGAGCAGATCAGCTGCTAGGCGGCCCAAGGAACCTTCCATGGGTCTTCCCCCTCTTGCTTGTGAGGGCGCTTCAACGTTTCCGGACGGCAAGCTCGGACTCTTTCTTTTTCCCTCAGAGGACGCTTATGACAGGCGGCTGAGGCTTCGAGTGTGTCCCCTTCCACCGCCAAGGTCTCCCAGGAGTCCACACCCCCTTTTAAGGCGCCCGCAGATCAAGCGCTCTAGCCAGGCCCGGGCGCACGCCCCCTCTTCCCGCTTCGGTGGGCCTGCCCGGCGCGGGGGTCTCTTCCCCCTCATGGACACTCTTCGTGCCTGGCTTCCTTCTCTCTCCTCCCTTCCCCCCGCTTTCCTCCGGGCGTGTTGGAGAAGAGGGTCTTCTTCCGCTCTTATTGTCTTGGGTGGGCGGGAGGCAGGAGCTGCAGAAAGGGAAACTTTTTGTTTTCCTTCGCTCCGCCACCCAAGAGAGCGGAGAGGCAGCGGGGGCGCAAGGAAGAAGAAGCGGTGGTGGCGGCGGCTTCCTTCGGGGGCAACGCCAGCAAGAAGGAAGATGACGCGCGGGCGGCACAGGGGGGGGGGAGGCAAAGCTCTGCGGCTCCAGCCACTTTCAGCCAAGCCTCCCCGGCCACGGAGCCAGGGAAGCCGAGCCGGGCGTGGAACATCGGCGCAGGAGGCAGGACACGATCGGGCGACCGGAGCAGCAGCGCCGCCGCCGTCACGCCCGGCTCGGCTTCCCTGGCTGCGTGGCCGGGGAGGCTCGGCTGAAAGTGGCTGGAGCCGCAGAGCTTTGCCTCCCCCCCCCCCTCGCCCCTGTGCCGCCCGCGCGTCATCTTCCCTCCCAGACAAAAAGGCCGCCCTTCGGCTCTGCAGTTCCAACCTTCCATGGGTCTTCCCCCTCTTGCTTGTGAGGGCGCTTCAACGTTTCCGGACGGCAAGCTCGGACTCTTTCTTTTTCCCTCAGAGGACGCTTATGACAGGCCCGGGTGCACGCCCCCTCTTCCCGCTTCGGTGGGCCTGCCCGGCGCGGGGGTCTCTTCCCCCTCATGGACACTCTTCGTGCCTGGCTTCCTTCTCTCTCCTCCCTTCCCCCCGCTTTCCTCCGGGCGTGTTGGAGAAGAGGGTCTTCTTGTTTTCCTTCGCTCCGCCACCCAAGAGAGCGGAGAGGCAGCGGGGGCGCAAGGAAGAAGAAGCGGTGGTGGCGGCGGCTTCCTTCGGGGGCAACGCCAGCAAGAGGGTCTTCCCCCTCTTGCTGGCGTGCGTGGGCGGTGGGGAAGACCCATGGGAGATTCCTTGGGCCGCCTAGCAGCTGAGGGTCTTCCCCACCGCCCACGCACGCCAGCAAGAGGGACACTCTTCGTGCCTGGCTTCCTTCTCTCTCCTCCCTTCCCCCCGCTTTCCTCCGGGCGTGTTGGAGAAGAGGGTCTTCTTCCGCTCTTATTGTCTTGGGTGGGCGGGAGGCAGGAGCTGCAGAAAGGGAAACTTTTTGTTTTCCTTCGCTCCGCCACCCAAGAGAGCGGAGAGGCAGCGGGGGCGCAAGGAAGAAGAAGCGGTGGTGGCGGCGGCTTCCTTCGGGGGCAACGCCAGCAAGAGGGTCTTCCCCCTCTTGCTGGCGTGCGTGGGCGGTGGGGAAGACCCATGGGAGATTCCTTGGGCCGCCTAGCAGCTGAGGGTCTTCCCCACCGCCCACGCACGCCAGCAAGAGGGACACTCTTCGTGCCTGGCTTCCTTCTCTCTCCTCCCTTCCCCCCGCTTTCCTCCGGGCGTGTTGGAGAAGAGGGTCTTCTTCCGCTCTTATTGTCTTGGGTGGGCGGGAGGCAGGAGCTGCAGAAAGGGAAACTTTTTGTTTTCCTTCGCTCCGCCACCCAAGAGAGCGGAGAGGCAGCGGGGGCGCAAGGAAGAAGAAGCGGTGGTGGCGGCGGCTTCCTTCGGGGGCAACGCCAGCAAGAGGGTCTTCCCCCTCTTGCTGGCGTGCGTGGGCGGTGGGGAAGACCCATGGGAGATTCCTTGGGCCGCCTAGCAGGTGAGGGTCTTCCCCACCGCCCACGCACGCCAGCAAGAGGGCGAAGACCCTCTTGCTGGCGTTGCCCCCGAAGGAAGCCGCCGCCGCCACGCCCGGCTCGGCTTCCCTGGCTCCTTGGCCGGGTGGGCTCGGCCAAAAGGGGCTGGAACTGCAGAGCCGAAGGGTGGCCTTTTTGTCTGGGAGGGAAGATGACGCGCGGGCGGCACAGGGGGGGGGGAGGCAAAGCTCTGCGGCTCCAGCCACTTTCAGCCAAGCCTCCCCGGCCACGGAGCCAGGGAAGCCGAGCCGGGCGTGGAACATCGGCGCAGGAGGCAGGACACGATCGGGCGACCGGAGCAGCAGCGCCGCCGCCGTCACGCCCGGCTCGGCTTCCCTGGCTGCTTGGCGGGGGGGGGGAGGCTTGGCCGAAAGGGGCTGTACCCGCAGAGCTTTGCCTCCCACCCCTCGCCCCTGTGCTGCCGGCGCGTCATCTTCCCTCCCAGACTCCCCCGGCAAAGTGACGTGGAGGAATGGAAAGCTGAAACCGGGCGGTTTGAGTTTCCCATTCCTTCAAGTCACTTCGCCGCTGCTCTCCTGGCTAAACTGTGTGGCAGGAGACAGGCTTTGAGTTTTTGGCTGGGGGGGAGAAGTAGAACCTTCCTAACTCCCCCCCCCCACCAGCCAGAAGGAGCGGCGAAGTGACGTGGAGGAATGGAAAGCTGAAACTGGGCGGTTTGAGTTTCCCATTCCTCCAAGTCACTTTGCCGCTCCTCTCCTGGCTAAACCGGCGGCAGGAGACAGGGTTGGGGGGGGTACTGGGAAGCCCCCCAGGCCGACTGCCACCTTTTCAAACAGCCGCGCCCTTCCCAGCTGAGTCCTGAAGCCAAGCGCCTTTGGAACTTCTGCGCTTGGCTTCAGGACTCAGCTGGGAAGCGGCACGGGTGTTTTAAAAGGTCTCCCCCGGCATGGGGGGCTTCCTAGCACCCCCCCAAACCCGGGTTGGGGGTTCGGGGGGGTGCTAGGAAGCCCCCCATGCCGGCGGGAAGACCCAGGGAAGGTTCCTTTGGCCGCCTAGCAGCTGATCTGCCCGGCGGTAATGCAAACTCCACCATCTACGCATGCGTGCAGATGGTGGTGTTACTTCCGGGTAGAAAACTCGCGATATAGCGTTTCGCGAAGCTCGAGATCGCGAAACTCGAGGGATCACTGTATATAAAAACCAATTATACATACAAACATACCATACATAAAATTGTGAAGGCCTAGGGGGAAAGTGTATCTTAGTTCATGCCTGGCGGCAGAGGTGGGTTTTAAGCAGCTTACGAAAGGCAAGGAGGGTGGGGGCAATTCTAATCTCGGGGGGGAGTTGGTTCTAGAGGGTTGGGGCCACCACAGAGAAGGCTCTTCCTCTGGGTCCCGCCAAGCGACATTGTTTGGTTGACGGGACCCGGAGAAGACCCACTCTGTGGGACCTAACTTATGTCCAGGATGTGAAGGGTCTGTAAATATTTTCACAGCCTTCTTTTTGACTCATGTAGTATACAGAAACTCAATGGAAGGCAGGTTGGCAGCAATTATTTTTTGTGTACATAAGTCTAAGTGCTATTGCTATTATAGCTATTTCTTTTAACAGTGAAACAATTATCCAAGGTTATTATTTATTGGTGTTTTTATATTCTTACCAGTTAAGAAGGCAATCGGTATGCCCATCTGAGGAGCTGTATTCTCTTTCTGATCTCCAGTCAAGTAAGTGTTTTGTATATTTTCTTGATTTAAAGGAACTCTGCTATGTTTAAGATGTATGAGGACACACTATCCTTTAACTATTTTAGGCAAATTGGTTAGCACTTAGCAGCTTCATGTTGAGGATTTCTCTGCTGATGAACTATCTGATGAACTACTGTTTGTAGGCAATATATATTGTGATCATGATAATGACGGCAGTGCTTCTCCCAGGTAAATCAGAAAAGGTGTTAACTGAATCAGTGCAATTTAAAGGATACTTTTGGAATCTCTCTGCTCCCATACCAGATGTTGGATCTTGGAATATTAATGAACATTTTCTATTTAATTTTTTTATAGTGAGATCAAAATACTATTTTATTATATATATCTTAACAATTGCATTTATTTTAGAGAGTTTTTAGTATTTATTTTAGTGTGTGTGGATTGTATTTGGACCAAATTCTGAGACTATGTTGTTTACTCTTTCAAAAGAAAGCCTACAGGTAAATGTCACATTTTCATATTTGGATGAGAATCCATCCCCTGCAGAATCTGGGGGTGTAAATAATCATCAGGGGGCCTGCAGAGGCAATATTAATAAAAATTATAGATTACGTTGAGCTAGAATGGGGTTAGAGTGATTTATGTACTCATCCCCTGTTTTCTTTCCTAAATTACCAACTTTCAATCATAGGCACAGAGGGTAGGAAAGGATTCAAAGGTATTTTTCAAATACCAGGTAAAAATGTTTAATATCTGTAATCTTTTTTTCTAATGTTTTATTTTTCAAGATTATTTTTTAACTTCAGAAAATTAAAACAATTCATTTACTTGATTTTAGTTCAGTTCATTTGCTATTTTTAAAAATTTTATACGATATCGGAATTGAATTTTTGATCACAGTCACTCATGCCCTCATCACCTCAAGGTTCGACTACTGTAATGCTCTCTACATGGGGCTACCTTTGAAAAGTGTTCGGAAACTTCAGATCGTGCAGAATGCAGCTGCGAGAGCAGTCATGGGCTTCCCTAGGTATGCCCATGTTTCACCATCACTCCGCAGTCTGCATTGGTTGCCAATCAATTTCCGGTCAAAATTCAAAGTGTTGGTTATGACCTTTAAAGCCCTTCATGGCATTGGACCAGAATATCTCCAAGACCGCCTTCTGCTGCATGAATCCCAGCAACTGATTAGGTCCCACAGAGTGGGCCTTCTCCGGGTCCCGTCAACTAAACAATGTCGGTTGGCGGGCCCCAGGGGAAGAGCCTTCTCTGTGGCGGCCCCTACTCTCTGGAACCAGCTCCCCCCAGAGATTAGAACTGCCCCTACTCTCCTTGCCTTTCGTAAGCTCCTTAAAACCCACCTTTGTCGTCAGGCATGGGGGAACTGAAACATCTCCCCTGGGCATATACAATTTATGCATGGTATGTTGTATGTATGTTTGCTTAGTAAATGGTTTTTTAAAAATATTTTAAATTATAATTATTAGATTTGTCATGAACTGTTTTGTTTTGTTGTGAGCCACCCCGAGTCTGTGGAGAGGGGTGGCATACAAATCTAAATAATAAATAAATAAATAAATAATAAAATGTCTAAATCTGTCTGTCTGTCTGTCTGTCTGTCTGTCTGTCTATGGTAAATCACCTGGTGAGAAAACAAATTATCAAGAACACTCAATTAATAATAATGGGAGGAGTATACTAGATTTCTAATTGCCTAACAGTAATTGTGATTGGAACAAATTTTACAACCTTTCTCTCCAGAAATATCTCCATGTTTAGTGACCTGTCAAATAAGAAGTGAATAACTTTCCCCAAACTTCCATATCTGTGGATTTAAAAAAACATTGATAATTCAGCTTGTTACATCATATAAAAGGAATATCATATGATGTTATTTGAGACTTTCTGAATCTTGTAAATTACTTGGATAAAATTGTAAAGGAAGATTTGTTTCTTTTAACGGGGAAAGCATTAAGACATTATCCTGGGTGAAACAAAAGTCTCTTCTTTGGATTTGGAAACCTGCTTTTGTGAATAAAGAGTTTTTTACTTAATCACACTAAATGTCAGTAATTAAGACTGCTTCAAATTCAATCTGACATAGATTATATTTTAATGTATAAGACTATCTATTCATTCTATCATCTCACTCTTTATCTTTTTAGCTAATTGTTCATTGCATTAAAGGACAAGTTATTATAAACAATTAATTTGCTATGGATTAACAGCTAGATTACTGCCTACAATCAAATTGTCTCATTCTATTTTTTAAAAAAAGCCACAAATATACCACTTATGTATGCAATTTCCCACTTTTAGAGCATACTTCTGATTGAAATAAATCAAGATATTGTCTTCTTGCATTGGGAAAAGTATTTTGAATGAAATAAAATTACTACTGTTGCTGTAAGACACTTAACTGATTTTCCATTTACTTTCTCTTTGCAC
This sequence comes from Erythrolamprus reginae, assembly GCF_031021105.1. NCBI lineage: Eukaryota > Metazoa > Chordata > Lepidosauria > Squamata > Dipsadidae > Erythrolamprus > Erythrolamprus reginae. Next base: position 342,133,636 of record NC_091950.1, on the reverse strand, counting down.
ATCTGTTTTGTCCTAAGATTTTGCTTTTTCATTTACATAATATTTATATAATTTGGCAATATCAACCGAGTGTTGAGAAGGTCTGTCAAAAAATAAACTAGGATATCTTGTCTTTTTGGAGATTGAAATGTTCACACTGCCAAGCTGATTCTAGATTGCTTAGAGATGTTGGCACAAGGTAATCCTCACACTTTAATACATTTCCTCTTTTTAAAGATGTTGACGAATTAAGTGAAGACATGAAGGAAGGTCTCAGGCACCTTGCTAAGACTCTGCAGCTGTATTTGAAGGTGGAAATCCAAGATGTTTCTCAGCTTTTGCCGGACTTAGATGTTTTTCAGATCTTTGCAAAAGTAAGTGTTAAAAGAGATTTCTGAAAACTCTGAAAATATGTAGTCATGATTCAAATTTTTTGTGCTTTCATGTTATTTGAAAGAGCTATTTTAAACCATAATATACTGCCAGATATTGGCCTGAGTGAACAGCAAATTTATATACCACTTCAGCAATTACAGATTCCTCCTCTAAAGATCGGTATCTTTTTTTTTATAATAGAAACAACCAGCATATTTTTTTAAGAGAACTATGACAAATTACGTAATGCTAACAATGAAAAATAACGCAAGATTTTAAAATTAAAAATGTTTATATGTTGCTTCTGAAAATAATTGCTTATGCATTCTTTTTGTTTGAAATTGGTATCTCTATTGAAAAAATATTGTACAACAATGCATATTTAATGCTTACTCACTCTGATGTATGCCTTGTTATTTGACTTATTTGTTACCCAGCATTAGAAATTTAATTGTTTTTTTCATCCTGATATAAATGTCAAGGGAGGTTAATAATGTTCTACTGTATTTATTATCACTTACTATTTGGTTTAGATAACTGAAAGGGTGACTACATGGGATAATTTTGGTAATTTCCTATAGCAAAATATTACAGCTATAATCCACTGTAAAGTGACTTTATTTTGAGCTTTTTTACCAATTTTTCAAATCTAATGGCTAATTTGCATGGTTTGTGGATCTATCATGATCCAATTTTTCAAATCTAATGGCTAATTTGCATGGTTTGTGGATCTATCATGATCCATATAGGAAATTTGTAAGTTCAGCTGATTCAATTTCAGATTTCGTTTCTATGGTTTGTAACCATCTAATTTCTTCACCCAGTATACTTGCCTTTTAAAATGCTTATGTAGTTTTAAATAATTTGTTGATTATATATTTTTGCTGTAATGAATGAGTGTGTTTCAGTTTGGCTATAACATAGTGCTTTATAAATGTTATATGCTATTTTAATACATTATTGCTTTTTTGTGGGATAAACATTAATTTAAAAAATCGTTCCAAATTGGTGTCCTTGGTTTCGCTATAAAAATAGGGTAGGAAAAGCTCAGAATAAGATAATTTTTAAAAAAATAAAATAAAATTAGTGTCTGAACTAAAGCTATTAAATATGGCTTCCTCTTTGACAAATAAAATATTACTACACCGAAGGACTTCGGTGTTTTTGCGATGCTGCGATTTCGCTGAGGCTGCCCTCGCTGGGAAACCCCACCTCCGGACTTCCGTTGCCAGCGAAGCGCCAGTTTTTGTGCTGCTGGGATGTCCCTGCAGCATCGCAAAAACACGGAAGTCTAGAGGTGGAGTTTCCCATGGAGGGGAGTCTCAGGGGAATCCCAGCAGTGCAAAAACGGGCGCTTCGGCTGGCAAAAGGGGTGAATTTTGGGCTTGCAAGCATTAATCGCTTTTCCATTGATTCCTATGGGAAACATTGTTTCGTTTTATGAACTTTTCACCTTACAAACCTTGTCCCAGAACCAATTAAGTTCATAAGACAAGGTATCACTCTATTATGAAGGGCATTAAATTGTCATAATCTATAAACTATATTTAGTTCTTTGGATAGATTTTGTATTCATGTATGGTTTATATTGAGTAAAAAAACAATGAATTTTATACTATTGTATATCAACTTTTGGATAATTAATAGTAATTAATATTTATATGTGCAGTGAACAGTTAAAACAATATAAAAACAGTAAAGAGTAATCAAAATAAAAAATAACAGAAACAATGTAAAATAATATGTAAACTTTCCTTTAACACAACTATGACCAAGAAATGTGCCCCCCCATCATTATGTTTGATATACAGTAGTACTTCTACTTATGAACTTAATTCGTTCTGTGACCAGGTTCGTAAGAAGAAACGTTCGTAAGTAGAAGCAATTTTTCCCATAGAAATCAATGTAAAAGTGAATAATGTGTGCAAACCCATCCCAAAACTCACCCCTTTTGCCTTATTACCTCTGGCATTCTGATCCTTGTTCTGGGGTGAGTGGAGGAGGCGGGTGGGTGGGTGAAGACAGCGGAGGCTGCCTGGAGGGAACCTCATGGGTGGATTAACATGCGCGGGAAGCTGCCTGGCAGCTTGTCAACTGGTGGGGCTTCCTCCTTGAAAGTGTTTTTGGTGGCAGCATCAGGCAAAGGGGGATTCTGGCGCTTCGGCCTCAGACAAGGCTCCCTGGCTCGCGTGCCCCCCTCCTCCTATTGATCCCAGTCCCCACGGAACAAACAATAGGCCAAAAAAAGTGAAAAGGCTTCTTGATCGGTGGGAGGGAGCGCAGCTGCCATGGATGAGGGTACGCGCAAGCAGGCAGGGAGAAGGAGGAGGAAGAGGTGGAATGAATGCAAGCAGTCGGGACACAATTCTGCAGTGGACCTCCCCTTCCTAACTGCATGGCCAAGAGCAGAAAATAGAGCCGAGTTCCACGACCTCCCCTGCATCAGGGCAAGTCAACCTTTGGGGTGGGGGCTGTGCTGGGTGGACGGGCAGCTTTGGGAGTCATGTGAAAAAAGCGGGGTGGCAGGGAAGGGGCATGCAAGGAATTGGGTAGGTGGGTGAGGTTGGAGGGGGGAATACGGTGATCCAAAGCCTGGGAAGGGGCTTTGGGTGGAGGGAGTGGCATGGAAGCAAGGTCGCCTGACAAAGGAGGTGAAGATGCAAAGAGTTGGGGGGGGGGCTCAGGTATTTAGGGTAGGGTCCTATTGAGAGAGCGGTGTTCGTGGTGATGCTGGGTGGGTGGGAGAGAAACGCTTTTCCACGCCCCCCTACCCCCCAAACCCGCCTCGCCAAAAAGGTGATTGTGCGTGCAAGGGAAATGGGAAACTTTGCCAGCCTGGGACACAAAAGTGCGGCTGGAACAATGGAGTGCCTTTTACTGTCTCAGCCAGTTTCCCCCCCCCCCCCGCATTCTTTTTCTCCCTCTGAAGCAAAGGGAGGCAGGGGAAAGAGATGCAGGGGAGGTCGCGGAACTCGGCTCTCTTTTTCGCTCTTGGCCATGCAGTTAGGAAGGGGAGGTCCGCTGCAGAATTGGGTCTGGGAGACAGCGCTGTGGTCCTGGCAATAAGAGCGCACGCACAGTGAGAGAGCTTACGGACCCGGGCTCGGGTTCGTAAGTAGAAAATGGCTTGGAAGTAAAGGCAAAAAAATCTTAAACACCGGGTTCGTATCTCGAAAAGTTCATCAGTAAAGGTGTTTGTAAGTAGAGGTACCACTGTATTTATATTTAGAAGTACAATGTTATTGTAGTCATTTATTTTGTTGCTAATAATGACCATCTGCTTGCAAGCTTTAGATTCAATATTATGGTGCAATATACTACAATTCATTAACAATTTATTAACTTTTAATAGACAGAAAATTATTTGCAAATAATCTTGTATGAGCGAAAGGATTCTGAAATATTTTCAATGGCTTTCAATTACACTAAGTGGAATTTAATTTTGGTACCTCCATCCCCCCCACCGCAACAACCCATTTTGTTGAAATAAAATGAAACTAGCCCGTAAAATTCTTGGTACAGAAGTATTGGCTGTGTCTATAAGTTACTACCGAATTAAACAAAACTATTGTAAAAAAATATTAATCAGGTGTTCTGTGTTCTTTTCTGTATATTTCCTAGGCACATAGAAACATAGAAACATAGAAGTCTGACGGCAGAAAAAGACCTCATGGTCCATCTAGTCTGCCCTTATACTATTTTCTGTATTTTATCTTAGGATGGATATATGTTTATCCCAGGCATGTTTAAATTCAGTTACTGTGGATTTATCTACCACATCTGCTGGAAGTTTGTTCCAAGGATCTACTACTCTTTCAGTAAAATAATATTTTCTCATGTTGCTTTTGATCTTTCCCCCAACTAACTTCAGATTGTGTCCCCTTGTTCTTGTGTTCACTTTCCTTTGTGTTCACGGCATACTGATTTTACATTTGAATGTCATTCTTTCATTTATTAACAGTTTTTAGTAATTTGTATAGTAAACCATACAAGACAGTTACAGGCTATTTGAGGAAGGTGCTTTAGAAATGAGAATAAATCTATAGCAAGATGAAAGAGAAAAATAAACAGCAGTAAGAAAGGTTACTAATTTCTGACATATTTTAGAAAAATATCTATCAAATAGAGATTGCAATGAATCTACTTTAACCTCCCTCTTTTCTTTCATCCTTAATAACACCCAGTGTTTTTATTATAAATATGCTTAGTTTTGCTGCTAAGAGGGGCATTGGAAGCTCAGAATGAAACATACAAAAATGAAAGTCACAAAATAAGAGTTTTATTCATGATAACATGATAATTAATAATATCCTGAAAGAGATACTATTTCCTGTTATTTGAAACAATCAATTATGATTACACAAATTTCTTTAAATACATGGTAAGCATCAGAAAAGCTAGTTTGAACATTCTGGAATAATTTGTTACTGTAAGCATTGAAAAATATCAATAAAATAAAAGTTCAATTAAGGAAAGCTCATTGATTTTTAAGTGTAATACTGTTATAATTTCAAAGGAGTGGTACAAAAGAAAGTAAGCATTTTTAAACTGAGAACATCATTCAGTTAAGGAGGAGAGAAACCAATTCATTATATGCTTCTTTCTTAGAATATACTGATTCATAAATATATTTTACATTTTAATTTCACTTTGGGGATTTAACAAAATTGCTGTGTGTGTAGTATATGGGTGACATAAAAGAATAAAAGTAATTTAAAATAATAAAACTGAAACACTAGATATTGGTTCTATTTCTCACAGCATGTACCTAAATCCAGGATTTTTAGCATTTCCAAGCAAACTTGCGAATGATGTCTGGCTGAAATCTTGCTCCCGGCTGTATATACGGTACATATGTACATGGTTACATCTCAAAGGTTTCATTTGTTTTTCCATCTTCACTAAACATTTTATCAAGGTAGATTGCTTCATTTTATTTGCTCAAGTTTATCATTGGGTAACTTGAAATTGGAAAACTATAGTGCAGCAGTCCCAAAGTTTTTTGGGGGACCAGTTTTATGAAAGAGAATTTTTCCAGGATAGTTTTGGTCATACATCTGGCACTCATCTCCAGTTGGGTGGCCCATTTCCTAGCAGGCCTAGGAACTGGGAACCCCACAGCAGCATTTATATAGCTTTTATAATTGTATATAATTTGCATTGGCTATTTGGAGGCAATATACGACCAGATTCATTGTTATTGAAACTTGTTAAATACACATGGCCACATCTTATTCTGTGGACTTTATTTATTTATTAATCAAATTTGTATGCCGCCCCTCTCCGCAAACTCAGTCTTTCAGTCATGCTCTGAAATTGAACTCATGAATTGTGTTTTAATTAGATAAAGTACTTGATCGGTGTAATGTAAGCTTAAAGAAAGGTAGAGTGTATACCATTTTGATAACGTATCTTATCATTAGGAATTGTTTGCTCACTATCTCTGTCATATATTAACTCTCCTTTTCTTGGTAATTGGACTATCCATGCTCCTATTTTTTTTAAATTCCTAATTAGACCTGGATCTTCATTTCCATGCATGTATTTATCAACTCCAGAAGATTAGGTCACTTTCTCCAGGTCAATTTTAGTTTATATTATTATGTGGGAATTAAAATCTTTAATTTAGAGACTACTTTGCATGTGAGCATAATGCTGCTCTTTCCCCGCTATTCAGAAGTACAGTACATTATGTGTGTTGACACAGTTAAGTTATAAAGCCATAACTATAAGAAATATGGAGAATGCAGTAATCCTATTATGCTTGTATAATGTTTTTCCTTGATAAGATCACTAGATGTACTTATTTTCAAATGAGAAGTAAATTTTGTTTTGATATGTGACAGTAAATTAATCTTGGGGCTATTTTTTATTGTATATATCTAGATCTTTCCTCCCAGTGATTTACAGCTAGAGGTGTGTGTGTGTGTGTGTGTGTATGTGTGTGTGTGAATCAGGATTTTCATAGTGTTGAAATTAACCTTTTTGGTACTATAATTAATCTTAGTTACTGTTATTTATTATAGCCTATAATATAAACAAATGAATCACTAAGTTGGAATAAATTGCAATTTAATTAAAAGTTCTGAAATTGCAATTTGAAACTTTCATGTACTAAAGACTTAGCTGAACTGTATGAATCTTCAAGATTATAAGCTGTCTTCAGAATGCAGAGGAGAATTGATTTATTTGTGCATCTTAAAAGAGGATAGATTGCCTTAGTCATGAAGATAAGGCTTCTTTGCTTATATGAGAAATAGGAAAGTTCTTTGTCTAAATGAGAAATAGTAGATCTTTTTAAAACTTTAGAGACCATCTTTTAATAGCATTCCACATTGTCTTTGATACAGAACAACTTTGATCACTTTAATATAAGGTTAACCAACATTGGCAACTTTAAGACTTGTGGATTTTAACTAGCAAAATTTCCCAGCCAGGAAGAGTGCTGACACTATTGATTTGCTTGGTCATATACACTCTGCAGCATATTGTGTAACCCTCAGAAGCTTCTGTCTTTATCATTCTTCCAAAATGAATGACTATACTATGTACTTCTAGTTTTATATTTAACCATAAGGCTTTCAGGGGTTGTGATATTCTTTTAATTTAAAAAAAAATGCTTTAGAATTCACTTTTATATCATAGATCCCCAACCATGAAAATATGAGCTCTGGTCAGAAGCAATCTCCCATTGAAGAGCACTGAAAGGTTTCCCACATCTGGTTTATTCGCTTCTTAATACTATCTTAATGGTAAAAAAGAAAGCTGTTTTAAAGCGGCTTTATACCTTTGAATTTGTTATCATCGGAACTCTGACAAGGCCTATTTGGAAAGATTTTGGCCATGGGAATCAAACAGAGAAGATTGAAAATGGCAATTTTGTGACCATTTCTCCCACCAATATCATAATCGTGAGTGAGTACTCCAGTGCCCTGATGACAGACATGCAAACATGGGGGTTGTATAACAGCTGGAACTTCAAGAACCAAAATTTGTCCATTTTTTCAGTGCTGCTGAAGTTCTGAACTTTCACTGGATGAATGGATATAAGCCCTGAACTTATTGAACAAATTTGTACATAGGATACAAGTATATTCTTTGATAAGCTTGATTCTTATTTATCTTGAAGGAATATTACAGTGGTACCTCTACTTAAGAACTTAATTTGTTCCGTGACCAGATTCTTAAGTAGAAAAGTTTGTAAGTAGAAGCAATTTTTCCCATAGGAATCAATGTAAAAGCAAATAATGCGTGCAAACACATTAGGAAACAAATAAAAGCTCGGAATTTGGGTGGGAGGAGAAGGAAGAAGAGGAGGAGGACAGTCGCTGCCGAAGGAAGAATATGAGGTGAGGGGAATCAAAAAAATCCAAAACTTTAAGGCTTAACAAAAAAAGAGGGACGGCGAGGAGGAGCATGCGCCTCTCATACACTTGGCGTGAGGCTGCCTCCCATACACTGCGCCAGAGGGAGAAACCCAGGGGGTATGGCAGGAAACTGGCTGGACCTTCGTGCCACTCTCAAATTTCCTGGGATTTTTTTTCCAGGCTTGGGTTCTTAAGTAAATAATGGTTCTTAAGAAGAGGGGAAAAAATCTTGAACACCGGTTCTTATCTAGAAGTGTTCTTAAGTAGAGGTACTGTATTTATTTTAAACTTTGGTCAACTGACTAATCCTTTGATTCTGTATGTTTCTCTCTCTCTGTGTGTTTTTGTAAATGCATGCATATAAAGTAATACATTCCAGATATTAAGAATGGATAATACAATTGGCTAGGAATTTCTGAGAGTGTTGAAATGGTTTAAGAAATCATGAATATCTGAGACCCAAGCAGTTTATGTTTGTGTTTGCTACATGTTATCTAGTGATAATTTCCTGCCTAAATCCTGTCCCCAAATCCTATTTATTCTCTCAACCGTTCCCTGAATAGAATCTATTGCTATCTTATGAATTTTTAGATGGAACTATCTGAAGTTAATATGATGAGAATATTCAAACCTAGGTGTTTGCTACTATATTCTTGTATTAACAACAGCAATAGCAATTAGACATATACTGCTTCTCAGTGCTTTTACAGCCCTCTCTAAGCGGTTTACAGAGTCAGCATGTTGCCCCAACAATCTGGCTCCTCTATTTTACCGACCTTGGAAGGATGGGAGGCTAAATTAATCTGGAGCCTGGTGAGATTTGATCTGCCAAATTGCTGGCAGCCGGTGATCAGCAGAAGTAGCCTGCAGTACTGCACCACAGTTTTTAAGGCCTATTTCATACTTCTATTGTTGACTGCTCTACTACTTAGGAATAGGAATCTGTAGAAGCAAATATGCATTATTAAATATTAGCTTGCATATTCGAGTTTCCATATGAATCAGTCATAAAAGATTGCAATCAGTTCTATCTTATATAGTACCTCCGAATGTCCACAATTTTCATAAATGGTTTATCTTTATTTAAAATGTCAACTAGGACTAATTAATAAAAGATGCAATCAGGTTTTCATTTAGCAAGAGTTTAAAATGACTTAATTGTTCTGAGCCTCTCTTTTTCACCATTATTCAAAGAAGATAGGTTTTTTTAATTTTATGATTTACAGGAGTGAGCTGTAAAGACTTGGCTTACACTTGTTTAATCAGGCTTAGGAAAATAGATGGGTATTTGCATACAAAGAGTTCTCTATTCAGTATTGTATTTAAGGCCTGCTTCTCGGGTATTGAATTATGCTAAAAGAAGCATCTTTTATTTCTCATTTGCAAGGCAAAACTGACTTCCTTTTTTTTTGCTTCTGCTGCTGAATTTGACATTGTTTTAGTAACCAAAAAAAAAGGCAATGGAATTTTACGAATAAGTAAAGACATGCACACCGTCTATAAAAATGTAATTCTCATCCCAATAATGAATTCAGTTATACCGCAATTCCCATTTGTAATGCTTTCCGCAATAATTTATTTCTATCTTCTAATTTTGTGCCATTGGCCCTGTTATTTGCAGCATATAATAATATTCTAAAATATCTGCTAAATTGGGAAAATGTAGTGGTTATGCCACTATGGATAAACAGAATTTTATTTTCTTATTAGTTTCCATCAGATCCAACCTAATGGTGATACTATTTTTAGTGCTATGCTATATATATATTCAAAAAAGGTCTTTGCAATATGAGTGAGAAGCTATATGCACCCCCTTGAAGTGGCTTTATTGTTTAAAAATGTCATCTAGCTTCTTTGGTAAATACTTTAATCAAAGCAAAGAAATTGGACAGCATGTGTGTTGTGGTTAGCTCTGACCCAGCTCCTGACCCAAGGACTGTGGATGTGGGGGAGACATCCACATGCTGCAGGCCTGTTTTGCCCCTGGTGGAATCTGCTGCTGAAGGCTCCTCTGACCCAGAAGACATGAGTGACAGGGAGGAGGAGAGTGTGGCAGACAGCTCAGAAGGAGATCAATTATCTAGCTCCTCCTTGGATTCAGAACAAGAGTTAATGATACAGCCACGCATGCGGAGAGCGATGCATAGCCGCCCCGAGTCTTCGGAGAGGGGCGGCATACAAATCTAAGTAATAAATAAATAATAATAAATAAATAAACAACAACTGAAAGATTATTATCAAAGAAAATGAGGCCACCTGTGGTTGGGTGGAGCTGTGGTAATTAGTGAGGCTGCTATAAATAGCAGCCTGTGGGTTTGGCCATTGTGGAGGATTATCTGATCGTTGTGTTCGTGACTGCTTTACTGACTTTGACCTTTTGTGTGCTGATTTTTCCCCGCTTTGAAACTAAACCAGAGCAAAGTGTGTTTCACTTTGTGAAAGAAGAAGGACTGTGAATTGCCTCACAACTGCAAGCTAAGTATCACAGAACTGATAAGGGACTTGTACAAATTACCAGTTTGTTTGGAGACGAGTGCTCTTTGCTATACCAAAAGAGGGCTTAGGTTAAGTGACTTTTCATTATAAAGAACATTGTTTTGAATTTTCAGACATGTGTGTGTCTGAAATTTGTACCTGTGAATTTTTGGGAGGAGTCTACCAGAGAGCCCGACAGAACAATGTGCAGGTGAAAACATCTGAAGCAGCTTCCAAATCTTGTGAATGACCTGGTGGCTTTAATTCTTCACCTCCTCCATAATTATAATCAATGTGGCATAGTCTGTTAAGAAGTTGGAACTTGACCAGAGTGATTCAAGTTCAAATTGGCTGTCACCCTTTGAAACCCTGGTTACATATTTTGCTATCCTTAGAATGTGTCTATACAACTGCATGATCTGTAAGTTGAGGGAATGCAGACAATAGTGGGTTGGCTGTAAAATGGTCTTTAGATGAGAAATTGTAGCTTTCACAGAATAATGGATAGGACCATGATAAAACTGGTCTATGATTACCCTAGTGATACATTGGTCCCAATGTGCACAAACTGGCCAGCACTATTGTTGTTAGTAGGGAGTGCAGTGTGTCGCATAATGTTAGTACCTTTGTCTACATTTCTGTTTGCTAAAAAGGCATTATCTGAAAGACTTAATTAATTCAAGGCAAGATGAGTAATGGAAATTAATATTCATGGCGGTGCTTTAAAAAGTTTGTGAAGCCTTTTGAATTTTTAATATTTCTTCATAAATATGACCTAAACTATGATCTGTTGTCCAACCAAATCCTAAAATTAGATAAGGATAAATGGTTTTGAATCATTTTCTTCATTGAATACATGAATAAATATAATGTTTTTGACTCACTTGTTTAACTGGGTTCTCTTTATCTAATTTTAGAACTTATGTAAAGGTGAACATTAGAAATATTCTCAGGTATTTTTGTGGGCTCACAGTTACGATAGTTGGGTCTTTTCTTATTTTGAATCCTTTGCTGTTTCCTTTATATTCTAGGCATTTGCCGATATTAACTTAATCCAAAATTCATAAATTTAAATGTCAGCATTCTACATGGATTTTAATTTTTGGCAAATTTCAGAATCAGTTTGAGTAACTGTTTCATTTTCTCAACTTTGCTTCAATGGCAACTATGAACAATAAATTTTACACTTCCTCCAAGTTTTAATTTATAATATTTGATTTCATATTAAAGATTAGAATTACAGTGATCTCTCGGTTAGCGCGGGGGTTACGTTCCAAGACCTCCCGCGCTAACCGATTTCCGCGTTATATTGGATGCGGAAGTAAAACCACCATCTGCGCATGTGCGCCATTTTTTTCATGGCCGCACATGCGCAGATGGTGGAGTTTGCGTGTGGGCGGCGGGGAAGACCAAGGGGAGGTTCCTTCAGCCGCCCAACAGCTGATCTGCTCCGCAGCGCGGAAGCAGCGAGGAGCCGAAGATGGGGTAAAGGCAAAGGGGAAACCCCATCTTCGGCTCCTCGCTGCTGCCGCGCTGCGGAGCGGATCAGGTGTTGGGCGGCTGAAGGAACTGAATGTCCCTTGGTCTTCCCGCTTGCCGCTTGCCAGTCCACACACGCCCCCCTGGATGAGCCGGCCACAGGGGCGAGGGGTGGGGATGAAGGGGCAGGACTTCCCGGGCGGAAGGCATGCTCGGCTCTGCCGCTCCAGCCCCTTTCGGCCGAGCAGCCAGGGAAGTCGAGCCAGGCGTGGCGGCGGCCTGCGCCGATGTTCCCCGCTGCGACGGAAGGCAGTCGCTTGGCTAGGGAGGCTCGGCCGAAAGCGGCTGGAGCGGCAGAGCCGAGCACGCCTTCCGCCCGGGAAGTCCTGCCCCTTCATCCCCACCCCTCGCCCCTGTGGTCGGCGGGAATGAAAGGGCAGGACTCCCTGGGTGGAAGGCGTGCTCGGCTCTGCCGCTCCAGCCGCTTTCGGCCGAGCCTCCCTAGCCAAGCGACTGCCTTCCGTCGCAGCGGGGAACATCGGCGCAGGCCGCCGCCACGCCTGGCTCGACTTCCCTGGCTGCTTGGCCGGGGAGGCTCGGCCGAAAGCGGCTGGAGCCGAGCACGCCTTCCACCCAGCGATTGTTCCGCTGCCGCCAGCATGGCCTGGCTGGCAGCGGAAAATGTAACGGAGCCCACGGGGGATTCGCCTTCCTCCCACCCGCAGCCGAGACTGATTGTGGGCTCCTTCGCAACCTCGGAGAGCTTCCGGGGCAGGGAGGAAAGCGAATGCCACGGGGCTGGGCTCGGCTCCTCCCTCGGCTCCCCCCCTTACCAGCCCCGCCGCGGAAGGCTCCATTCTGTTCCCTGCCGGCCCGATTGAGCGGCCGGCGGTCTCCATTCAGGGAACAGAATAAAAAAAAAATTTTTTTTTTAAAAATTTTTTTTTAAAAAAAACATTTTTTTTTAAATAATATTTTAATATTTTATTTTTTAAATAATATTTTTTGAAAAACCGCGTTGCAGCGTTTCGCGCTAATCGAGAACGCGCAAGTCGAGGGACCACTGTATATCTTTATAAATACTAAGCACTTACGATATTACATAGCTGGGCAAGCTAACAACCAAGTTTGAACAAACCTTGAGCCACATATATTCTCTTCTATTGGAAGAAAATACTTCTCTCATTAATGTATATGTCTTAAATGTGTGCTTTGTCTTGGATGTTTGTACAAAGAAAATGAAAGACAACATTGAACTGGACAAAATGAAGTGGACAAGACCATTGGAGCTGTGAGTTCCGCCATCTATTTACTGCATCCGTGTCCCTCCTGGTTGGTTTCGGCCAGCAGGGAGGTGACACAGAGCTGGGTCCAGTAGATTGTCAACACTTCTTTGGGGAGGGGGTCCTTTCCAGTTCCCTACAAGGAGGCACTTGTGCGCCCCCTCCTCAAGAAGCCTTCCCTGGACCCAGCCGTTTTCAACAACTATCGTCCAGTCTCCAACCTTCCCTTTATGGGGAAGGTTGTTAAGAAGGTGGTGGCGCTCCAGCGGTCCTTGGAAGAAGTCGATTATCTAGGCCCTCAACATTCAGGATTCAGGCCCGGTTACAGCACGGAAAATGCTTTGGTCACACTGATGGATGATCTTTGGCAGGCCCGGGACAGGGGCTTGTCCTCTGTCCTGGTGCTTCTTGACCTTTCAGCGGCTTTTGATACCATCGACCATGGTATCGTTCTGCGCTGGCTGGAGGGGTTGGGAGTGGGAGGCACTGTTCTGCAGTGGTTCTCCTCCTACCTCTCTGGTCAGTCACAGTCGGTGTTAGTGGGGGGTCAGAGGTCATCCTCTAGGTGGATGACCTCTGAGGCACCCTTGTGGGGTGCCTCAGGGGTCGGTCCTCTCCCCCCTGTTATTCAATATCTATATGAAACCGCTGGGTGAGATCATCCATCTTTCGGCTGTGGCGAGGAGGGCGTTTGCCCAGGTTTGCCTGGTGCAACAGTTGCGGCCCTATTTCGACCGGGAGTCTCTCCTCACAGTCACTCATGCTCTTATCACCTTGAGGTTCGACTACTGCAACACTCTCTACATGGGGGTACCTTTGAAGAGTGTTCAGAAACTTCAGATCATACAGAATGCGGCCGCAAGAGCAATCATGGGCTGCTGATCAGTTTCCGGTCACAATTCAAAGTGTTAGTTATGACCTATAAAGCCCTACATGACATCGGACCAGAATACCTCCGGGACCATCTTCTGCTGCATGAATCCCAGCGGCTGATTAGGTCCCACAGAATGAGCCTTCTCCAGGTCCCGTCGACTAAGCAATGTTGTCTGGTGGGGCCCAGAAGATGAGCCTTCTCTGGGGCGGCCCAGGCCCTCTGGAACCAACTCCCCCTGGAGATCAGAATCCTCCCACCCTCCTTGCCTTTCGTAAGTTGTTGAAAACTCATATTGACACCTCCTGTAACTACTGTTTTATGTATGGTTTGATTGTGTTGTGTGATTATTTTATTAATAAAGGTTTTTATATTGTGTTTTTAGATATTGGATTTGTACTTTGTTATTATTATTGTGAGCCGCCCCGAGTTCTCGGAGAGGGGCGGCACACAAATCTAATAAATTATTATTAGTATTAGTATTTCATGAAGCAGTTGAATTTAAATAAGCATACATCATTTCTACATAATAAAATTGTTTTACTTTGTAATAAAAAGCTTCATTGTAGAGTTTTTCCTAACTATTACCCAAAAGGTGCCCTGGACTTCACATCTATAGAGCATAAATATGTAATAAAATATCAGGTGTCAAAGAAAGATAATTCCCAGATAAAGCTCATCATCCATAATAAGGTTTTTTCTGAAAGTTTTTCAATTGAACTATATCAATGTAAATATGATTATGAATAAGAAATGGTTGGTTTGGCTGGTTGGAAAAAGATCATATTTTAATTAAAATTAATAGTACAAAAAACTTGTCCTTGGTACGAGGCACATGGAAGGAATTGTTAGCATCTATGTTATTATTCATTCAATAATGCTGTAGGCAAGATTTTAAATTATTTAATTAGCATTGCCATTACTGTAGTGTTACTAATTAATTTTTTCACCATAGTCTTGGAGTATAATAACCTTTGAGTTATTAATGATTTGCACAACAATAAAGCTGGTAATATAAAATATGACTGAGAACTGAAAAATAGAAATCAGATCTATTTAGATTCTCTGTGTCCATAGGACAACATGAAATAATCTGTTGAAATAGAGAACCCTATAGATTTTTTTGGTTTATTTTGTTTGTGACTCAAATCCTGCATTCAATATCCATATCCTATTAAAACGATTAATGCTCCAACTTTATACAAACAGTAAACATGTTTAATATGGAATGCCAAGAAAGATATGTAGCTCTCATTCACCAACATTTAGTTTTCAGTTTTCAGTATCTTCCTCTGATTGACATCCGACTTCTAATAATAAAGCCCCTGAGAACTCAGAATAAGAACTGATGATACCGGAAATTTTTAAATATTTTTCCTGATACTTCTGAAGCTGCTTGAAGATTGTTTATGGTAACGTTTCATTTCTAATTTACCAACATCACATGCAAAGGCAGTTGCATATTAAATCTAACCATCATGTGAAAAATACATGCACTCCCATGCACATTGGGAATTCTTTGGTGTGGGGACTACGATTCTTTACTCTGTCTCAGCCTGCAATACAATTGCAATGTGATTTCTTTCTAGATGAAACCTGAACAACTACTCCATAGTTCTTATTTCATGCTTCACAAGATCCAAACATTAGGAGTTTATTATTATAAATTATAAGTAAACCATTGAAAGACATTGTTGGGAGGGAGTGAAAATGAAGTTTTTACCAAGATTCTCTTTTTTCCGACTCAGAACTGCCATTTATTTTATTATCAGTTGTTGCAGAAGGAGACTTGGGTTTATAACCAGTTTTGGTTTCCTTTACATTTAAATTAAGGGTGGGCTCCAACTTACCTCACTGCTGGTTCGCTCTCTCCTGTATCATGTGGGTGCATGAAAAATCCCCCCCCAAATAATAATTTTTAAAAAACCAAAGTGCTTTCCCCCCCCCCCCCCCCAAAAGATGCATGCACAGTGCAGGAACTTGGCGTCTGCGCAGAAGGAAACTCACCTTCTGCTCAGAAGGGAAAAAAAATAAACTCAAAATAAAATAAAATATAAAAAAGATCGTGGCACTCACGGACCGGCATCGACCGATCTGGTTTGGTGATGTCAGCATGTCACCAGCAGGTCACCACCAGTTCTGCTGAACTTGTCCAAATTGGGAGGAGCCCTCCCTTTATTTAAATGCTTTTAAATCAATAAAGAAAAAATAACATTTTATGACACTGAGTTACTAGATCTGATTTTGTCCAGCTTGTGTGCACATACGTATGTACAGTAGTACCTTGATACTCTTCGTTAATTGGTTCCAAGAGGTGGGATGACTACCAGAAATGATCAGTACCAAACAGTTCCCTCCCCCACCCCCAAGGAATAATGCAATGAGTCACAAGGCAGCCGACACTGACAAGTACTAGCTTATACATTGAGTACCAAACAAATGATGAGTACTGGGACAAAAATGTACATCTCCAAAAACCTTGAGTATCAAATTTGATAGGTTTAAAAGCAGTTGAGTACCAAAATATCACTATACTAATAGCATTACCGCAGTAGTGCTATCCCTTGATAAGTAGTCTTTCCAATATAAATCAGGCATATTCATATGAACTCACAGCTGAATGTACTCTTTTCTCAAACATTTAAATGGTAGTCCGAGTCTACGGAGAGGGGCGGCATACAAATCTAATAAATTATTATTATTAGTAGTAGTAATAGTACATATATGTGGTCTATTCTGCTATATCACTATTCCTTTGAATATTATTTCCGTGAAGTAGTAAAAATATTTTCTTATAGATTCAAAAACTGGAATGATATTCACTGACTGAGTTGATGAATTTACTTTAAAAGTGCTATATGGGAAAAAGGTTTAGAGAAAGATATTGGATAGCACATAGAGTTGCAAACAAATTAATCAGAGAGCAAGAAATAGTTAAATTTAAAAGAGGAGGAGAAAATAAAAAATAATAAAATGTTTCCAATATATAGATTTATATTGGAAAGATAGTTTACTATATCAAGGAGAAGCACTAGTAATACTACTCATACCATGTTTTCCCGAAAATAAGATCCTGTCTTATATTTTTTAAAAACCTGAAATAAGCACTTGGCCATATTTCATTGCACTCAAAACCCCAATTGGGGTTATTATCAGAGGATGTCTTATTTTGGGGGAAACCGGGTAGTAAATCTACTAATATTAACGACTAAGAGGAAAATAATAAAAAGGAAATCATTACTATTTGTATAAATGCTGCAGAGATACAGTTTCAGATGGTATAACTGTAGAAATGATAAATAGGAATATGATTCACAGTGGCACTACTCTTATTATTGTATAAATGAATGTTGCATCTATGCCTCATGATTGAAGGAATCCTGTTGTTTTTTTCCCTGAATTGAGGGAAGGTAGTAACATAGATTGCAAAAACTATAGAGGATTTATTTGTTGGCTCTGCAGGATAATAAATTGGACAGAATTCCAGGTGAAAAGGTATTAAAGATGTTGTTAGGAGTGTGCAGAAACCTTTAGTTATCAAGGACATGCACAGAGGAAACGTGGGATTCAAACAGATATCCAGAAGATATGAGTAATTATTCAGTCATACAAGACAGATACATTAAAATGTATAAAATAGTGTTTACTTTAGAAATAGCACAGTCAAGTTAAACAAGCCGGTCATATACATTCAAATCAGTTAATATCTCTCAATGCAATAATATTACAAGCCTGTCTTTGTCTTACATATCAGATATACATTACAGCTTACAAATACATTAAACTATTAAAATACATTAAACTATCATCAACACTACATCAGTCACAGTGAATCAGCAGAAAGAACAGAGTGAGCAGACAGCCCATCATACTTTATGCCTCCCTCTTATGGCAATTTGCAACAGTACCTCTTAAACTATAGTACGTCAATACAAGCAAACATTCATCGTTAGCATGTTTATATATTACAAACCCAACTGTTTTATATGTAGTACTAACAGATGCCATAAACACAGTTTGGGAGGGACAATATAGCAGTAGAAAGGGAGTGTGTAAAACAGATTTGGCACTTTATGGCACTCAGCTCATTAAGAGAAGTATAAATATGGTAAAGTTGAGTTGTACTAAAGTCTGGTAAATAAAATAGTTTTGGAATATGGAGTGTTTCGCATGACTATAGAGGGCTGCTGAATGCAGGAAGAGCATTATATCATTGAAATAAAGAGTGTGAGAATAAATGAATATACTGTATAGCAAATAGTTTAACATTGAACAGGGAATAAGACAATGCGGAGAAGGGCGGCATACAAATCTAAATAAATAAATAAATAAATAAATAAATAGATAGATAGATAGATAGATAGATAGATAGATAGATAGATAGATAGATATTGCTTGTTGTCCCCTTAGTTATTTAGTGCATTTATAGTCAAAAGTAGGTTTACAGAAGTATGTACCTCATATAATGAGGTATAGTGAGGTCTGGGATATGAATTTACTTCTACACTTATGGTATATGCAGATGATAACGTTGTTGGCTGGAAACCCTGTTGCAGAAATATGAGACAGATTGGTTGAAATAAATTGGTGAGATCTTTAATAAGAGAGGTGTAATTTTTGAAGAACAAAAGGCAATGCATAAATTGGTTTGTAAATTTAGTGGAAACATACTGTATGTGATTTGCAAGAGAGAGGCATTGTGAATGCAGTTCATGTAAGCTAGATCGTTAGATATACTTTTATCTCCTGCCCTTACTTGGTTTTGCTTACAATTATTTACTCTTGCTTTGTACTTTTTATAATATAGCTTGCCTTGAAAGGGAATAACATAATGGATATGAATATATGTAATTATTAATATATTTATCAGCCCACTTTACCGAATTTATGGACATTGCATTTCCATTTTTTTATGATGCAGCTGGGGTGAGGTCTATGTACCCATAAATATACACCAGATAGTTCAATTTTGAGAAATGATGGTGTTCTTAGATTATTGTGAACTGTTTCAATTCAGGGTTTTGAAGTATTTTCAATCCTATCTAGGCCAGCATTTAAAGATTTATGGAGTAATGGAATCACCCTTCTGGTTCCTTTGTAACTTATTTTAGAATTTATATTGTTTAATATTTTGAATTTGAATGAAATAAGAGCTTTAAAGAACTGCTGACAGGTTGATTTTGTAAGAAGATGTATTCTGCCAAGTGACATAGAAGAAGCGCTATAAACTCAATGCTTGGAACAGGTGAGATTTACATTAATGGCAATTTTGAGAGAGTGATGAAAATTTCAGTCATTTGATTTTGCTATGGTTTAAATCGTGCTTCTAAATAGAATTCCACAAATGCCCAAAATAAGCACAGACTGATTTTCTTTCCCAGCAGTTTATTAGGATTTGTAACATGTAGAATAATTGTAATCATAAATATACAGTGTATGATAAGAATACACATTAGTTCCCATTTAAATATTTGATTAGCATTAAACCAAAGATTGGATTTTATTCAGTTATTCTTAAAGAATACTAAGAGCAATCAATTAAATATAAGCAATACAATTGAAATTAAATAATGACTAAGTAATAAAACATGTTGGAATGTCTATGTGTAGATATGGGAAAATTTCCCCAGAGTTCCATCATCAGTCAGGATAGATCTGGAATGTATCTTTTTCCTTTCCTTTCCCTTTCCTTCTTTCCTTCCTTCCCTTGGACTTGGAAGAACATTCTCAAAAATACATTTCAAAATGCAAGAAATTTAAATCTAATTAAATTTCCATTTAAGTTAGAGAGTTTGTGTGGTTGATGCTTAAAATACATATTTTTATAACAAAGTCTTCACTTAGTTGCAGTTATTATTAATTTTTATTGATGCAAGGATTCACATTTCTTTAGAAACATTCTACGACTCGAACTCTCACTTTAGTATCTAGTATCTAGTATGCGTTGGACGTTTGTATAGTATATTTATTTTTAGAGATTTACTTTTCCTTTTTGATGGAAAACTGCTTCTTCTCCCAGGGATCTTTAATTTTGTAATCTGGACATTGTCCTTTACTATTGTAACATATATTTTAGAAATACTTTTCAGACAAGTATAAAACTTGTTTGAAAAATGGAAAAGTTTTAAGTTAAAGAAACCCGCCAAACTGAGATAGCAAAAATTTGCCTCGTTTTTAATGTATGTAGTCTTACATTGCTGATTGTCTCTGATCAACTTCCAGCACTTGTTTTGTTTTGTGAATTCATATCCTCCTTGCTTTTGTCGTCATCTGAATTGCTTAGTTATTAATCTTTAAGTCTGTTGATGCTGTGGTTTGTGTGCTATTGGTGTCAAGGTCAACATCTTTTCATTTTATAGGTAGAATTCCACCATAACTTCAGAATCTCTTGCTATATATTTAAATACTGTCACTTGTCTAAAAATGACAGTGTCTTGGGCTTATGTCTGCCCGCTTCTTTATTGAATTCTTGGGCTATACTTCATCTCAGAAGCCTATAAACATCATGATTTCAAAATTGATTTTTTTTTTTACTGACATGTTTTACTGACATATTAAAGCCGACATATTTAATATTGGGATTTTCTTGTTAAAATAAAAAAATTATGGCGCTTAAGGTTTTCTAATATTAACTGATTGCTAAGAATTAAGCTGATCTTTTACAGCAGATTTTGGGCATAGCTATGACTAACATAAATTGTTATAATAATTATACAGTGATACCTTGTCTTACAAACCCCTTGTCATACAAACTTTTCGAGATACAAACCCGGGGTTTAAGATTTCTTTGCCTCTTCTTCCAAACTATTTTCACCTTACAAACCCAAGCCGCTGCCACTGGGATGCCCCGCCTCCGGACTTCTGTTGCCAACGAAATTGCAGCATCTCAAAAACACAGAAGTCCGGAGGTGGGGTTTCGACGACTTCCATGTTTTTGCGATGCTGCAATTTCGCTGAGGCTTCCCTCGCTGGAAAACCCTACCTCCGGACTTCCATTGCCAGCGAAGCACCCGTTTTTGCACTGCTGGGATTCCCCTGCAGCATCGCAAAAACACGGAAGTCCATAGGTGGGGTTTCCCATGGAGGGGAGCCTCAGGGGAATCCCAGCAGCACAAAAACGGGCGCTTCAGCTGGCAAAAGGGGTGTGTTTTGGGCTTGCACGCATTAATCAATTTTCCATTGATTCCTATGGGAAACATTGTTTCATCTTACAAATTTTTCACCTTACAAATCTTGTCCCGGAACCAATTAAGTTCGTAAGACAAGGTATCACTGTATATGTTAAGGCATGGAATAAAATCAAGATGGATTTATCAAGGTGGGAAATATATAGTTATCATTGCTGCAAATGATAGGTCCGTGGTAGAAATGAATGTGTTACCTAAAATGTTTTTATTTCAGACAATATTGTACTAATTTTTTTAGATCTTTTATCCCCTTTTATTATTTTTAAAAATAATTCAATAAAGTAAAAATACCTAATACAGTGATCTCTCGATTAGCGCGGGGGTTACGTTCCAAGACCTCCCGCGCTAATCGATTTCCGCGTAATAGTGGTGCGGAAGTAAAAAACACCATCTACGCATGCGCGCCATTTTTTTCATGGCCGCACATGCGCAGATGGTGGAGTTTGCGTGTGGGCGGTGGGGAAGACCAAGGGAAGGTTCTTTCAGCCGCCCAACAGCTGATCTGCTCCGCAGCGCGGAAGCAGCGAGGAGCCGAAGATGGGGTAAAGGCAAAGGGGAAACCCCATCTTCGGCTCCTCGCTGCTGCCGCGCTGCGGAGCGGATCAGGTGTTGGGCGGCTGAAGGAACCTTCCCTTGGTCTTCCCGCCGCCCAGGCAAAGGGGAAACCCCAAGATCGCTTGCCGCTTGCCGTATTGCAGCTTGGAGCCTTGCTTCGCCTCCTTCGCTGCAATACGGCAAGCGGCAAGCGATCTTGGGGTTTCCCCTTTGCCTGGGCGGCGCTGGGGCCATGCGGAGCCGCTCATCTAGGGGGGCGTGGACCGGCAAGGTGCCCTCCGCTCTCTCTCTTTCTCTCCCTGTTACCGGTGTGGTATAAGAGAGAGAAAGAAAGAGAAAGGAGGGCGACTTGCCAGTCCACGCCGCCCTGGATGAGCGGCCCCGCATGGCCCCAGCGCCGGACTCCGCCGTTGCCTCCGCCCTTGTTCGGCTCTGCAGCTGAGAGGTCACGTCCACCCCCTCCTCGGTGTCCCCGGCACCCAGCGTCCCCACGCCGCCTCCACCTCCCGGTAATGCGCCCGACCTCTGCCTCTCTCTTTCTCTCTCATATACCACGCCGGCAACAGGGAGAGAAAGAGAGAGAGAACTAGCGCGGACTTATAGAAACATAGAAACATAGAAACATAGAAGACTGATTATTATTTTGATTATTTTATTATTAATTATTTTTTAATTAATATTTTTTGAAAAACCGCATTGCAGCGTTTCGCGCTAATCGAGACCGTGCTAATCGAGCGATCACTGTATTCTTTTCCCCTTTTATTTTCCCCACAACAAGAGTCCTGAGAGTTAGGTTGGGCTGAGAGAAAATGATTAGCCCCAGCGGCTTTTCATGTCTAAGGCGGGACTAGAACTCAGATCCCCAGTTTTGAAAAATGACGCACCTTTTAAACACTGGCAAAAGTGATATAGCCATAAGTATATAACAGAGAAATAAACCAAGGGTTAAATTTCAGATTCTTCAAGATGAGGATTAGGATTGCCTGATTTTAAATCGCATTTTGCAGTTTGCCATGAATGAAGAAATGGTTATTGTCAAAATATAAGAGAACGTTGGAATTAGAAACACATGACCTCGTTCAATAGATGATTTTTGCTCTGTTTCTGAATTTTGCTTGTTTGAAAGACACTGTTGTTTTCACTAAAGATGTGTTTATACTGGGTAGGGCAGGGGAAAAAAATTTTGGGAATGTGTGACATTTTGTAAACTGGCAATTCTTGAAATAAACTTTCTAGTTTGTTTATAAAACTTTAAATAATTACACAACTTAATTCAAAGTAACATTTGATTAATGGAGAAGACAAAATGACATCCAATCAGAATTTCTTTTGTCTTTTTTTGGTTAGGAACTTGATCCAGACCAAGTTAAACATACTGTACTTGTTCCTATCGAAATAAATTTGTTAACAAATGTAAATCATGTTGATTTGAATATGATGTTAGAGCCTCTAGCTTGGACTGTAGCAAATCCACTGAGCCACTTCATGATTAAGGTAATTTATATCCATTGATAAAGAATAGATAATTGAGAAAATTAAATATATGTGGTTCAAAAATGCAATTAAAATCACATGTTGAAGTAAGGAAGAATATACTATAACTTAAATATATCATTTGTACAAGGTCAAAAGACTGGAAACGGATTTATTTGAATTCTTACCATTAGATGTTCTATTTATTTACTGATTGCTCTGCTATTTACAAAAACACATAATGGAGACATTTATTTTTGAGAAATAGATGTGCTCTTCCAGGACTCTACTCAATTGTGTTATTTTTCTCCCCTAAAAATGCATAGGTTTATTTTATGATGGCCTTAATTCATTTCCTTATAAATAACTTTTCCACTTGGGTGCTTAGGATATTTGCCATCTGGAAATGAGGTTGTTTATAATGCACAGCTGGTATTATTCTGCCTTCTCCTCCAAGGTTTATAGCAAACAGTAGTTTGCAACTTCTGTAATTGTCTTTCATTACATTGAACAATAATCCTTTGTGGTGGGGGTGGAGACTCAACACACTGATTCATCCAACAAATAAGTGAGCCTTATATATTTTTGACATTGATTTAAAATTTTGATTATGAAAGAAGAAATAATGGTGTTTTTTAATCTATCTATAGATTTTTCTGACAACATCAAAGTTCTTTTTCATTATTTTTGTAAATAAAATATATTGTCTATTAACTTTTATTGCAGATGGTAGGAAATTTTCAAATCCCTACCGAAAACCTTGACATTCTACTTTTGGTTTTCTGAATGTATGTACATGGACCAGAGGTGGGTTCATTCTGGTTCAATCCGGTTTGCCCAAACCAGTAGTAAGTCACTAGTGATGTCAAGATGATGTCACTAAACCGGTTCTGTTGGTGCTGGTCGGTGGGCGCCGCCATCTTTTTAAAAATAAATTCTTCTGGGCATGCTCAGAAGCTGAATTTCTGGCACGGTGCATATGCCACCATCTTGTTTTAGGTTTTGGGGGGAGAATTTTTTTTAGATTTTTCATCACCGCACATGGGCAAAGAGCATGTGTGGAGACACAGCTCGAGAGGAAGCGAACCAGCAGTGAGGTAAGTTAGAACCTACCCCTGACCATAAAGCGTATCAGGAAAGACTTAATGAACTCAATCTGTATAGTCAGGAGGACAGAAGGAAAAGGGGGGACATGATTGAAACATTTAAATATGTTAAAGGATTAAATAAGGTCCAGGAGGGAAGTGTTTTTAATAGGAAAGTGAACACAAGAACAAGGGGACACAATCTGAAGTTAGTTGGGGGAAAGATCAAAAGCAACATGAAAAAATATTATTTCACTGAAAGAGTAGTAGATCCTTGGAACAAACTTCCAGCAGACGTGGTAGATAAATCCACAGTAACTGAATTTAAATATGCCTGGGATAAACATATATCCATCCTAAGATAAAATACAGAAAATAGTATAAGGGCAGACTAGATGGACCATGAGGTCTTTTTCTGCCGTCAGACTTCTATGTTTCTATGACCTGGACATGAATAAAACCTTCATCAGAGAATAAGATGATATTCTTCTTTAAAAATTATATTGCAAACTAGGGAAGATCTGGCTTGGCAATAAGTATATATAGAAAAGGCCTGGGTGTCCTGTACAAGTTAGAAATAAACCAGCACTATGGTGTAGCTGTTCAAAAGACAAAGGCTATCCCAGAGTGCATTAACAGGAATTCATGGAAAGTAATCAGTCCACTATACTCAGCAGTTGTCAGACCCTTCATACAGTACTGTGTTTTGAGTATCACAGTTCAGAAAACACAATGACCCACTGGAATAAGGTCAGAGGAAGGCTATCAAAATGGTGAAGAGTTTGGAAGACAAGTTCTCTGAAGGATGACCTAAGTATGTTTACAGAAGATTTAAGGAAGCTCAAGTTATGGGGGTTGCCCAGAAAGTAGTGCACCACATTTTTTTCTTCAACAATTATTTATTGAACACAATGAAACTTATACACGAGAAAGACTGATGTTTCTTTTACACTCCCTATTTTTGCACATAATCTCCGTCCCGTTCTATGGCCTTCCTCCAGTGAGACACAAGGGTGTGTATGCCCTGTCGGTACCACTCCTTGTTCTGGTCACGAAGCCATTTCTGCACAGTGTGAATCATTCTAATTGCCTCACCCTCTGTGCCCAATTCCTAACTGTACTTCTGTCGACTGCAGATTCTCCATAAACTGTACACAAACATTTGTGAATGTTCCCAACTGTTTTTTTCTCTGCAGTGAGAAATTCAATGACGACACGCTTCACTTACAGACGCCATTTCGAAACACTGCTGCAGTTATGCTGTCTGTATGAAGAAATGCAAAATTTACACATGAACTCCTGACAATTCAAATAATGTATATCTAAAGTTTTGCATTTGTACCATTACTGTAGGCTGAGAAAAAAAAAAAAGGTGCATTACTTTCTGGGATACCCTCATAGATATGAAAACAGACTTGTTGGTGCTATCAGCTATTAACCATTGGAATAGGCTGGCACATGATATGGTGTGTTCTTATAGAAGCCTTCAAATAAAGACTGACTGATCATTTGTCAGAAATGCTGGAGTGGATGCTTTCCAAATTAACAATTTTTGCTGTGCAATCCCGTATGTAGATTTAGGTAAATGAATACTGTGTACATTTCTGCTTTAACCAAAGATATATAGGTGGTCCTCACCTTGCAACAATTCATTTAGTGACTATTCAAAGTTACAACAGTTACAAAAATGTGATTTATGACCATTTTTCATGCTTATGACTCTTGCAGCATCCCCATGTAATCAAAATTCAGATGATTGGCAACTGGTTCATATTTATAACAATTGCTGGGTCTCAAAGTCATGTGATTCCCCTTTTGTGACTTTTGACAAGCAAAAATCAATGGGGATTCAGTTAACAATCATGTTACTAACTTAACAACTGCAGTGATTCACTTAACAACTGTGGTAAGAAATGCCGTAAAATGAAGCAAAAGTCATTTAACAGATATGCCACTTAACAACATAACTGTTTGGATGAATTGTGGCCGTCAGTGAAGGACTACCTATATTTCTTTTTTTCATGTTTGATGAAGGGCACCCATATGTTTAAAGAGAGTTGCTGGTGGATGTTGGAACTGACACAATGATTCTGTTTCTGTTCTTTCTCAGATGTGTTGCAATTTAGCAACTAATCATTTTGTATTCTTCCCGGATAGACAAAATGTAATTGAATACTTTTGTTTTGCAAAATATAAATGAAATATTATCCCTGTGGTGATGGTGATTATTATTACTGATACTATTTTGTAACATTTTGATGCTCGGTTTGATACACTATGCATTAAGATATATTTAGTATGCAATTACGGCACAAAGCAAATAATTTTAAAAAATTTCCTGCTTAATCTACTTAGTTTTATAGCTTAAACTGAAACTTCTTGTGTCAGAGATCTCACATAATCTCACATAATTTTACTTGCTAGTAACAAAGGTAATAAAGCATTGAATACAATTAAAGGTAATCTGGTATTTTAATCCAGGTATTTTCAAGGACTGGAATTCATTACCAGTAGGGGGCACTTAAATACCAATAGAATGTACATTTGTAAGGAGGGAAAACCTTATGTACAGTATATAATTTTAGGAAAGCTCTTGAAATAATTATTGTACTTTTCACTTCGGTGTTGGATTTCAGAGAAACAGATGTACCAATTTTGCACAGAAAATGCTAATATTTTATTCATTTGTACAATATTATTTTACAGCACAGTTTAATATTAGTTTATAAGTCCGTATTCCATTGAATAACAAGGAATGTTTTTTCTATGAGAAATAATACTTATTTGATTTTATTTATTTATTACATTTTTATGCCACTCTTCTCCCTTGCTAATGATGGTTCCAGTGAGTGTATTCATTCTGTAATTGATATCTCACAAATAACTGAGGGAGAGAGGGAACTCTTTGTGGTTCTTAAACAAGTAGTCCTCAACTTACAGCCACAATTGAGCCCAACACTTATGTTGCTAAGTGAGAAATTTGTTAAGTGAATTACTTTTCTTGCCACATTTGTTAAGGGTATCGCTGCAGTTGTAAAATTAGTAACATAGTTGTCAAGTGAATCTGGCTTCCCCATTGATTTTGCTTGTCAGAAGGTCACAAAAGATAACATGATTCCAGGACATTGCAACCGTCATAAATGTGAATCAGTTCTCCAAAGGTAAATCATGTGATCATGGGAATGCTGCAATGGTCATAAGTATGAAATTTTTTTCCAGTGTCGTTGTAACTTTGAATGGTAACTAAACAAATTGTTGTACATCAAGGACTACCTGTATCATAATGCTAATTGTGAAGGTAGCCATCACGGTTTATAAACCATTGCTTAGTAAGTTTAATAAATTTAGTCAATTGTGATATATAAGCTTATGCACCATATTTAACACTGATGGCGAACCTATGGCTGTATCCAGGGGTGGGCTGTTGCCCGGATGGGGTGGAACGCAGTGGGGTAGCAAAAATGGAGCTCCTCCCCAGAGCACCCAATTTGCACTGAAAGATGGTGAAAGAAAATGCAGGGCATCCTGCATAAGCCACGCCCACAGTGTGGTAATAAAAAAATTGGTAGCCCTTCACTGGCTGTATCTGGGGGCACATGAGGCGTTGCCCTATGCCAGCTGATTTTCCTCTTTCTTTTTGCCCGTTTTTGCATTCCCCAGCCTTGAGGAACCCTTCCTGAACCCTGGGGATGGTGTAAAATGGCCCAATGGGCCTATCGGAATTCCAGAGGCTTCAGTGAGGCCTCTGTACATGCACAGGGGGAGAGCACCACAGGTAGTTGTGTGCATGCATGGAGGCATTGTGAGGGTTTTATTTTATTTATTTATTTTATTAGATTTGTATGCTGCCCCTCTCTGAAGACTCGGGGCGGCTCACAACAACAATAAAAAACAGTATAAACAATGGAACAAATCTAATAATAAGAATTATATAAAAAAAACCCAACTGTTAAAAAACCATACCAAACATAAAATATAAGAAAGCCTGGGGGAGATGTCTTAGTTCCCCCATGCCTGGCGATATAGGTGGGTCTTGAGTAACTTGCAAAAAACAAGGAGGGTGGGGGATGTTCTAATCTCCGGGGGGAGTTGATTCTAGAGGGCTGGGGCCGCCACAGAGAAGGCTCTTCCCCTGGGGCCCGCCAAACGACATTGTTTGGTCGATGGGACCCGGAGAAGGCCTACTCTGTGGGACCTTATCGGCCGCTGGGATTTGTGCGGTAGAAGGCGGTTCCGGAGGTATTCTGGTCCAAGGCCATGTAGGGCTTTAAAGGTCATTACCAACACTTTGAATTGTGACCGGAAACTGATCGGCAGCCAATGCAGGCCACGGAGTGTTGTAGAAATGTGGGCAAATCTAGGAAGCCCCACGATAGCTCTTGCGGCCGCATTCTGCACGATCTGAAGTTTCTGAACACTTTTCAAAGGTAGCCCCATGTAGAGAGCATTGCAGTAATCAAACCTCGAGGTGATGAGGGCATGAGCGACTTTGAGCAATGACTCCCTGTCCTGATAGGGCCGCAACTGATGCACCAGGCAAACCTGGGCAAACGCCCCCCTCGCCACAGCCGAAAAATGGTGTTCCAATGTTAGCTGTGGATCGAGGAGGACGCCCAAGTTGTGCGCATGTGTGGGGTGGGAGGCATTGCATTATGGCTGTGAGCACAAACATGCACGCTATCCTGCCCGCGCGCACCCTTTTGGCACCCAAGCCAAAAAAGGTTCACCATCATTGATGTCTATTCTAAACTGTAATCTATTTATTGAAGTATGGTTCAAAGCAATAGCTTGATGCTATATATCAATATATAAATCCAATCTATAAACATGTGCTCATTTGGTATAGAGTCACTAAAGAAGGTTGGATTTCTTTAGTGGAAAGTAATTATTTCTGTTTTATAAACCTCACTCTTTCCATTCTACCTTACTGAATATACTGTATACGGTAAGTATATTCTCCATTGAGAACCACTGGACTGGAATGTGTCTCCAGAACAACTTGCCCTTACCATGATAACCCTTCATATGCATTGGTGCTACAACTCAAAAGACTTTCCAACTGGAATTGATATTGCTGACAAAACAAATTCTGGAATTTTCATGTTCAACAGAGATGTGCTCAGTTAAGGAAGATTGCTCCAGTCAATATTTCTTTGTGCATGGTTTACAAGAAAGAATTAAAATGGAATTGATCAACTTTGTTCTTGCACTAAATCAAATTGTTGTTCCATGTAGCTCAATAATGTCTATGCTGATAGCTGTTTATATAGAATTAAAATATTTTCAAAAGCTTTCAGGGTGACTTTATATTGACCTTGTATATTCTCTGTCATTGAGCTTAAAAGGGCTATTTTTTGTCTTCTGGCCAGTCAGTGGGTAGAATATTTTTCTTTTATTTGATTTCCGAGTGTAGAATCGATTTTCTATATCTATACTACTTTTGCTCTATTATATTTTATGGAATTCTAATGTACTGTTTGGTTTCTTCTGAATATGAATGTATGTGTATGTAATCTGCACAATGCAAACGCGGTTGTTTATTCCCCAATATAGTTATATTGTACCCCCATATAGGGAAAGCAGATTTTGAAACTGCAGCCTATAAACATAGAAGAAAGATAGTTCTGAGCAACAATTATTTCCAATTTCTTTCATCTCACTTTGGTGCAAATTGATATCATTTATTTATATGATTTAACCAACTAGCTGACTTTATGGCTTTAATTTCTATTATTCAGGAGACGCTTCTGTAAATTACAGCTAACCTCTGTGGAGGAGCTAATAAGAGTAACTTATTAGCACTTTTGTCTGAGTCTAACTTTAAGATATAATAAGATTGATTTGTCGAATATATTCCTGAAATTGCTTTAATTTTAAATCCTAGATCTAATTAAGGAGTAGAGATTGTGTATATTATTTAATTTGGAAATTCAGTAACTTCTTTTCATGTTTTCAGTTAAAATCATCCATTTCCAGGCAGCAAATTATGATTTTTGTGTAATAAATGGACAAGTGTCTAAATGCATGTTTTTGTCTTAAACAAACAAGTGTTTCTATGCATGTGTATATTATGTACATATATCAGTGTAGGATTGTATGCAGCTATATAAGCCATTAATTTATTAGGCTTTATATCCACTCTACTACTGAGGTTTACTGTAAGATAGATAGATGGATAGATAGATAGATAGATAGATAGATAGATAGATAGATAGAGAGATACACACAATATTTGCAGAGGTGAGTACACCCCCTCACATTTTGTAAATGTGATGTGGTGTACTCCTGTGACATATTGTATATACTAAGTATTTAAATCTATTTTTTAGAATCAGTAACTTTGTACTAATTAATGAAGAGAGAGATAAATTATTGGAGATCTTTAGTTTTAAAAAAAGACTGAGAGGGTTATGATAACATTGTTCAAATATTTTAATGCATGTTAGAAAGAAGGACAAAACGTGTTTGCTTATATTTCAGATTGCAGTTACAAGTGGTCGATTCTGAATGAATGTTAGAAAAGACTTATAATAATAATAATAATAATAATAATAATAATAATAATAATAATCTCCATCTGTCAATTGCAAAAGGCCGCATTACTGGGATCGGCAAGCATAATTCGCCGCTACATCATGCAGTCCTAGGTGCTTGGGAAGTGCCCGACTAGTGATGAAATACGAAATCCAGCATAGTGATCTCGTTTGCTGTGTTGTATTGATGATGATAATAATAATAATAATAATAATAATATGAGAATTCCTGCTCCCAATGATTACAATGTCCATCCCCAAGACAATGCATATTGTACTTTTCTAATGGAAAATAAGGCAACCTTTTGTCCTGTACAAAGAAAAAGTGTGAGGAAATGTGTTTTGTCACCTAATTGTCTATTTATATAGGTATCTCATTTGAAAGTAGAGAATTCGCTGATGTTCTTGTTGCATAACCTTGTTCTTTCTTCCGATAAACGTCATTAATCAGAGGTCTGTAATCTCATTCCTTAATTGCAAACTGTAAGGATGCAATTAAGGAATGATAATACAAACTGCAAGGTGCAAACTGTAAGGATGAAAATCTAACAATTTGACAGAGGAACTAATTACCCTGAGGATGGTGAATTCCCTGCAGTAGATACACTTGGATAGCCATGTATCTGTTTGGGATGCTGTAATTTGTATTTCTGCACAGGGAGGAGATTAGACTTGATGGCCCAAATGTCCTTCCGAAATGGAATTCTGTGATGAAGAAAATTACATAATACGTTAAACATTTCCTTGAGTCTTCTTGAATTTCTATCTTATCTACCTCCCAGTGTCCAGTAAGATCCCACAGGCCTTGTCTTCTTTGGGTCCCATCAGCTAAACAGTGCCAGCTGGCGTGTCCGTGGGGGAGAACCTTCTCTGTGGTTGCCCCGATTCTGGAATCAGCTACCTCCTGAGATCCTCACTACCCACACCTTATTGGCCTTCCAGAAAGCCGCAAAGACCTGGCTTTTCTGACAGGCCTGGGAGTATTGACCTCGGGGGCGGGGGATGACTAGCGAGGTCAGCCCATGAGTGTATGGATGGCTGCAATTATTTTAAACTGAAATGTTTTTATACTGATTCATGTTTGTTTTTGTTGTGAGCCGCCCTGAGTCACTAGGAAGTTGGGCGGGATAGATAGATAGATAGATAGATAGATAGATAGATAGATAGACAGACAGACAGACAGACAGACAGACAGACAGACAGACAGACAGACAATATCAGCTGAATTTGGTAATGTTGATTGCAGTCCAAATTACAATGATTCAGATACTATAATCAGTTAGATAATTTTACATTAGATAAAATGAAATAGACAATGAAAACTTAATTCTTTTGATAGTTTTGTTCATTAGGCTTATTACATTAACATTCTTTTGTATATACAGTATACAAACACCCATTTGCACATGGGTCTGTACAACTTACTAATATTCATTTTTCAAGTAGCTTCATTGTTCCTGTCTAAACTTTAAGGTATGAGCAGTTAACAAGGGTATTATCTTTATTTCTGATACTTTATTAAAATAAGACAATGAACGGTAGAGGAGCTTGAGGGAAATTTGAGTGTTGGCAAAATCCATACCTAAGCTGAACTGTTTCTTGTTTAGCCCTCACTGTCTTCAACACAAGTGGACACACATTAAAAATCAATTAAATTATTATATTCATTACAAATACCTCAGGCCTTACCGGAAAAAGAGAATCTCAATTTCAGAATTAACTGGCAGAAGATTAAAGTATCCATTGTTAGCTCAAGTTTATTGCAAGATGACATGTTGGCATGTATAAAATAAGTGATCTTAAAGCAACAGTCCCCAACCATGGCAGCCTGGCTGGGGGAAGGGGGGAACCAGGTTGCATGAGTGGGTAGCAAACATGCATGTGTTCTATTATGTAAGTTGAGCTACATACATGTGTACATGCGCACCAACCCGCCACTTGCACAACTCGAGCTGCATGGGCATGCCAGCTCACTGCTCATGGGACCCAGTTCTGTATAGGCCATGGCCCAGGAGCAGGCTGCAGCCAGGGAGTTGGGGACCCCTGTTTTAAAGAGCAACTCTCTTAATGTCGATCCTATACTGCAATTACAGATTCTTGGCTACTCTATGTTCTGTCGAGCTCTCTGGTAGAATCCTCCCAAAAATGCACAGATACAATTTCAGACACACACACGTTTGAAAATTCAAAACAATGTTCTTTATAATGAAAAGTCACTTAAACTAAGCCCTCTTTTGGTATAGCAAAGAGCACTTGTCTCCAAACAAACTGGTAATTTGTACAAGTCCCTTATCAGTTCTGTGATACTTAGCTTGCAGTTGTGAGGCAATTCACAGTCCTTCTTCTTTCACAAAGTGAAACACACTTTGCTCTGGTTTAGTTTCAAAGCGGGGGAAAATCAGCACACAAAAGGTCAAAATCAGTAAAGCAGTCATGAAGCACAACGATCAGATAATCCTCCACAATGGCCAAACACACAGGCTGCTATTTATAGCAGCCTCACTAATCACCACAGCCCCACCCAACCACAGGTGGCCTCATTTTCTTTGATAATAATCTCTCAGTTGTTGTGGCCTATGCATTGCTCTCCGCATGCGTGGCTGTATCACTAACTCTTGTTCTGAATCCAAGGAGGAGCTAGATAATTGATCTCCCTCTGAGCTGTCTGCCACACTCTCCTCCTCCCTGTCACTCACGTCTTCTTGGTCAGAGGAGCCTTCATCAGCAGATTCCATGGGGGGGGAGGCAAAACAGGCCTGCAGCATGTGGATGTCTTCCCCACATCCACAGTCCTTGGGGCAGGAGCTGGGCCAGAGCTAACCACAACACTCTATATAACTCATCCATGAATGTAAATGTCTGCCTGTTCATCTGACTATCATTCAAAGCAGCTTTTCAATATTTGTCTTCTGGAAAGCAGATGACAATCTCATCTCTTTTCCAACAGTGGAAATTCTAGTGCAAAGTTCTAGTTCTTGGCTATTTCAGATACACTGTGATGCCAGATTTCCCCCCCTTAATCTTAATTTTGTAAATGATTCTTGGATAATATCTTCAAGACATGAATACTGTGATTCCTTTCAATTAGATTCATTGTTCTTGTATTTAAGTGAATTAAATAGGATAATACTGTGATGTAGATAGAATCACCCATAAGATGCCTGATTTCTACCAGATGTTTGGGAACTTTTACCTCCAGACTCTCCTTAAAGCTTGGTTTGTAGTTTCACTATCTCTGAAAGACAACAGGCTAGGAAAAAAATAGTAAGTGATTATTGCAAAAACCAATACCCTTTTCTCTAAACTTTCTACAGTTGCTTATAGTTCTGTCGAATAAGTACCAATGACCTGTTTGTACATATGTATATGAAATTTTCCTCTTTACTCATCAGGCATGTTATTGCTATTATTATTGCAGTAATACTGAATGCCATGTTATTCTCAGCCCACCTGACCCATATCAGAATCTATTCATAGATAGAAGCTTGTGCTAAATGTTAATGCTAACAGGAAAAAATCTTGTAGACCAATGGTATTTTATATGTCAGCATTGTTCTCAAGCTGATATCATCCAGATAAGCTGGACAGTTGCTAAGAAATGATGGAAATGGTAGTCCGACACATCAGAAAGCCTTAAATGTTCCCCTGATGTGTTTTCCAGATGTTGGGAAAGGTTGGTCCAAATTATCAGTAATTTCTAGTGCCAAACCTATTCTCTAAAACAGGGTTGGGGAATGATATGGCCCCTTTATGGCTTGTGGACTTCAACTTCCATGAGCATAGATTAACTCCAAGATTAACATCAGACCAACAATCAAGAAGTAAACAATATCCCAATCAAGGAACTGCCTAATAGCTAATAACAAACAGCCTGGCCAAAGAACCTCAAAAACATATGTAGAGTAGTTGCAGGAACTGGATACGTTTAGTTTAATGAAAAAAAGGGCTAAGGATAACATGATAATAGAATAGAATAGAATTTTATTGGCCAAGTGTGATTGGACACACAAGGAATTTGTCTTGGTGCATATGCTCTCAGCGTACATAAAATAAAATATACATTTGTCAAGAATCATGTGGTACGACACTTAATAATTGTCATAGGGGTCAAATAAGCAATGAAGAAGCAATATTAATAAAAATCTTAGGATATAAGCAACAAGTTACAGTCATACAGTCAACATGGGAGGAAGTGTTCCCATATCTAAGGGGCTACCACAGAGAAGAGAGGGTCAGCCTGTTTTCCAAAGCATTAGAAGGCAAGACAAGAAACAATGGATGGAAACTAATCAAGGTGAGAAGTTACTTAGAATTAAGGAGAAATTCCCTGACAGAACAATTAATCAGTGTAACAGCTGGGCTACAGAAATGGCTGCTCCATTACTGGATGTTTTTAAGAAGAGATTCGACAAGCATTTGTCTGAAAAGGTTTAGGGCCAGGATGGCAAACCTATGGCACATGTGCCACAGGTAGCACATGGAGCCATATTGGAAGGCATGCGAGACTTAGCGCTGGTCAGCTGATTTTTGGCCTTGGGAAAGGCTGTTTCACCCTCCGGATGCTTCAAGGAAGCTTCCCTGGAGCCCCAAAGGCAAAAAAAAATCACCCAACAGACACACCAGAACTTCAGAAAAAGGCACTGTTGCTGTTGTGCTGTTTTTTACACTCTGGAGGGTTCAGGGAAGCTTCCTGAAGCTCAGGAGTGCAATAAACACGCTGGGCAAACTTGAAGTGCATTTTCCAAACATCGGATTTGCCCGTTGTGCTTTTTTTTCACTCCAGAGCTTTAGGAAGCTTCTCTGAACCCTCCAGAGTGCAAAAAACAGCAAAATAGGCAAACCGGAAGTGCGTTTTCCAGAACTTCTAGTTTGTCAGTTTTGGCATTTTTTTTTACCGTACCAGGCTTCAGTAAGGCCTGTGTGCCTGCACGGGGGGGCAACGTGTGGTGCCCCCCCGTGCAGGCACCACACGTTAAGGGAGGGATAATAATAATAGTAGTAGTAGTAGTAATAATCATAATAATAATAATAATAATAATAATAATAATAATATATTAGATTTGTATGCCGCCTCTCTCTGAGGACTCAGAGCGGCTCACAACAACAATACACAGTATATAAATCCAATGTTTAAAAAACAATTTAAAAACCCTTATTATAAAAACAATCACACAACCCTAACAAACCATACATAAAACCATAGTAGCTAAGGGATATATCAGTTTCCCTATGGCTGGCGATATAGGTGGGTTTTTAGGAGCTTGCAAAAGGCAAGGAGGGTGGGGGCAGTCCTAGCAGCTGATTGGATTAGAAGACTTCTAAAGTTCCTTCCAACTCTGTTATTCTGTTAAATAGTAGTTTACAGTCAAATAAAGGGCAAGCACAGATAAAAATGAAACCAGAAATAACAAAACTGAAATACAGTAAATAATTAAAATGTATTTGTTTTTTACTTGTGCAGGAATGATAATAATAAAAGACTGGGGGGAAAATCCCTCTTTACACTCCGGCTTTCTATCCCCCAGATGCTATTTTCAACATTTAAAAAAATAATTTGTAGTGAATCCTACCATTCATTTATAGAGAAATGTCTGCAATTGGAAAATAAATATTTAACAACTGGGAAAATAAGCTTGAAAACTAATTATTAAGCTAAGCTTAACTAAAACTATTAAATAGGTAAACTACTTTAGAAAGGTGAGAGCAACTCATTCCAAAATGATTTGCATTTAGTTTAGTCGTTATTTTTTATATACTGTTTTTGTAACATAATGGATGAGAAAATTATTTGAAACGGCTCTTTAATTGTAAACAGCACTTTGGGGGAAATAAAATGCTCCAGCTAATGTTAGTTAATTGCTTCATAATTTTGGCAGAATGTTTAGTGAAAAAGTATGGTCCTACTTGAATGTTGAACTTGATAAGGCCATATAGTATTTTCTAATTCAGTTTCATAGTTGTATCTTAAATATTATATTTGTTTTCTTCTTAAATGAGTTTTTACATTTATAGATTACAAGCAACTAACCAATGAAATTATTTATGAATCAAATAGGTAGCATTACCATTAGCATCAACTCAATCAAATGTTTTTTTTAAAAAATAGTTTTTAATAACTTTCAGATAGTTTGGGGGCTGAAATAATTTTTGAGGAATGTTATTCTAAAATCTAAATTGACAGAAAAAAGGTCTGTCAGTCACTATGTCTGTCTACCTACCTATATACATACCTACCTTCCTATCTCACACATACACATACCTATACTGTACAAAATATATTGCTGACTGTTATCACAAATGCTCTGATGAAAATTATTACTTACAGTGATTTCTTACCTCAAGCATTTTTACTTTGCTTTTATTTTTATAAGACAGCTGTCAAATGTTTTATAGACAGATTTAGTGAATGTGGCTAATGATTTTTTTTTGTTGCAATGTCTATCAGAAAGAATGGACAAATAATACAACTATTTATTTTACTTTATTATTTTATTTATATGCCACCCAACTCCTGAAGGACTCTGAGGGGCTTCCAATAAATAAAAACAATTTCTAAAACAGTATAAAGCATTTCATTAGTAAAACCCTATTAAAACATGTATATTCTCTCATTCACTCATCATTCATAGCCGGATGTCACAATGATCAATGGTCTCAGGCCTGCTGGAACAGCCACAGAGCTTTACAACTTTGTGGAAGGCTGTAACGTGTGGAGGACACAAATCTCCAGAGGCAGTTGGTTCCATAGGGCTGGAGCCGCCACAGAGGAGGCTCTTCCCCAGGGGCCCACCAGCTGACATTGTTTGGTTGACGGAATCCAGAGAGGATCGACTCTGTGTGTTCTTATTGGTCACTGGGAGGTGTGTGGCAGAAGGCTATTTAATTACATGGCAGATATAGGAAATAAAACTTACAAAAATTTAGGTCATTCCTTGTTCTACTCTTTAAGATACTGTCAAATCATTGATTTATTTAAAACGAATAACTGAAATGTTACTTCTTTTGAAGTTCTTTGGGCCTCAGCACATCTCTACTTTTCATATGTTTCCATGCATGCCTAAAATAGAATCTGTTACTTTAAGAAAACCGAACATTAAAGTTAATCTTAAAGCAGAGGATTTTTTTTTCAGGAGCCAGGAGCCTGAAAAATGTCTGGTTCATTGCATGAATAGATGACCGTGCTATTTTCTCCAAATTATGTTCAATGGTAGTATTTTCTCTGGCATGTACTATGCTCTTGTATTTGTATGGATTGTTTCCCACCTCACTTAACTTGGTGAGCTAATTCATTAAGATAGTTTTTAATTCAGTTTCATATTTCTGAACCTCTGTAGTTTGCTAGTTATGATATAAATACATATTTTCAGACATGTTTATGTATTAAAAAATAATCATTTGAAATCCAGATTCCACTGAGATTTAATTGCATGTAACAATAATGGGCAGCAATATAATATTACTTGGGGGAAAAACATGTATCCATAGTAATTTGTTATATTGCCACTTTGAGATAATTAAAAGGGACTGTTTGTTAAGCAAATGTGTTTTGGAAGATGTAGGGGAAGGGAGAAACTGAGCAGCTACCATTAAATATCTCACTGATATATTTAACTTACCATTGATTGCTGTTGTGGAAATTAACAATCAAGTAATAAAGTCAAAACCTTCAGTCTCCAAGAGCATTGCCCTAAATCAGGGGTCTCCAACCGCCGGTCCGCGGACCGGGACCGGGCCGTTGGGGGTTTTCAGCCGGTCCGCGGCGCCAGGGCCCCCTCGGCCTTTCCGCGCTGCCCACCGCCCGCCCGATTTGCCCCCTCTGCTCCTCTGCCACCTCCTGCCTTTCACCGCAGCTCCTCCCGCACCCGGAACGCACGCCCTGCCCGCCTCACATTTGCCGAGAGGACTTTCGCCCCGGGCTCTCAGCAAGGGGGCTGCATGAGAGGCGGGGCCGGCGGAAGGTGATATTCAATGTCGGGGGCGCACGGGCGGTTTTGCGCGCGCTCCCTATCTCCCTGCTAGCCCACTCGGAATACTGTATTCAAAATAAGAAAAGCCTTCGCCGGCAAAGGCTTTTCTTATTTTGAATACGTATTCCGAGTGGGCTAGCAGGGAGATAGGGAGCGCGCGCAAAACCGCCCGTGCGCCCCCGACATTGAATATCACCTTCCGCCGGCCCCGCCTCTCATGCAAACCCCCTTGCTGAGAGCCCGGGGCGAAAGTCCTCTCGGCAAATGTGAGGCGGGCAGGGCGTGCGCGCGTCACCGCTGAGAAGAACGGAGAGAGAACGAGAGTGAGTGAAAGCAACAGACAGCAAGATAGAGAGAAAGTGAGAAAGAGAGAGTGAGAGAAAGGGGGGGAGAGAAAGAGATAGCAAGAGAGACAGAACAAGAGAGAGAAAGAGCGTGAGAAACAAAACAAGAGAGAAAGAGTGAGAGAGAGAGAAAGCAAAAGAGACAGAAAGAAAACAAGAGAGAGAAAGTGAGAAGAAGAGAGAGAAAGAGGGGGAGAGAGAGAGAAAGAGAGAGGGGGAGAGAGAGAAAGAGAGGGAGAAAGAGAGGGAAAGGGGGGAGAGATAGCAAGAGAGGGAGAGAGAAAGAGAGAGGAAAAGGGGGAGAGAGGGGGGAGAGAAAGAGGAGATAAAGGAAGAGGAGAGAAAGGAAGAGAAAGAAAGAAAGAGGGATAGAAAGAGAGAGAGAGTGAGAGATGCTCAGTGAGCCTTTCTTTGAAGTTGCCTTTCTTTCTTTCTTTCTTTCTTTCTTTCTTTCTTTCTTTCTCTTTCTTTCTTGCTCTTTTTCTTTCTCTCTTTTACCTTTCCTTCCTCTATTTCTTTTCTTTCTCCTTCCTACCTTCTTCCCTCCCTCCCTCCAGTCCTTCCTCTCTTACTCTCCCCTTTCATAAGTTTCCTTGCTTCCTTCCTCTGTTCCTGTCCCTTCCCTCTTTCCTTCTTTCTTCCTTCCTTCCTTCCTTTCCTCCCTTCCTTTCCTCCCTCCATTTCTTGCTTTCCTTTTCCTTCCTCCCTTCTTTCCTCCCTCATTCCCTTCTTTCACTCCTTCCTCTCTTACTCTCCCCTTTCACACCTTTCTTTGCTTCTTTGCACCCTTCTTCTGTTCCTGTACCTTCCCTCTTTCCTTCCTTCCTTCCCACCCTCCGTCCATTCATTCACCCATTCCTCTCTTGATCGCCCCTTTTACGGCGCCGCTGACAGCTAGCTCCCCCCCCCCCCACCGGGCCATGGAAAACTGGTCTAGCTGAAAGCCGGTCCCTGGTGCAAAAAAGGTTGGGGACCTCTGCCCTAAATGATATTTGAAAAGATGGGGGAATGAAAAAATAAAGGAGATTTGCAATTTCATCATTTCTCTTTTCAGAGTTACATATATACCTTGCAATGCCATTACCTGCTATAGTTGAGCAGAAGGCAATTTGTTATACGGAACAGCTAATTTTTCATTTTGTTTCCACTGAGGCAAAGTACAAAGTAGTTCAGTATCGAATTCAAATCAGGTATCCGTTGACATCTCTCAGCAACTTTAAGGCCAGGATCTGCTTTCAGATTTATTTTTGAAGTTTTTGTTCATGTTTTTCTATTTCTATGATCACTGCATCACTTAATGTGTTCTGCTGAAGCCAGTGCAACATTACAACATATATTTTATCCTCCAGACACAGGAATTTTAATCCGATTTGGCAATGCCACTTTTTACAACAGGAACCAGACAAAAAGAAGATTTTTTACTACTATTCAGTAAACTGACTGACCTTTGATTATGATATTACAAGCAAGGAAGCATATAATGCAAACAAACATTAAAGCATTCCCAGATGCAAAGCCATATACTTGTCATCAGGAACCACAAGTTTGTCAAGTTTAAAGCATGATTATGCTGTTGCAGCCATTTTCGCTTCTCAGCTTGCCATAGATCCAGCAGGAAATTAGGTTCGGAATGACACTTCCAGGCAACAACAAGAAATCATTCTGTAGGAACCAAAGTCATCTAACTAGATGGTTGGGGAGGACTTGGACAGGTTTCCATAACAACACCTAGACGTCTGATTGGACAATATGATCTGCACCAATAGCAGGGAGGGAAGAAACTATTTTAAGTGCAAAAAACATGGATATTAAAT
Source organism: Erythrolamprus reginae (assembly GCF_031021105.1). NCBI lineage: Eukaryota > Metazoa > Chordata > Lepidosauria > Squamata > Dipsadidae > Erythrolamprus > Erythrolamprus reginae. The sequence continues at coordinate 342,092,849 of NC_091950.1, read as the reverse complement.
AGATCTGGATTTGGTTCTAGTCTGTGCTGAAATGATGTATTAAAGTTTTGCATTAAGAGATTGCATCAACAGTTTGTCTTTGTGGATGGGCAAAAAAACTTGGCTGAATAGGAAACTGAACTGATCTAACCAACTAAGGATGGCCACAGACACTTCTTAATAGGAAGGCTATTAAGTATAGTGCTGTACTTGAAAGTGGAAGAATTCACTGTAACCTCAATGGAATGAATGTATTAGGAAAAACATTGCTTAGATACTTTCCTCTTATGTACTTGTCAACGATGGCACTTCTCTTTTTATGTTTCTCTTTTTGTAGTTTAAATGAAATGATAAAGTACAAGAATTTACTTTTTTCAAACCATTGTCCAAGGGTTAGACTATAATAGCTATTTCAGATACAGTAAAGACTTCATCAAGGCATGTAAGAGAAATGTTTAATCCTTTTCTTCCCTGCTGTGATCCTGTGAAAATCCTTTATGAATGGATGTAAAAATGATACAGTATATCCTTGAAAGTTTCAACTGGGAAATGAGCTATTCCAGTCTTTTCAAGGTCAGGATGGTTTTGAATCAGATGCTTCCCAAACTCAATGAAGCACCCTGTCCCATAGTTGAACTAATTTATATACCAGAATTAATTTATATACCATTATTCCTGGTATAGTTGAAAAAGAATCTTCCCTTGATACTTAATTTCTCCCCCTATTCCTACCATTAAACTTTTAAAAATTTATATAACTTTTGATGATGCAGTTATCAATATGCATAATTTGACAGAGCAATATGTTAATTTAATTATTCTTCATATGCATTGATCTATGTTTTATGAGAAAAATAATAATTATGGAAAGGACTTTTAATAATTGTGGAATTCTTTTCTCAGCCCATCCATAACAGCCAAAAATATTTCAGTTAAAGGTGATTTTCTGACTGTGGATGACATATTCCATATTGGAATTTATTTTTGTTTCACCCTGTTTCTAACTTTACTATAAGTTTTCATCTCAAACAATAATCACAATAAATATTATTTTGGAATTTGTATTGTTGCAGCAAAGCAGGATATATTTTATTATCTGATAATTACTGTATTTTTCGGAGTATAAGATGCACCGGAGTATAAGACGCACCTTAGTTTTGGGGGGAGGGAAACAAGGAAAAAAGACCTCTGCCTCCCAACAATTTGCCAAACAGCGAACAGCACAGATGATATACACTGTTTTTATTTCTGTGCATGTGTGCCTGGCCCATAGAAATAGCAAAGAATTGGAGACATGTACATTATGCCAGTATACTAAAGCCAGAAAGTTTTCTTAAATGTAATCACACTAACTCCTTCCAATTATTTAAATAGATCTACTCCAAACATGGCTAAGTCAGGGTTTAACTCAGCTGCCTTATCTTAATACTAAAACAGGACACTGTTACATTTCAGATTATACTTTTACAGATCAATTTTAAAATTGATGTGGCTTTCTGGCTCTCTGCTATTTAAAAGAAGATACAATAGCACTGGGCCCCTTCTGATCAAGCATTTATTTTAAAAAGCTTCTTCATTTTGTTAAGTTAATAATAAAACAGTCTTTAAAAAATAAGTCTAATAATTTGAACATTCTATAGGCATTTATAATTATTGACTTTGACCTCTGTGCAGCAAAAAAGAAACAGCCAGTTTCAGTACAGTCTGATCCCTCCAACAATTTGCCTCTGTGCAGATTTAGTTTCACTTTCATTTTAGCATGCTGGCTTGCCAGCAACTTCAATCAATCAGCTGAGTATCGGGAGGCAGATAATTAGTGGCTTCTGCTAATCAGGCTGTCCTGCTGTTTGCTGCCAGGAGGTAAATTGCTGACAGGCAGAGACCAAAGAGTGGGGGGGGGATGGGTGGAGCTCCATTCGATGTATAAGATGCACCCAAGTTTTCACCGTCTTTTGGGAGAAAAAAGGTGCGTCTTATACTTCCAAAAATATTGTAATTGTGAAAAAGCTGAAACTCTTCTTATTCTATTCTCTTTAAATTTCTTCCCTCCTCAGCAGCAAAAGAGCATCTTTAAAACTATTGAACATTTAGCAATCACTATCCTAGCTCTGGAGGATTCTGTAGCAAATACTAGGATAGCTTGGATGTACTTTAATGCAAACTAAAGGTAGGTAAGAAAAAGGTTATAGGATTAGACATAGAAACAGCAAAACTATATGCTCTAAGAATTAGTTGTACAATTTGTAGTCTACCGAAAATATTTTGTAGGTAGACTTACAATATGTTCCTGTTGCTAAGTTCCTCATTATCATCCATTATCTGACACAACTTTATAATTTTATGCAATGTAAAACAAAAGATAAGGAGAAAGTACTGCACATTCCTTGTTATTTGAGAAATTTAACTAAGCTATCAAGATTGTTATTGATAGCATTGTGAGACACAATGATAAGTCAGGCCCTGAAGATGGAAAAACCCTAGATTTCTGAGAGAGATTTTGGAAAGTTTGGGAAAGGAAAAGAAATAAATGTATACATCAACAATCAAGAGATTTAGAAAATCTTATTATAGTTTCAAGATTCTGTATTTATACAGACTGACATTTATGTACTTCATTAAAATCTGTGTAGTTGATCTTGCCCAGCTGAATGTAGGACTTGGTAACTGTATTAGGAATTTTCTAGCCTTATTTATAATGAATTAATTAAGGTGGATTGCCACTGAGTGATTTGAAATGCTTCTTCTAAGGCTTTTCTGCACCTGAGCTAAGTGGCTATTTTATGATATAAGCAGTCAACTGACTTGGCCACTATCTCTTGATTATTTATCTTGGTGTTCTCTTGCCTTCTTCTCTCAGCCTTGCCACAATCTCTCATCACTTGCAAAACAAAACTCCAGGTGACACCACAATGTACAACTGCTTCTGAGTCTTAAATCTTATCCATGAAACCAAGATATTTCATGAGGTAGACCCAGAGGCAGGGTTTTGAGCAATCGGTACTTTTATTCAGCTCAGAGAACAAGTGACAGCTCAGCAAAGCAAAGTGACAATTCAGCGAGTACCGACTGACTCTGCCTGGAGAAACCGCTCCTTTTATACATTTGCGGTTCCCGCCAAAGCTAGAGCCGGCCGCGTCTGAGCCAATCAGGAGCGACTTCCTGCTTGGGCTCAGACAGCGCTGGAAAGAGGAACAAACTATTTACAGAGTTACAAGGTAGCCATTTCAGGATACAACACCCCTCCCCTCATAGTTGGACACATCCATCAAGAAAGCCATGTGACAAAGTCGTCCAATCGGTGGGGCCTCCGAGGAGCTCGCGCTGACCTGCGCAGTTCAATTTCTCCTTCGCCATCGACTGTGGAGGATGGCTCGCCGCTGTTCTCCCGGCGCGGCGGACTTGGCCTGGCGGGCCCAACGAAGGCTTCGGAGGACGAGGATGGCTCGGCGTCGCTGGATGGTTCCCCCTGGCCCGATAAGTCTCTTTGCGTGTTTCTTAGCTCGGGCAATGTACAAAAGTCTGTTGAAGGGGGAGAGTCCATGTCAGCGGTTTGTGGCAATTGATTTTCTGCTCGCTTTAGAATGTGGTCTATGTGTCGTTTCCACAAACGACCATCCTCCAGTTTTACAATATAAGTCTTGGGTGCATTTTGCTTAACAACAATTCCTTTCATCCAGTTTACATTTCCATCAAAGCTTTTTACATATACATTTTGTCCCAAATACATTTCTCTTTCAGGTTTTACACACATTTGGTTATTATTAATACAGAACCTTGGGTTTAGCCTGTCTAGTGGTGACCTCAACTTCCTTCCCATCAATAACTCTGCAGGGCTTACATGTGTGTGTGAGTTAGGGGTAATGTGCTGGGTTAGTAAGAATTGGTCCAAGTTTTGTTGCACATCCCCAGGGCCTGACCTGCGCAATGCCTCCTTTGCCACCCGAACGTAACGTTCTGCCAATCCGTTAGCCCAGGGCAAATAAGGTGAGATGAGGGCATGCCTGACCCCTAGGCCATCTAAGAACAATTCGAATTGCCTGGCTGTTAGCTGAGGCCCATTGTCAGACACTAAGATATCTGGGCAACCATGGGATGCAAACAGTCTACTCAATACCTTGATGGTGGCACTTGTGGTTATATTGTTCATTGCTATTATTTCCACCCATTTGGAGAAGGCATCAACCGCTATTAAAAAATACTGGGACCCCACCGGGCCAGCAAAATCAATGTGGATTCTAGACCAAGGACCAGCAGGCTGTTCCCACTCAGCCGGAGTTGTTTTGGGGGGACTAGGCCGTGACTCTTGGCACGGGTCACACTTTGAAACCCAATTTTCAATATCAGCATCCAGCCCTGGCCACCATAAATGCCCCCTTGCCAAGCTCTTCATCCTGACAATCCCAGGATGACCCACATGTAACATTTTGAGTACCTTTTCCCTTAGATTTTTTGGGATGATCACTCTATCTCCCCACAACAGACAACCCTTTACATACGATAACTCAAGTCTTTTGTTTTTAAAATCACACAATTCAGGTTTCACAACATCATTTTGCCATCCCTTAAGAACACAGTTCACCACTTGTTTAAGGATTTGATCTTGCTGCGTGTGTGCAGCTACCTCTTTTGCTGTGGTTAGTGGGTTTTCCTCGAGATCTATCATTAACACATCTGTGGAAGGAACAGGGTCTTCCACTAAGTCTGTTATGGGGCACCTGCTGAGGCCGTCTGCGTGATTGATTTCCTTTCCCCCCTTGTGGGTGAGCTCATACTGATACCCTGAGAGGAAAAGAGCCCATCTGATTAGTCTTGGAGACATAAAAGGTGGAGTGGGCTTGTTGGGGGCTAGCAGACCTAGTAGGGGCTTGTGGTCAGTGACTAGCTCAAAACTTCTTCCAAAAATATAATTGTGAAACTTCTTTACCCCTGCCACTAATGCTAGAGCCTCCTTGTCTAACTGGCTATAATTCCTCTCTGTGCTGGTCATGGTTCTTGAAAAAAATGCTATCGGGGCCTCTGTCTTATTAGGTAGAACGTGAGCTAGGACTCCTCCTATGCCGTACGGCGAAGCGTCGCACGTGAGTCTAATGGGTAGCGAAGCACTATATTGGACTACTACGCTTTTAGAAGTTAATAAATTTTTTATTTGAGAAAAAGCTTCACGTTCAATTTTCCCCCATGTCCAGCGGGCTTCCTTCTGGAGTAAACGATGGAGAGGCTCTGCTACTGTTGCCTTCTGCTTTAAAAAAACGGAATAAAAATTAAGGAGGCCTAAAAATGCCTGCAACTCATTCTTATCTCGTGGTTCTGGGGCTTCTCTGATTGCTCTCAGCTTCTCTGTTGTGGGGTGGATACCTTCCTTATCTATTTTATATCCTAGGAATTCTATACTGTTGGTTCCCCAGACACATTTATCAGGCTTGATCCTTAAACCTTTGTCCTGCAACCTCTTAAGTACTTCCCTTATTCTTTTGTTTACTTGTTCCTGGTTTTCCCCTGCAATTAAGATGTCATCAAAGTATGGAATGGCCCCATTTACCCCTGACAATAGGCGTTCCATAATGCTCTGGAATATTCCTGGGGCTATGCTTACCCCAAACTGTAACCTCGTGCATTTGAAAGCCCCCCTGTGCGTTACAATTGTCTGAGCGTTTGCTGTTTGTTCATCGACCGGAAGTTGCTGGTAAGCTTGCGCCAGGTCGATCTTTGCGAACCTTTTCCCCTCCCCCAGGGAGTGTAGAAGTTGCTGCACAACTGGGATGGGGTAGGGGTGGTGTTGGAGTGCCTTATTCAGGGTTGATTTGTAATCAGCGCAAACTCTTAACGAACCATCTGGTTTCAGAGGTGTAACTATTGGAGTTTCCCATGGCCCCTGTTCCACAGGGACCAAGATACCTTGGCTAATGAGTTTATCCAGCTGTATGTCTAGTTTGGGGAGAAGCGGAAGGGGGACCCTGCGAGGTTTTAGTCTGATCGGTGGGACCTTGGGGTCAATAGAGAATGATATAGGGGGCCCCTTGTACAATCCCAAGGTGGGGCTGAACACTTCAGGGAATTCTTTAACAAAGTTAGGCATATTATCACAGTTAACATTATACACACCCGAAATCTCGATTCCCAACGGTTCCATCCACGCTAAACCCAGAAGAGAGTGCTTGGCCCCCGTTACAATAAGCATTGGAAGGGTACATTTAACATTCTTGAATGCGATAGGTACATTAGCTGTTCCCAGGACCGAGATTACCCCCCCTTGGAAGTCTCTGATTACCAAAGAGGTTTGATTTAGGTCAGTCTTAGACACATTAGGCATATACAGTTTAAATTTTTCCCAGGGCATGATGGTATATCTAGAGCCCGTATCCAGCTCCATTGAGCACGGCTGGTTATTTAGTAACAATGAGATAACAATTTTAGCCCCCTTTTTAGTTGCCGTGTTATTCACGGAAAATTGAGAGTTACCTCTATAGTAGTCGCGGTTAGCGTTTGGGTAGTTCCGTTGACCCGAGTTGCGGAACGGTCTCCTTTCTCGCGATTGGGGGGTCTGGTTTTGTGGTCGCTGGTATTGTGGCGTGGCGAAAGTGTCTTCCGGTGTTGTCGCTCTGCAAGCGATGGCGATGTGGCCTCTCCGGTTGCAGCGGCGGCATGTAGCGTCTCGGAAAGGGCATCGATGGCGCTGGTGATTTCCCCGGCAGCCCGCGCAGGGGGCTGGGTGAGTAGCTCTCAGGTGTCTTGGCTGGTCTTGCACCAGGAGGCAGTTGTCTCCGCTGTGAGTTGGTTGGTTGAGGTCGTCTGATTCCACGGCGCTGGACGACGCGGAGTCAATTTTGGCAATGAGTTCTCGCCTTCCGTGCTCTTTTAATTCTCTAGCCGCTGCGTCGGCTGCTTCTGCGGTTTGCGCCAGTTTAATCACGGTTTGTAGAGTCGGCTCTTCTTCGGTGAGGAGTTTATTCCTCACTGTGCTGTTTTTCATGCCGAAAACCAAGGCGTCGGTTAGGCGAGCTTCCGGGTCTTTAAACTTGCATTGGGCAAGTACCGTTCGAAGCCGCGTTGTAAATTGGTTGATCGACTCGGTTTCCTTCTGAGCCATCATGGAAAATTGATGCCGAAAAACCATGGCCGGTTTTGTCGGCTTGAAGTGGCTCGCTAGCTTTTCCTGTAGGACGTCCCACGCTACGGTTCTTGCTTGCTCCGGTTCGGTGAGCGTTTGGGCCAGTCCACGGATTTCTGCGCCGCAGTAATTAAGGAAAATAGCCCGTCTGCGATCGGCTTCGGCGTCCTGTATTCCCGCCGCCTCGAGGAAGATCTCGAAGGTGGTCATGTATTCGTCCCAGGTCGTTTTCTCGGGATTGAAGAGTTCCGGAGCCTGGCCGATCTGGACTTTGTTCATTTTTGCACGCGATTCTTCCGTCCGTTCGTCGCCAGTGAGGTAGACCCAGAGGCAGGGTTTTGAGCAATCGGTACTTTTATTCAGCTCAGAGAACAAGTGACAGCTCAGCAAAGCAAAGTGACAATTCAGCGAGTACCGACTGACTCTGCCTGGAGAAACCGCTCCTTTTATACATTTGCGGTTCCCGCCAAAGCTAGAGCCGGCCGCGTCTGAGCCAATCAGGAGCGACTTCCTGCTTGGGCTCAGACAGCGCTGGAAAGAGGAACAAACTATTTACAGAGTTACAAGGTAGCCATTTCAGGATACAACATTTCATAAGAAGTACTTGCTGAATAAGGGCAATATACGGTAGCTCAACATTTTGATTTTAACACAAATGAACACCAGATCATTTACGAGCAGATGTGTTTATCTGAAGATGCCCCTGTGTTTGTAAAATCTTTAAAGCTACGAAACTCACAAATCTTCCATGATTTGATTTGTTGGTTTAAAAATAATAATGGAGCTTGTGGCCATCACCATAATTAGGTAATTATGTATAATTGAGAAATTGTTCTCTCAAGTCTCTCCTAGAATCCACTGCTAATTAATTGCATTCAGTGGCTTTTCAGTCTACTGTAATATTATTTGATAGAGAAAAATGCAGTCTTCTAATATCTGGCATGTCAGTTATCCTTTCAGTTATCCTTTCTCGCTACAGTATAATGTTTTAGTCTGTTCTTACAGGGAAGCCATACTGTTTTAATCAGTATATTTTGGTGATACAGAACAGGGGTCCTAAACCTTTTGGACCTCAGGGACCACCAAGCTCATAATTTTAAATCCCACGGACCCTAAGTCATAATTTAAAGTCCCGCAGACCACTAATATCATTTTTTTAAAAACATAAATGCATTTGTAAAATAATGATCAGAAATCTTCCATTTTATTAATATGAAATGTACCTATTTAACATAAAAAAAATCATAAATGCCTATTTAGTCATAACAAAATCTTCAAAGGTTGTTCAATTGTAACAAAATTATTAAAGGTAGTATAATTATTACAAAATAATTGAAGCTTATTTGATGGTGGCTTGCTGATATTTTTGGGAAAGTCAGTCCCATACTCTAGAGCTATAGCTGTAGTCCCTCCCACCCCTTCCTTTCCATTCCTTTCCTTTCTTCATGGACTGGATTAATTGCTCTTGGCTATATTTGGCCCAGAAGCCAAGATTTCTCCATGGATAATGCTATGGTTACCATAATGCAATGGTTTCTTGTTTATTCTTTGCTTTGCACTTGTTTCTGTTTTATTATTTTAAAGGATATTGAAAATCGACCAGATTCTAGAATAGGTCAGTGATGTCTATTTGTATAAATCAATCAGTCTGTTCTTCCACATGGCATTTTTTGAAGTCTCTATATAGACAATACCCAAAGTACTGAAAATAGAAAAAAGAGAGAAGACGTTATCCAAAGTTTCCCTTGGACCCTTGTTTTCCAAGAGCTACTGTTTAAATTTCTGAGCTTAAGTCAAATAATATATAGATTGTAGTTTGCTGCACAGTGGAATGCACTAAAATAAGTATTTAAAATCTAAACATTAATTTGCATTGCATCCTGCCAATTTAGATATATCTCAGTTCTTTAAGTGTCTTTCTTATATGTACTACCATAATGTGCATGGGTTTCTGGCAGATTATGGTAGTATATCCCTACAATAATTAGACAGTAAAACTATAGGTATGTTTTGTCAGCTGCAGTTCCCAAATCTTCTCCTTCTACATGCCATATAGATTGCAGTAATTCAATTTATTTATTTATTTATTTATTTATTTATTTAGTTAGTTAGTTAGTTAGTTAGTTAGTTAGTTAGTTAGTTGTATTTATATGCCGCCCGGCTAACAGACTGTTTTGGCTAACAGACAAAAAACATTAAAAACATCTTAAAATGGGCATTGTACCATCCTGAGCATTATAGCTATCACAACACTTTATTCAACAGGTACTGTAGAAATTCCTCATCTCTGCCTTGGAAGGGCTCCTCCATTCCCTCTGCATTAAGGAGGGAATGGGTCATTCTAAAAAGGGGGTTGGGCACAAATCTATGGATGCAATAAGCACTGTCTGTATGGCCACTGAATAGTCCTAAAAAAGGCTCTTAGAAGTGTTTGGTCAGGTTTGGAGTTACTGGTTCTCCAGCATTGCTCTAGATGTCTCTTTTAGTGCTTCATCTCCTGGAGCTCCTTGGTAAACCAGCGAGCTTTCCTGGATCCCCTGCCATGGAGAGGTCACAAAGGCACAATCCGGTCGACTGTCCCAGAGGTCGTTGTATTCCAGGCAGCCACCAGGGACTCGGCTGGGATTGTGGACAAGGGAGTCTGGTATCTTTCCAACCTCCTTGTGGAACCCTGCAGGGTCCATTAGATGTGTGGGGCAGAATCACTTAATCAGCTCCTTCTCCATGCGAGGCGGAGTGGTGCCTTAAAGTCTAACCTCAGCAGGAAATGAACTGACCATGACAAGGGAAAAGTATCTATACCCCTTAATTCCAAATCATATCTCCAGGTCAAGTGTGGGTCCCCCACCTCCATGACTCAATCCTGAACTACTTAGGTCAGGTCCATGGTTGTCATGGAAGCCATGAACTCCTGAGCTGTTTTTAAGGATTCGCCAAGTGATGGTAAGTTGAAGACCCCCAGCACCATAAGCCTGGGGAACTCTACTGCCAACTTGGCTACTGTCCCTAGCAGCACAGGCAGAGCCAGGAAGCCGCCCTGAGTCCAGTAGAGGAAACCACCCCGTGTCCATGGAGAAGGGCGGCATACAAGTCCAATTAATAAATAAGGTATGTCAGCAATAAGCCCAGCTGAACCCCTGAGTCCAACCAAGAGGAAAGACTCACACCTAGCAATCTCTGGGGTAGAAATCCTGTGAGAAAGAAGACCCTTGCAGGCAATAATTGCAGATGATGTGATTCACTTACTCATAATTGTTAAACTTAATATAGCTAGTACATAGACAAATGGTCTCCTATCCAGAACTAGATTCTTTCTACCCAGAGCAAGAATACTTACAAATAAACAGTAAAATTGTTTTATTAAGGTTCAACAGCTGCCTACTGTTTCCAGTAGCCTCCAAACACCAGATCAGAATTTCTATGGCATGTCTAGCTCAGCCTATATCGTCAGCAACAAACTATGAGATGAACTCTCCCAGTGGTTTCATGCAAATATTAAAAATTGGTGGAGAGAATTGAAACCTGGGACAGCATAAAGACCACCTCTGTTCCCCACTGCCATGGACTAGGAAGAGCAGAAATACTATAATACAATGGCACCAACTCCCAATTGTTGCATATAGTGCAGAACAACACAGTGAACATAATTGTCTCTAATTTTTTGAGGATGGTGAATAATGGAGTAAAGTAAGATAACGGGATTTTGGAAGTGGTGTTTATAGGAGAGCAATATAAAAGTGAATAATAAAAGAAGAATCTTTAAGTCAATGCATTTTTTAGAAATTCTGCAAATTTCTTTATTGCTGAAATTCTTCCAGTTTCACATGAATGGCTCCCCTGGGGAAGTGCATGTCACACAACTGAGATTTGTGTTCAGGCTATTTTTCAATTAAATGCATTGCACGGAAAGCATAGTTTTTCTATTTCCATTTTGCCATGCCCATTGTTAGACACCTTATTTCTATAAAGTGTTAATAAGACAGGGACAAAATAGCTGAGCAATCTTGTTTTATTCCTGACATAGGCAGATACAAATCTTTATATACCATAAGAAACAAGATTTGCTATTTTATGCTCTTTGATGGATGTCGTGCATATAAATCAAATATAAATAAAAAAAGAAAACCCTGAAATCGATTAAGAAGATACAGAATTCGACACAGATTCTTTTGTGATTGAAGTAGTTGGCGATCAATTTGCTATCAAAGAAAGGGTACTATAGTTTTTATGTGTCTTGCTTTTCTGCCTCCTAATACAGACTTAGTATAAAGGAGGTGAAATTGTTTTCTCAATATAAATGTGTTTTTTCTTCTTGCATTTATCTGTTAAGTCAGATAACTGTTGGACTAACTGATCATTCAGTTTTAACGAATCCTCTAGTTGTAATGCAAAGTTGAAGTCAGAATCTTCGGAGTATGTTGAATTCTCAAGTAAAATGAAATTGGTTTTGAAAGAACAGCTTTTTATACAGTGAGCTATGCAGATGGAAGGTTTAAGAAAATCACTCTTGCTTCCTGAAGAACCACTTGATAAATCAGAGGCTTTCTTTTATACTTACTGCTCTCTCCATGACTAGGTAAGGAGGTAGTTATGCAAATAGGTGGCACTCCAATCATGGCTGAACACCTGGTGGAACATAATCAGTACTCATAACCAATTACCTTAATATCCCTTTTGTTATAAGATTGGTAAAATATGTTTAGAATTCCTAGAAAAAAAATTCTATAATATGAATTTATTGGCTAAACAAAAGAAACTGGATCCAGTTCTAATAGGTTAAGCAAGTAAATAAATTGTCATCATTGTGGCAACCATTCTTATTAGCAAACACCTGTCTTTTCAAACCAGAACTCATATTTCAGAGATATTGGGACTTAAGTGTGAAGCAGAAGTCTATTTAATTGTCCTGACATACAAGTTTTTTTAAAAAAAATCACAATGGAATGCTAGTTCATGTATACTTGTGATATGACACACCAATAGTATTCTTATCTAAAATGAAGCAAGTAGAACTCCATTTATATAAGACGTCTTTCTTCCCACTTCAGTTTCCTGTGCCTCCTCAATTCAAAAGATCTCTTAAATGGCACAAGTAGTTGTAGAACAAAAAGGAACTGAAAAAACATAGCCTCCCTGCTTATACAGAACATATGTACAGTATGTTTGAAGTATATCTGGAATGAACCTATGCCAGGCCATCACGTACCTTGCTTGTTTAGGGATCAGCACTGAGTGTGAATGCAGCTGTTCCGGTTTAATATGTATATTAAAGCTTAACCAAAGATGATTTAAAATCTCTATGTGTACATTTGTTTTTCTTTTTTTAAAAAAAGAACTTCATTTTAAGTGGATCAAACTGAGATTGTGACTCTTATTATTTGAATGAAAAAGAATTTTAAGTTTATTCCCAGAAAATAGTATAGTACAGTGTTCCCTCGATTTCCGCAGAGGATGCGTTCCGAGACAGCCCGCGAAAGTTGAATTTCCGCGAAGTAGAGATGCGGAAGTAAAGGCATGGGGGAACTGAAACATCTCCCCCTGGGCATGTTTAATTTATATATGGTATGCTTGTGTGTATGTCTGTTAGTATATGGGGTCTTTCTTAAATCTTTAAATGTTTTAAATTGTCAGATTATTTATGATTTGTTTCCACGTGTTGTGAGGCGCCCCGAGTCTTCGGAGAGGGGCGGCATACAAATCTAAGTAATAAATAAATAAATAAATAAATAAATAAATAAATAAATAAATAAATACACCATTTTTGGCTATGGACAGTATCACAAACCATCCCTTAACACTTTAAACCCTTAAATTACCATTTCCCATTCCCTTAACAACTATTGACTCACCATTATTACTGGTACTCACCATTGAATGAGACACTTAGTGATCCTGATATTTATAAACATAATTATTTATTAACAATAATTATTTTTTTTGTTATTTATTGGCAAAAATTATTAGTTTGGTGATGACGTATGACATCATCAGATGGGAAAAACCGTGGTATAGGAAAAAAACCGCAAAGTATTTTTTAATTAATATTTTTTGAAAAACCGTGGTATAGGCTATTCGCGAAGTTCGAACCCGCGAAAATCGAGGGAACACTGTATAGTTATTCTATGCTAATGATTAGAAATGCAGGAGGTCAAATGTAGATTAACTTTGTAAGGCAGTTAAAAATCTCAATAAGGTAGGAATGCTGTCATTTACGTCTTGGGAAGGTGAAATTCTTTAGCCTGATTCCCGCCAACTGTTTTATTGAAAACAGACACACACACACAATAATACTAGTATAAAAACATAGAAGTTTGCCAATAGTTTGATGTGACTCCTTACTCAGTATTGCAAGCTAGTGAACCAGAATGATATTCAGACCGTGAACAGGTGACTCAAAAGATTAGTTGGAATGTTACTGGAAATTTTTTCGAGAGGTATATCACCAGCAATCCATTGTACTCAGCGGTTGGTTGCTCCTGATTCAGACTCGTTCTTAGAACCGGTAGCGGTTGTGGCAGGAGGCTCTGTCCACCCACCTGCGATGCTTCTGCACATGTGTAGAAGTGTTGCACACGTGAGCAGAGGACATGTGCAAACTGGTAGCAAACTAATTGAGAACCCACTACTGATTGTACCCAACAAGGAAGACTAGAACCTGAGCAGGAAAAGATTCACAGGTCTTACACACAATAGAAAGAGAAGCAGTGTTTAGTAGGGTCCTCAAAAAAAGGAGGCAATTAGGCCTACCTATTTTAGTGTATACAATAAGGGTTGAGGGTAGTGGTTTCAGACTTAGGTTGGCAAAGCTTTTTCCAAACTCAGATCGGATTTTTTTTTAAAAATGTGCTGTTTCTGATTATATGGCTGACCTTTGAGTTGATAAAAGAGATCACTCAGTCTGATATTCCAATCAGTGCAGTCAAAACAAGCCTGTAGTTTTAACTTTGCCTCCTCAGTTCAGGTCCTCACTGATTTATTTATTGGTTTCGTGGTTTTAAATCTTTGCTTGTAAACAGGTACAAGCCAAATCATGCAATGATCAAAATAACCTACAGCTGCTCATGGTAAAGACCGATAAGCATTTTTTAGTGTTGTGTAGTAATGGTCTAACTCTAAAGTACTCTTGTCTCTAGTGGGACAATTGACATGCTCAAAGTATTTTGGTAGCTCTTTCCTTAAGTTTGCCTTGTTTAAATCTCCCAAAAAGTTATTCAGTGAATCAGGGTATTTAGCTTCAGTCTCCATAACCTGGTCAGCTAGAGTTCATAATGCCTTGTTTATATAGGCTTGTGGAGAGACATACATAGCAATTAGTAGAAATGAGGAGAACCTGCGTGGAGAGTAAAATGATTTACAGTTGTTTATTATTATTATTATTATTATTATTATTATTATTATTATTATTATTATTATTATTACTACTACTATTACCTCATTCATATCTGACCTCTTCAAATCCCATTTTATCTGCATTTCAGTTCTGTAAAGTTGATTCTAATAAGTACACAATACTTTCTGCTCAATTATATATAACTAGTATTACATTTTTCAAAAAGTTTTTGTTTTGTTTACAAAAATAGCAGTAGAAAGACTATATATAATAGAATTTTATATCGAGCTGAATTTTCTTCCTGATCACTGCCTTCAAGGTTCCTGATGTTGAATTCAACAGTTAAAATTAATAATGAGTATGCATGATTTTGCAGAACTTTATTTGTATTATACTATATCTTGTAAAACAGTTTGAAATTCTGTTTTGCATTTATTGCTCTTCTGGGAAAGAGATGTCAAATTCAGGAAAAAGGAAAATGTATTGAAGTGTGCGACTACATAATTGGTAATTTACATGCTCCTAAAGAGAGTATATGTCTTTTCTGTATACATATGTGCTTTTTAAAGAGAGCAATCAGAGTTTTTCTGGTCATTATAATTCACGCTGCGTCTGCCACTACTGGAAAACTAATGAAAATGCTGGGAGAACAAGGCTTTATTTTACTTTTGAGAATTCTCAGTGGTTACAGTATGATAGTGTGCCTAATTCTCATAGTTTTGCATTTTTTTAAGGAATGAATTTTATTTTTGAGAATTAGGCACACTATCATATTGTAACCACTGAGAATTCTCAATAGTAAAATAAAGCCTTGTCATCCATTTCATTAATTAACCCTTTGACCACTGTGTATTTTTGAAATACTATAAGGGAACTTTCAAAGGAATTGCCATTTGCTGCATTAAATATACATGGGAAAAAACTGTCCTGACAGTCAAAAATTGGAATCGTATAAGCATTGTTAGCATTGAAATTGAAACTATTTAAAACTAGTGTTCTTAAAGAGAAGCTCCAATAAAATGAAAGTGCTGGGGTGGGAAATGTGAATGAGGTTGTGTGTACCATAAAGAGTGTGAACTAATGCAGTGCAACTATTGCCATAGTAAAATATTGCATTGAATAAATGCAAGCTGCACCACTGAGACAAATTAAACAGGTAATAAACTATTAACACAGTTTCTGTCACTTCTGCTCTGTTTGAATCATTCACCTTTAGAAGAAGTACAATTAAAAAAATAAACTTATATACGGAATGCTCAAAGTAAATAATTATATTCAAATGATATATCTTGAAGGGTATCAGTTTATGAACAATGTTATTATGTCCATAGAGGAAAATAATTTTTGAGAGTTCCCCTAATTGTCTAAGGGCAATGATTTCTACATTGGCATATACAGCTAATCTTTGCTTAATGACTGGTTGCTTACCAACCATTTGAAGTTACAATGGATCCCCCCAAAAGTACTGTCAGTTCCTGAATGCTGATGGATACATCCTCCCCACCTTGGTCACATAATTGCATTTGGGGCACTTAAAAATCAGCTCACATTTATTGCTATTTATGGTGTTCTGTGGTCACCTGATCGTTATTTTCAATGTTTTTTGCTTGTTTCCAGCTCTGACTTCCAGTTTTCAGCAAAAAACGCCCTTCGGATAAAAATGGATTAATTTAACAATCATGACATTTCTTTAATGACTGCCACAAAAAAGCTTCTCAAATTGGGTTCAATCCATTTAACGGTTGCCATGACTTACAACCCTAGCTCTGGTTCAATTAGTTATGTTTCAATTAAGTTGAAGACTATCAGTAGTGCAAACACACAGCATTATTTTTATGTTGGCTGTACTAAAAGTGAGCCAATTCATGATAATACAAAGAGCCATAGCTCAGGCTATTTTTGCTAAGTCTGGAAACAAGAAAAAAAAGGAAAAGGAAAAAATAACAATAAAATAATTTCATTACATGGATTTGAAACTCAAATTTGGAAATTACTTAGGCTTCTACAACTTGGTATCAACCTAGTATCCTCCAAATTTTCTATAGATCTCAACCTGCATGCAACCTCAACCTCAAAGAGATTTATTTCTTATTTATTTATTTGCTTATACTCTACTCTACTCTACCAATTTATTTATTTATTTATTATATTTGTATGCCGCCCCTTTCCGTAGACTCAGGGCGGCTCACAACACAATAAAACAATTCATGACAAATCTAATAATATACAATTTAAAATTTAAAATAGTTTTTAAAAAAACCCATTTTTAAGCAGACATATCTACAAACATACCATACATAAATTATATAGGCCTGGGGGAGATATCTCAATTCCCCCATGCCTGACGACAAAGGTGGGTTTTGGGGAGTTTACGAAAGGCAAGGAGGGTAGGGGCAGTTCTAATCTCTGGGGGGAGCTGATTCCAGAGAAAATTAATACTGCAATTTCTTTCCCTTCCCTCAATAAATAAACATAAGATATACACTTGAATATGTATATACATATGTTTATCTGCCTGCCAGATGCTTATTCCCCAAAACAGACTAGCACCAGATAAAGTTATAATAATTGAATGATTAATTACTAATGTGTAAATTTGAGTACTACCTGTACATATCAACTGACACATAAGTGATATACAAATTTCTCCTTCCCTCAGGCTAAGCGAAATAAAGGAGTAAGAGGAAGGTATAGCTATATTGGGAAAAGGAAGAATGAAACTAGAAGAAATTTAGACAAGGAGTAATTATGCAGAAAGAAAAAAGAAGCCAACATATGTTTAAATATTACAGAAAGGAGGAAGGGTTAAATGCAACAAGCAAGCAAGCCCTTCCCAAGCAAAAATCAATTTAGCATCCAAGCTTTCATTGAAATCATTGAGTCTGTCATGTCTGTCAACCTGCCTTCCATTGAGGACCTGTATACTACATGAGTCAAAAAGAGGGCTGTGAAAATATTTACTGACCCCTTGTATCCTGGACATAAACTGTTTCAACTCCTACCCTCAAAACGTTGCTATAGAGCACCGCACAGCAGCACAACTAGACACAAGAACAGTTTTTTCCCAAACACCATCACTCTGCTAAACAAACAATTCCCTCAATACTGTCAAACTATTTACTAAGTCTGCACTACTATTACTAGTAGTTTTTTCTCATCATTCCTATCACCCATCTCCTCCCATTTATGACTCTAACTTGTTGCTTGTATTCTTAAGATTTCTATTGATTGTTTCTTCATTACTTATTTGATCCCTATGACAATCATTAAGTGTTGTACCACATGTTTCTTGACAATCTATATTTTCTCTTATGTACACTGAGAGCATATGCACCAAGACAAATTCCTTGTACAGTGGTACCTCGAGATACGAGTTTAATTCGTTCCGGACCTGGGCTCTTAAGTCGAGCAGCTCTTATCTCGAACGACTTTTCCCCATAGGAATTAATGTAAATAATTTTAATTGGTTCCAGCCCTCAAAAAACTCACAAAGTTAGTCTAAATTATGCAGAAAGACATGTTTTTAATGAAGAAATGTACATGTACATATAAATGAATAATGAAGTTTCTTTCACTTAACTTGTAAACTTTCTTAAACTTTTAAATTTACATATGTTCAACTTCTCTGCCACCCAATCCTGTAGGACAGAGGTCCCCAACCCTTTTTGCACCAGGGACCGGCTTTAAGCGATCAAGAGAGGAATGGGTGAATGAATGGACGGAGGGTGGGAAGGAAGGAAGGAAAGAGGGAAGGGACAGAAACAGAGGAAGGAAGCAAGGAAACTTATGAAAGGGGAGAGTAAGAGAGGAATGAGTGAAGGGAGGGAGGGAGGGAAGAAGGTGGGAAGGAGAAAGAAAAGAAGAAATAGAGGAAGGGAAGGTAAAAGAGAGAAAGAAAAAGAGCAAGAAAGAAAGCTGCAAGCACCCCCCCGAGCCCCACAGGCCGGCTGCAACCTTTTAAAACATGCGCGCCGCTTCGCAGCTGTCTCCTGAAGCCGAACGCGGAAGTTAGCGTTTGGCTTCAGGAGACAGCTCCTTGGCGCTTGTATCTCGAATTTGGGCTTGTAAGTAGAACAAAAATATCTCTCCCCTCCCAGCTCTTATCTCGAGTTGCTCTTAAGTAGAGCAGCTCTTATGTCGGGGTTCCACTGTATGTGCAATCACATTTGGCCAATAAATTATTCTGTTCTATTCTATTCTATTCTATTCTATACTATACTATACTATACTATACTATACTATACTATACTATACTATACTATACTATACTATACTGTACTATACTATCTTTCCATTAGCAATGTCTGCAGTTGTCCCAAAGGTGCATTTTCAAGAGGCAACTGGACTTTTTTTTTAAAGGTGTTTCGCTTCTCATCCAAGAAACTACTCCAGTTCTGCTTGGAAGCTTCTTCTCAGAAGCAAAGCCGAAGAAATTTCTTGGATGAGTAGCAAAAAAGAGAGAGAGAGGATTGCAGCTGAATTTATAAAGTCAAAGCCTTGTTTGGAGGTTCCTTGTTCCAGCAACCTGATTTAGTCAAAAGACTACTCTAATTGATGCCAAAGAGTGACCCCAATCAATAACCATTGATCAATAATTTTTAAGAAGGGTGCCAAAAGTGGCCTGGCAAAGTGTCATCTAACTGGGGTTTTAGATATTATTGATAATTTTTATGCCAAGCATCTATACATGTGAAATACTGTATGGACACTGGGTGATTAAAATAATTTTCTTTCTATGAAATAGGCTGGAAACAGATTGATGGCATTTAGCAAAAAAAATAAGCTATCCTTGCGGTGATCTTTATGTCACATTCATCAATTTGAAGGTAGCATTTGATTTGGATTGAAGGGAAAGGTTAGAGGCTAAGACAACATTTTCTACAGTAGATTGAAGATTATTACAATTAATTATTATGCTAAATGAAAATACAGTACTTACATGCAGGTCAGTCATGCTTCTCCAAATTGCCTGCCTAACCCAAAGCTCTCTAGAAAGAAGGCAAGCAAAGAACTGCAGTACTTAGCACAAATATTTAATTTCTCTATTAATTTTTTTGCATATATTTTAACAAAAATGAGTTTGATTCTCTGAACATGCTGATGTGTAGCTCTTCTGTTCTACTTTTTTATTTGCAAGTATTAGCAACAGACTGTAGCAATGAAAGTTAGACCTCAATTACTTCAAAATGAAAATTGTGGTCTTTACCAAGAGTTACAGCAATATCATGTATAATTGGAAGATAAATAAGATAAATTATCACTGAGCAAGCAAAGAATTTTTAATGCAAATAATTATCTTATAATCCTCTTTAACGTAGAACCAAACTTTTCAAAAAAATGAGTGCATGAAAAGTGCAATACTGTAACTCAATTTGCCAGTTGCAGAGGCAATAGTTTTGTTCCAGCAACAATAAAACTCTTGAAAATAAAAAATAATTTTTTTTATGATGCTCAATATCATATACTGTACATCCTGTATACGGATTTGAAAGCATCAGAAGTAGTTCACGCCTAATTTATAAGATTGATATTTTGCATGTCTATCTTACAAATATGTTTTTGAATCTTTTAAATTATTCTCTCTTGTTCTTCACTTTCTGAAACTAAATGGTATGAAAGTCCCTTCTTGCCCTTGTTCTAATGGATATATTCTTTTTTTTTTTGAAGTAAAGCATAGATATACTGTAAATCACTGTGTCAATTTTATTTCAACCAGGTTATGAAAAAGCTTCACTGGAGATAAAATAGTGCTCCTGGCTCAAATTTATGACCAGTTGTATCATCCCTTAGTCACATGATTGTGATATTTATGTATTGATTTATTTGCTGTTTTCCAGCCAAAAATGCCCACTGGATATGCTGGATTTGCTTAACAACCACATATTTCACTTAATGATTAAGGTGACTTGCTTATACCACTGTAAAAAATATTTTAAAAATCAAGCCTGGTCATGTGCTGCCTTGACTTATGACCTCAATGACTTACAACCAAAATTTTAGACCCCACTGTGCTCACAATTAAAGGATTGTAGCCAACTAAATTGGTTAATTTGATATATAAGTATACAGTACTTTTAAGAAGAATGGCAATTTTAAATTCAGCTGTTTCATCAAGCAGTTATAAAAAGGTATGTTGCTATGACTGAGTTCTATTTCAGTCTTGAGAAGAGGCTCATAATTACATTTCTTTTACTGCTTTCAGTTCTTCATAATAATTACTTGAAATACTTAATTTCCCTTAGATTGATTTGAAGTTTAATATCTCCGTGAAGCTGTTTTTGTGATTCTTTACTAATGTTTTGATTGTCATAGAAGATGATTTATCAAAAATAACATCTAAATTTGTTCCTTTAAAGAATTTGTATAATTGCAATTGAGTTATAACCTTCTTTTTAAGAACAATGAGCCAATCATCTGCATACTGATTAATGTAGATTGGTTTTTACATTAAGCATCTAGATATTCCTGTTCTTAACATTCTGGGCTTATATTTTATAACCCTATTGAACAAATTCTGAGAAAGCTGCCATTTTTCTTTAAGAGAAGGAAAGCTCCCAAAGGATTTAGGTAGCATAGTTGGTTTCATTCTCTATGGCAGAAGTAAATAACACTCACTTCACTTCAGGGGTGGATTATGATTTTGCTGCCCGTTTGCTCAGGGTTGTACTGTCCATGCGTGCGTGCTTGCAGCAATCAAAAATAGTTTTTGCGCAGAAGCAAAACGTAGCAAAATCCAAGATGTCGGTGTGATGTCATCAGTGAGTTACTAACAGCGAGTTAGAACCGATAGGATCCCACTTTTGCTTTTCTGGTTGTATGCAATACCTATTCTTTGCCACCCTCAAACCTTCCCAAATCATGAAGTTGGGAAGCACAAAGTCAAATTCAATGATTCAGTTCTTTGGGGATGGTGATGCTTCACCAAGATAAGTTTAATACAGTATTCATCTCCTTGGCTGACCATACTATTTTTTTTACTCTTTTTTAAAAAAGAAAGCAACAGCAGCAGGGTGAAAAAAGACTGAATATTTTGCTTTCATTTTTCCACTATCATCTGACATTTCATCTATTCCCATGAACTTTGAACTAGTAAGAGTTAGTTCGGAACTTGAAGCTATTTACTTGTAAGCTGAAGGTTGCCTGTTTTTTGGCATTTGCAGCTTGAACAAAGCCATTGAATTTATGTTTGGTACTAATTCTAGTCAGAAGTCAAAGCCATTCACTTTTGTATGTGGGAGAAGAAGATATCAGCACAAAAAGGGTGAAAAATTCACGTTGCTATTTCAATGGCCATTTCTTTTTACATCCCCTGCAGACACCATTGACTATTCAGTGTTGTTAATTGACAATTCGCATCATTCCTTAATGCCAAATATGACTTGGATTTAGAAATCGACAAAATATAGAGGATTATGCTTGTTCAACTATACTTGAAAGTTTTTCACAGATTGGAATTGGAGATAAATTGTAGTGTTTTGATAAAACTTTCTGAATATTGCCCATTTAAGAGACTACATTTCCAGCATGTGAGCTATTTGAGAGTTGTTTGCTATGACATAGGCAGCAAATAGATTTTATTGATTGAGTGGAGGGAACATCTGTTGCCTGATTATTAAGATGCTGCTAAAGTTTATAATCTTGTTATTTTGGTATCTGATTATTAAGATGCTGTTAAGGTTTAGAATAGAATAGAAAGGATAGAATAGAATAGAATTCTTCATTGGCCAAGTGTGATTGGACATAAAAGGAATTTGTCATTGGTGCATATGCTCTCAGTGTAGATAAAAGAAAAGATATATTTGTCAAGAATCATGTACAACACTTAATGATTTTCATAGGGTACAAATAAGCAATCAGGAATCTTATTTATAATTTTGTTGTTCAAACATATTACACAGACAAATTATTTTCATCAAGGTTTCAGAAAGGAAAGATCTTAAGATATTCATGAACTGGAAGAGCCAATGATAACAATGTCAGCCAATGAATAAGTATAGCAACTAAGTCAGCCAATGGGAGGTAACCACTTCTGAGTCTGTGCAGAGAATCGAAACTGAAACTGGAAGGCTGGGGTATGGCTCCTCTGTTCCCTTGTTTGTTTGTTTGTTTATTAGATTTGTATGCCGCCCCTCTCCGCAGACTCGGCTCACAACACAATAAAAACAGTTTGTAACAAATCTAATAATTTACAATATAAAATATTAAAAAAACCCATTATTAAACAACCATACACAAAAGCATACCATACATAAATTGTATAGGCCCGAGGGAGATATCTCAGTTCCCCCATGCCTGATGACAAAGGTGGGTTTTAAGGAGTTTGCGAAAGGCGAGGAGGGTAGGGGCAGTTCTAATCTCTGGGGGGAGCTGGTTCTAGAGAGTTGTGGCCGCCACAGAGAAGGCTCTTCCCCTGGGGCCCGCCAACCGACATTGTTTAGTTGACGGGACCCGGAGAAGGCCCACTCTGTGGGACATAATCGGTTGCTGGGATTCGTGCGGCAGAAGGCGGTCTCGGAGATATTCTGGTCCGTTGCCATGAAGGGCTTTAAAGGTCATAACCAACACTTTGAATTGTGACCGGAAATTGATTGGCAACCAATGCAGACTGCGGAGTGTTGGTGTGACATGGGCATACCTAGGGAAGCCCATGACTGCTCTCGCAGCTGCATTCTGCACGATCTGAAGTTTCCGAACACTTTTCAAAGGTAACCCCATGTAGAGAGCATTACAGTAGTCGAACCTCGAGGTGATGAGGGCATGAGTGACTGTGAGTAGTGAGTCCCGGTCCAAATAGGGCCGCAACTGGTGCGCCAGGTGAACCTGGGCAAACGCCCCCCTCGCCACAGCTGAAAGATGGTTCTCTAATGTGAGCTGTGGATCGAGGAGGACGCCCAAGTTGCGGACCCTCTCCGAGGGGGTCAATAATCCCCCCCCAGAGTGATGGACGGACAGGTGGGATTGTCCTTGGGAGGCAAAACCCACAGCCACTCCATCTTATCAGGGTTGAGTTTGAGTCTGTTGGCACCCATCCAGGCCCCAACAGCCTCCAGACACCGGCACATCACTTCTACTGCTTCGTTGATTGGACTCTGCATTCTGCCCACTCTGTACTTTCTGTGCTTATCTGATCTGCTGAAATTTTTCAGAGTATAAGACGCACCTGAGTATAAGATGCACCTTAGTTTTTGGGTAGGAAAATAGGAGGAAAAATCTGCTTACCAGATATTCATCTGGCTAGCGTCCTTAGTCTGGTTAGCTTCAGCACATTATTTTATCCCCTGGTTAGAGCTTAAAAAAACCTTATTCGTAGAGAGTAACAATGAAAGAACTTGCAAGCTGGTAAGAGCTGGGAACATCGTTATCACCTAATTAGGGCTGGAAAAAAAGCTTTCAAAAAAGCTACATTCAGAGTATAAGATGCACCCAAATTTCCAGCCTCTTTTAGAGAAGAAATAGGTGTGTCTTATACTTCAAAAATACTGTATTTCCTGCTTGTGTTTATTTGAAGAAATAGTCTGCCAATGGTATTGTAAATTCACCTGTTATTATGCTTATAAAGAAGTTATTGAATCCAGCCAAATCAGTCATCTGTGTGTGCTTCTAGTTTTGATGTTTGCAATAAACTCTAATAGAGGGCATTATTACTTTGATGAAATAATAATAGAATGTGCTGAACTTGAGTGTGGGGAACTAGATTCAAATCCCAGCTCATCTGTACAGTAATTTGGATATCTTTGACAAATTATTGTAATTCAGATGTGAGAATAAATAAAATAAACAAAGCTCTTATCTTCAAAAAGATTTAGCTGCCAAGTACTAGTAAAAAATGATGATATGTATGCCTTCTTTGACATTCCAGACAAAAGTGATTTTCCACATGTGAGGATGTGGGTTAGTATTTGAATGTCTGTTTTGGTTTTCACATTGGATCTCATAGTAAAGTTATTCATTTTCTCTGCAGTTTGCAAGCTGCACACATTTTTCCTTTCCTAATGAAATCTGAAATCTTTCTTTAATGACAGCTTGGCCTTGGGAGAAAGCAAAATCCAATCATGAGTATTGCAAAGACATCTGGAATTTGACAGGTCTACGAGCCATTTTTAATTTCTTCTCCTAGCAATATTTTCCTTACCGAAAGATATACAAAAAATTGGGGTTTTTTTATAATGAGGAGAGTATTGTTATGCAGCTTCCTAAACTAGATAATATTTCAGGGAAAGAGATTCCTAGATAAGAGCCACTGAAGACTTGTTTATAAAATTAAAATCAAACCAGTGTGACAAATTAGGCCTAGGGAGATACCATTCAATCATGAAATTAACTGTACGATTATGTATATGTTTACTTTATGATCCTGACTCAATTTATAGGGTTGTTGTGAAAATAAAATGGTTGTGAGCCAGTGTGTATATTTTATAGCATTTCTGGAGAAAAAGTGGAATAGTCATATCATAAAATGAATTAATAGTGAAGCTTATCCACAAAGGCACTCCTGAGATTCACCTCGCATTGAGTAAATACTTAGTGTCTAATCTTGATATTTCTGAAATATTTTGTCTGTTTTGTAGATTTTTCAGAATTTTGTTAGAAGTAATTTTTCAAGTGGAGTTTTGTGTTTTAAAAAAAAGTTATCTCAGAAAATCTTAATTACCATGAAAGTTCTCTAGGGATATTGCAGTGTAATTTAACACTAAGAACAAGGGGGAAAAGAAAAATACGAAACAGTATATATTAATAAATAGCAGAAGAAAATATAGTTACCTATACAAATCTTGGTTATAGTGCAGGCAGTACATTGAAACCATATTTTAAATAGCAGCTGGTTTATATATTCTAGTTTTAAGGTTTATTAAATTTTATTGGTTTTATTCTTTTCACTGCTCTTCATGCATACTGACTTTTAAATGTGATTTTAAATACTTTCACCAGAAACTTTTTTGATGGGGGAGGAAAATAAAGTCCATTGAATAAACAACTGAATAACTGTAAGTTTGCCAAAGATCCATGAAAAATTATCTGCAGCTATATAATTTTTCATATTTAACAGTGAGACATCACATTCATAGAGAAGCTTTTCGTTTATCTCTTCCAGCAACAACTTCCTCTCTTCCTAGATAAATCACTGAACGTTAAGAAGCTTTGAATATGGAGGGGCAGGAGGCTACTACTAAAAAGAGGAATCACTCAGCCCTCTCCCTAAATCTCCCTAAACCTAAAGTTGAATACTGTAGTTGGTGCGTTTACTTTGAAACATAAGATGATCACCAGGGATGATTATGCTTTAAACAAAAGTCTGCGGTTTGTCTATTCTTATGGTTAAAATATCAGCCAGAGTCTGTAACAATACTTAATATTATTATTACATAACAGTTTTACATGGTATAATCCTCCTACCTTTAAAAGAGAAAGAGAAAAAACCCTATTCCAAATAGAATAATTTTCCTTCTTCAAAGGGTAAAAGCTTTACTATGGTAGTAAGTTTCGTTTTTTCATTTTTAATACATTTGCGCAAATATTTTGGAGATTTTATTTATTCAAGGCATTATACAAATTTATATTGTCAACCATCTTAATCAAATTAGGAAATTAAGAAGCATAAAAAAAAGAAACAAAAATATAAAATTATAGCAAAAGCAATGAAATGTAGCAATTAGCACTGGGCAAAAATACAAATTGGGCTGCACTAATTAAGCTCTAAAAGCTGGGGTGGGGTGAGTGGGTGAGGGAACAACCAGGATTTTGTCTTCCAAATCTATCCAAATCTCAGACAGAGGCTGTTCTATAAGCCAGGTGCTTTGACAGAAATGCCCGGTCGGCGGCTTAAACCACCGGCCGAAATTGCCCCCGGAGCTGGGGGACGCTGCTGTGAGCTCTACGGAGCTCCGAACTTCCGGTTTCTGGTAAAACCGGAAGTTTGGCTTTTGGCAGCGCACCAAGGTGGCACGCTGCATGCTGGGCTTGGGGGGAGGTCCTGGATCGCCCTATTTAAGGGCGGTCCGAGCAGGACCTCCTCCTTGCCCTGCTGGATGTGCAAAGCGAACATCCGCCTGCCCTCCGCTATCAACAGTGTGTCCAAAGGAGGTCGCTTCGGGTCTGAATAGGAATTTTTTGCGGCCTCCCCTTTAGAGGCGGCCGTTTTTTCGCCTATTCCACACTGATGGTACGGATAGAATGGTTAGGGGGTGCGGCACCATGTACATATTAATTAGACTTCCCTCTGGTCACTGGGGTTTGGCAGGTTAGGGGCGGAAATGGGCATTAGAAGCGACTGCGCATGCTCCTTTGGGCATCTTTTAAAAGGAGGATGGACCGCCTCTCTCCAGGAACTATAGGTTATTACAACTTCGGGGATTGGAGAGAGGATGCCCATGGGACTCACCGGATCCAATTTCCCTCGGGGATACCTTCACCTGGTTCAGCAAGGAGTTTTTGCCCAATGTTGCCCAGGAAGGTTCTGGCAGGAATTTCCGCCCCGTTAGTTTTTGGCCTCTGCAGGTCCTTTGTTTAGAGCTGAATTTAAATATTTTAATTTATGAATTTAAAGTTACGTTATTTAAATTTATGTTAATTTAATAAAGTGACCCTATTATTTAACCCATTTACTGTCTCAGCGTCTTTACTCCGCTTCCGGGCAAAAGGCATACCTCTTGGATCATCTGAAAGGATACAGAAGCGACAAGAAATATACCATACTTTTCAGAGTACAAGATACACCTTTTTCCTCCCTAAAAGCTGCTGATAATTAGGGTGCATCTTATACTCTGAATGTAACTACCCCCCCCCAGCTGCTAACGATCTTCCCAGCTCTTACCTTGCAGGCTCTTTCATTGGTTTTCTCTGCAAAGAATGTTGTCCAAGCTCTAACTGTTTGCAGGGTTTTTTTCATTACTCTAACTTGCTCTGAGTAAGTTTCTTTCCAGCCCTAGCCAGGTGCTAACGATGTTCCGAGCTCTTACCTGCTTGCAAACTCTTTCATTGTTACTCTCTGCAAAGAAGAATGTTTTCCAAGCCTTAAGTCTTTGTAGGGTTTTTTCTATTGCTCTACTTGCTCAGACTGTTTCTTTCCAGGTGCTAATGATGTTCCCAGCTCTTACTGGCTTGTAAGCCATTCACTCAGAATAACATTTTTAAGCCCTTAACCAGGGGATAAAATAATGTGCTGAAGCTGACCAGACTAAAGATGCTAGTCAGATGAATACCTGGCAAGCAGATTCTTTTCCCTATTTTCCTCCCCCAAAACTAAGGTGTATCTTATATTCCAGTGCATCTTATACTCCGAAATATACGGTACCCATCCCACCTGATCTGATAGGATGGCCGAAAACTTTGGAGGTGTGATTTCCTCAAGTATTTGGCTCCATGCCACGTAGGACTTTATAGGTGATAAGCAACATATTGAATTGCACTTGGAGCAGAGCGGCTCACGTACTGCTGGTGTTCTGCAGGCATAAGTTGCCACTGTAGTCTAGCGTGAATGACCATGAACCAGAGGATTCTGTCTGAGGAATGAGTTCAACTGGCATACAAGATAATAATGAGTCCAACCCCCTACTTAAGCAGGAAATCTGGCCTATACTATTTCAAACAAATGGTTGTCCAACATCTTCTTAAAAACTTCCAGTGTTGAAGCATTCACAACTTCTGGAGGCAAGCTGTTCCACTGGTTAATTGTTCTAACTGTTAGGAAATTCCTCCTTAGTTCTAAGTTACTTCTCTCCTTGTTTAGTTTCCACCCATTGCTTCTTCTTCTACCCTCAGGTACTTTGGAGAATAGGTTGACTCCTTCTGCATTTGTGCAAAGGCTCCCTTGACCACAGCTGCCATCTGGCATGCTGTGCAGGAGGCGCAATTGAATAGACCCTTTATTTTTTTTATGGAATCCTTTTATTTTTCTATTATTTTTTCTC
Organism: Erythrolamprus reginae; assembly: GCF_031021105.1. Lineage (NCBI taxonomy): Eukaryota > Metazoa > Chordata > Lepidosauria > Squamata > Dipsadidae > Erythrolamprus > Erythrolamprus reginae. The sequence goes on along the minus strand of NC_091950.1, from coordinate 342,064,525 downwards.
TATTTCTTTTGATATAAGAAGCTGGGACAAGAGGAATAAATCTGATTTTGTTATTTGTGAAAAAACCTTTAAAACTGAGCTGGTGACTGTAGGTGACCTTACACCCCAGGTTACCCAATAGTCTTATATACCGCTTCATAGTGCTTTTACAGCCCTCTCTGAGCAGTTTGTAGCATCAGCATATTGGCCCCAACAATCTGGGTCCTCATTTTACCAGCCTCAGAAGGATGGAAGGCTGAGTCAACCTTCAGTTGGTGGTGAAATTTGAACTGCTGAACTACAGCTAGCAGTTAGCTGAAGTAGTCTACAGTGCTGCACTCTAACCACTGTGCCACTCTGGCTTTTGAACACCAATCTTGAAGTAAAGAATTTTAAAATATTGACAAATTCAACAAAAATTCTAGCTATATAAAAATGCTAAATAAATGCAACTTTGTAGTTAATGTGGCATGACCACTAGGAAGTGAGACCTTAGTATATCCATTATTTCAAGAACCAGAAAATGTACTAAGGTCTTATCTCTTTCCCTGCTAAATATATTCATTAACTTGATTATCTTACATAAATCATCATGTAACTGTATAATAAATAGTGTAACTGTTATAATGTCAATATCAGAATTAATGCAACATTTTCTATAAAGGCATATGGTGTTAATTAGCTGACTGGATGGTATTTTAAAAATAAATTAAAATAATACTTGGATCATATCGCAAAAATAAATTAAATTAACACTTGAACCATATTGCCATAAGAGAGATTGTTAATAATAATTAGATGTTTAAAATAGTTCAATATACCTTTTAATATCTTTCCTTTTGTACTGTATAATTTAGCCTTCATAATGAATCCTGCTTTTTTTTTTTTGCTTTCTTATTTTTAGTTTGCCGACTTTTGATCTTGATGCAAACTTTTCATCCACACAATTTGTATTCACTCGGTCTCCATTCTAAGAATATCAGGAAGGAATACAAAAGATATAACAATCAGATTTTACTACAAGATACCACAGTAAAATCTTAAAATCTAAGATTTAATGGCAATCTAAACAATACAACTTTATATATTAAGACTAAGAAAAATTACCCATCTGTTTAAATGTCCACCAAATTATTAAGTCACATTAAAATAGCAAGCCATAGTATAATAGAAATCATATAACAGGTGATAACATTAAAATTCAGAAGAAAAGGGCAGTACAATGGGAATTATGTTAATTTTAAAAAGAATAATCTTATTCATTTCTAATCAAATACAGTAGGATATCTGTTGAATTCCACAGCAGGAGGCACCTGGAAATTGGATGGATTTTTGGACACAATTCACCCTTTGCCTGAAGGAAAGCTGGTTAAGTTGGTTTAATAAATAAGATGCAATAGTCTGTATTCACAGAACATGCTATGCTACAAAATGGCTTACAAATTACAATGGCTATGTAATGCATTATGATTGTGCTGATGTGTTGATCACATCTTTGTTTTTTTGTATAAGTTCTTTTTATATCATTTCTTAGTAACTTTTCAGCTAGTTTTATTAGCCTTGAAATATGAAAAGCTATATAATATGAATTGTGTCGTATAGTTATTATTTTTCATTGGGTTCATGCATATTATTTATCTTGCTTTGCTAGTTAAGTTGGCATCTTCTGCTCATATAATCTGATGTACTTTTTTCACTAAATTTGTAGGAGTACTTACTTCTTTTATTGCTAGGCCTCCTAATCTCATTTTTCAGTAACCATTCTTCTTTCCATCTGTAGCTAAATATATGTACCTGCCTACCAAGGATATGGTCGTAGGATCCACCATAAGATTTTTATTAGAATGTAATTTGCTACAGGTCTCTGCCGATTTTATTGTAACATAGTTCAGGCTGCAAATTGGATTCCCTTGAGAATTGCACAATAGTACAAGAATATCTGATGTAGAAACTTTGAGAAAAGCAGTTCAGATTAATGAAAGGTTTCTCAAATATATGGCTAAATTATAACTATCTCGCACATATATGTTTTATATTACGCCATTTTCATATAGGTACTGAACTGTTGAAGAAGAGCGCCTGAATTTTTGATTGAATAAAGCAGTTCATCAGGCCACTCATTAAATGAATAAGTCTCTCCATGCTGAGAGAAGATTCATAAGGGCAAAAGCTACCATTCATTAAGATGGCTAGTGTACAACAAATTTCTGATTTCTGACATGCAACAACATATATACACATCTGAACCAGGGTGGGTTTGATTTAAATCAACTCGATTTAAATCAAAAATTTTAAAGAGCAACTGTCATTTCTGTCCCGCAGCAGCTCGTCCTCTGACCTGTTGTTGACTCAACAGTCCTAATATTGCAGAATATACAGCCTCATGCTACATAACTAAGCTCCACTTCATGCTGAAGAAATTAAATTATTAATGTATTTGAAATAGACAACTACAGTATATTTAGATAGATTTTTGCTCCAAAAGCATTTTATTAAAATTAATTGGATAAATATTTAAAAATCCAATTAAAAATATCCAATTTAAATTAAAAGCCACTTTAATTTTTTTTTTTAAACATAGTTTTTAACCACTCTGACCTGAACTGCTGGTTTCTAATACTCTAGGGAAGTGATGGCAGATCTATGGCACGGGTGCTACAGGTGGCACACGGAGCCATATCTGCTGGCATGCGAGCTGTTGCCCAAACTCAGCTCCAACGTGCATGTGAGTGCTGGACAGCTGATTTTTTGCTCACACAGAAGTTCTGGGAAGGCTTTTTTGGCTTCCAGAGAGCTTCTGGGGGGGATGGAGGACATTTTTACCCTCCCCTGGCTCCAGGGAAGCTTTTGGAGCCTGGGGAGGGTGAAACATGAGTTTACTGTGCCCACAAGAAGTTGGGAAACAGGCCGTTTCTGGCCTCCAGAAGGTCTCTGGTACGGGGACGGTTTTTGCCCTCCCCAGCCATTGAATTATGGGTGTGGGTACTTGCACATTGATGAAAGTGCGCGCCCACACTTTTTTGGCACCCAAGAAAAAAAAGATTCGCCATCACTGCTCTAGGAGTTGGATTTGATTCCCTATATGTTGCTACTTTGGAAGAAAGAACAGTATTGCCAATTAAATGTTTTTCAGATGTTTTGTAACTCTGAACTTGTACTTGCAAAAATCTGATAGAAACAAAGAAATGCAGTGATACCTCGTCTTACAAATGCCTCATACAAACTCCGGAGTTCCGTTGCCAGTGAAGTGCTAGTTTTTGTGATGCTGGGATTCCCCTGCTGGGATTCTCCTGCAGCATCGCAAAAACACAGAAGTCTGGAGGTGGGGTTTCCCATGGAGGGGAGCCTCAGGGGAATCCCAGCAGCGCAAAAACGGGCACTTCGGCTGGCAAAAGAGGTGAATTTTGGGCTTGCACACATTAATCACTTTTCCATTGATTCCTATGGGAAACATTGTTTCATCTTACAAACTTTTCACCTGAAGAATCTCATCCTGGAACCAGTTAAGTTTGTAAGACAAGATATCACTGTATATAAAACCCTTATTTTTTGCAATCTTCTACCAGTTAGTCTGAATTTATCCAGTCCAGAATTTTTGGCCCTAGTATTTGTAATTGTTTTTTTCCATCATATGTGTTGCCCGTCTTGCTTGATATTTTTTTTCATGGCAGCAGGTATTTGCCATAAAATCCTCATTTGCCTCATAACAGTTCATTTAGTGACTGTTCAAAGTTACAACTGCACTGAAAAAAGTGACCCTTTTTTCACACTTGTGACCGTAGCAGCATCCCCATGGTCAGATACTTGGCAACTGATTCAGATTTATGATGGTTACAGTGTCCCGGAGTCACATGATCTCCTTTTGGGACCTGACAAGCAAAGTCGATGGGAAAGCCAGATTCACTTAACCAACTGTGTTACTAATTTCACAACTGCAGTGATTCGCTTAACAACTGGGCTGCAGGAAAGGTTGTAAAAAGGGACAACCTAGCAACCTGCCTAGCAACAGAAATTTTGGGCACAATTGTGATCGTAAATTGAGGACTACCTGTAATTTATCAGTTACACTTCATTTCTTATTCATCTGTGTTCTTTCCTAGGATGCTAAAATGACATTGTGTGTACTGTGATGTCACAATGCCAGCTCCTCACCTTTTATGTTGGCACTGAGACATATGCAAGTATGTAAAGGGCAGAGTTTCCAATGCCTCTTGCCTCTAGTTGCAGATGCCTATGCTTGTATCATTGGCATATTGCTTTCATTTTATGTACGTATCTAAAGATGCATGTCTTTCATTTTAGCTAGATAAATGATTAGTTGTAGCTCGGTGTTAGTATTATTTCAAATTTATAATCATAGGTGAGTCAGAATTGTTACAAATATTATTTATTAAATAAATCATTGTAAATGGTACATTTTGGGGTGGTTCAGTGACTGTTCTGCTTGCATTTATTTCTATATTTCACTTTTATATTTTTACATGTCTAGATAAGACATGTTCTGTACCCCCTGGCAGTAAATCATATCTTCAGATATGGAAGAATGATTATACTATTTCAAGCAAGACGGTTTGTGTATTTCTGGTTTCTCGTTTACTGATGACTCAAACTCTTAAAGAAATACTGCCTGTTTATTTCAAATTTGTATGCTGCCCCGAGTCTACGGAGAGGGGCGGCATACAAATTAATTAATTAATTATTATTAATAATAATAATAATAATAATAATAATAATAATAATAATAAAAATACTGTTTGTGATTTTATGGCAAATACCTGCTGCCATGAAAAAAAATATCAAGCAAGAAGGACAACACATATGATGGAAAAAAACAATTACAAAGGCCAAATATTCTGGACGGGTAGACGATTGCAAAAAAATAAGGGTTTTATATATTTCTGTTTCTATCATTCTATTTTTCCATCTCAAATCTGGTAACTATACAAAAAGAAATTATAGAAGATCTTAATGGATCAGAATCTGCAGGTTGCTACAGGTTTCTAATGTGTAGAAGTTTCATCTCACTTTTTCCCCCTTTTCTTTCATAAATATCCCTAAACCAGAATGGGCACAGTATTCATTTGGTAATCAAATCTGACCCAAGGGATGGTGTGCTACTCTTTGTAATGTTGAATCAACACTAAGGATGTCATCTCCAAAATCATCTAGGGAAATGGAATTGCACCCAAGGCATCTATTATTATAATTGCTTTTATTATATACAGTACATAAAAATGTGAACTCATACTGCCAGGATTTCATTCATACTTGAGTTCTTCCCAAAATTGAACAGAATAGAATTCTTTATTGACCAAGTGTGATTGGACACACAAGAAATTTGTCATTGGTGCATGTGCTCTCAGTGTACATAAAAGAAAAGATGCATTTATCAAGAATCATGAGGTATAACACTTAATGTTGTACTCATAGAGTACAAATAAGCAATCAAGAAATAAACAAGATAACACTATAGGTGTGGATCCAAGCAGTATGGCATTTTGCAGTTTACAGGTAAACATTTTGCGCTGATTTATGCCATAATATTTTAATTTCAAATTTCCCACAATTTCTTCTTTTCAAGTATGTTATGAACCAAAGCTTTATCAGTTTGTATTCAGAAATTCTGCAGTATTTTAGCCTGCTTATTTTTGACTACTTTTTCAACTATATGTTCCCAGCAAGTTTTCATTACTGATATATGGTAATATTTACAAATGTCCCAAGGAATCATGTTGGTGACTGTGTCATGTCTTTATTTATAATTAGTTTGAATGTGCAATCTCCTTCTACAAGCTGAGTATATGATCTGTTGTTTCTCCTGCTTCATTGCATAATCTACACTTTCAATCATTTGATTTTTAAAAAAATTGTGGCCTTGATTGCATTAGTTTGAATAGCTTGTTCTTGCACACTCGAAATCAAACATACACTTCTGTCACGATGCGAACCTGTGATGAAGGTAGGTAGAACCCACCCCTGCCTGAAATCTATATTAAGACTTCTTAGCAGTATTTATGTATTATTATTATTATTATTATTATTATTATTATTATTATTATTATTATTATTAATTATATTTGTATGCCACCCCTCTCCGCAGACTTGTTTAATACATTACTGTTTAATATATTACTGTATTTTTTGGAGTATAAGATGTATCTTCTCCCCCCAAAAAGAAGCTGAAAATTTGAGTGCATCTTATACTCCAAATGTAGCTTTTTCTGAGCTTCCCCCCACCAGCCCTAACAAGGTACTAATGATCTTCCTGGCTCTTCCCAGTTTATAAGCTTGTTTTCATTGCTACTCCTACCAAAAAAGGTTTTTTCAGCCCTAACAAGGTGGTAACAATCTTCCCGGCTTGCAGGATTTTTTATTGTTACTCCAAAGTTTTTTGCCAGCCCTAAGTCTTTTCAGGCTTGTTTTCATTGCTACTCCCTTTGAAGAATTTTTTTTCAGCCCCAATGAGGTGCTAACAATTTTCCTGGCTTGGAGAATTTTCTATTGCTACTCCCTTTGAAGAAATTTTTTTCCCAGCCCTAACCAGTGTTATGGTTCAGCCTGAGGCCGATCAGGGTCCAGCTGCGTCTTTGCTGGCTCCATGCCCAGAGGAGGAGGAAAGCGAAGAGGAGGGGGCTGAGCAGTCGGATGGGGGAGAGGAAAGTCAGGAATGGGACGAAGGAGAACAGCATGAGAGCCCCCCCGGGGGGGGGCTCTCCCCAGCCAGTAGCTTGGAGTCATTAGGTGATGAAGCACAAGCCGTCATTGACATGCGACACAGATGTTCAGATCAAAGAAAGGAGCAATTAAAGAAGTATTATCAGCACTGAATTAGGAACAGCTGGGCTTGGGTGTGGTCCTCCTTAGCAGGGTTTAAAAGGCAGGCAAGCCCTTGAAGCCATGTGGAGTGTTATCAGTTGGAGTTACGGTGTCCTGCTTTGTTCTCGGCGTCTCTGTTCCTGGCTTGTGGCCCAGTAGTTTGGAAGACCCGTGGCAGGTGTAGGTCTGCTATCTACAGCCTCGTCTTGGCAGCAAGAAATCCTGTATTGCTGCATGGACTTTTGCCTTCGTCGATATATTTGAAGATACAGCATTTTCCTGTTTGTAAGGACATTTTTTGTTACCTGTGTTTTTCTTGAATTTTATAAACTGCCTTTTCCTTTTACCGGTGTGTCTAGATTCTCTTTTTGGGTTGGTCTTGGCTTCTGGAGTGACCCAGACAGAACAACCAGGGGATAAAATAATGTGCTGAAGCTGACCAGACTAAGGATGCTAGCCAGATGAATATCTGGTAGGTAGATTTCCCCCCCTATTTTCCTTCCCCAAAACTAAGGTGTGTCCTACACTCTAATGCATCTCACACTCCAAAAAATACAGTATTTAGTTAGATAGATTATTTGGGCATTAGTGAAGCCAAACATACCAAAATATCCAGAATGTCTTGTTTGTTTTTATTACATGTGGATTCTGAATAACTTGGGGGGAGGGGACTTAACAATCTTAACCAAGCACTGTTAATTATTAGTTTTCCTATTCATTTAATTTTAGTGATAAAAAGTTTTAATTCAACTTCTTTGAAGTTGGGCCTAATTCTAAGAACATGTTCTTTAAATTTTGCAAAATAAATCTTTTAGTGAGATAAAACATATTTTTATTGCTTATCAAAAAAAAAGATACAGAGCATTTTTCATTGTGGAGAAACCCTGCATGTTCTTTTTGCAATCGAAAGAAATTCTTGAACTGGAAGGGTACTTAGCCGTTAGGGTGAGAATTGAGTTGCCCACCTGAAAGCAAGATATTTTCTCAGCCTTTTCAAATTCCAGATTAAGAGAGAGAGGTAGCAGCTGCAACTTCTTTTACTAAGTGGTTTACCTGATATTAAAAGGTGAGAGACAAGGGGGAGTGGGAAGTCCAAGGAAAATTGGATGTGAAAAATCAAGACTGCTGTATTGTTATGTGACAGATGGCAAAGTAAACATTTGTTTAACTTTTCCACCTGTATCATTTTACCCACCGAATGGTAGTATTCAGGTAGTGTATTTCAGAAATTCAAAGTTTACTGTCAAGCTAAAATGAGTATGTCTAGAAAGCAAACTATAGGATAAATAGGATTTTTATGCATTATTGATTTGTTTCATACACCAGAACACAGAAAAGAAGATGCATACAATCTTAGTTTTTTTAAACTTAGTTTTCGTGTTAATTTTCCAGTTTTTAACAAAGTAAACAATAATGACAATAAATCAGCCCTGAAAGCAGAATCCAACTTAACTTTGGACACTCATGCATTTTAAATTGTCAAAGGATGTAATAGTAGTCACAAACAATGAACTTCTTGCCCTGGATCATTAGAAGATGGAATGTGTCATATTTTCCTAAATTATTTTGTTAATGCAGTTAAAGAATGGGGTTTCCATAGAATGACCTTTATTCCTTCACCTGAAGTACAGCTAATCAGCTCCTCAGCTGTGTTTTGGGCTCATTCCAGCTACTGAGCATGCACAGAGATCAATGTGCATGTGCAAAACTTCACAATATGAACTGGTGGCAAAAGTAAGTGGAACCCACCCCTGCTAGAGATAGAGAATACATGGATGGCTTGAATTATAGAACCTCCAAGTAGACTAGAGTCTCCTTAATGTAAGGTGCATTTATCTTTCCCTTTTAAGATTTGACAAGAAGGCATTGCTGCAGGAAACCTTGTTTAAAACTATTATGAAATACAGTGGTACCTCTACCTACGAACGCCTCTACGAACTTTTCTAGATAAGAACCGGGTGTTCAAGATTTTTGTTGCCTCTTCTCAAGAACCATTTTCCACTTACAAACCCGAGCCTCTGAAACTGTAACCAGAAAAGGCAGGAAGAAGCCTCCATGGAGCCTCTCTAGGAATCTCCTGGGAGGAAACAGGGCCAGAAAAGCCAAGGAGAAGCCTCCGTGAGGCCTCTCTAGGAATCTCCTGGGAGGAAACAGGGCCAGAAAAGGTGAGGAGAAGCCTCCGTGGAGCCTCTCTAGGAATCTCCTGGGAGGAAACAGGGCCTCTTCCCTCCCTGTGGTTTCCCCAATCGCACACATTATTTGCTTTTACATTGATTTCTATGGGAAAAATTGCTGCTTCTTACAAACTTTTCTACTTAAGAACCTGGTCACGGAACGAATTAAGTTCGTAAGTAGAGGTACCACTGTACTTAGGGCAGAAGGTTTGGGTCTCTCACAACTATTTCCTGAGGTGCCAACAGAGCCCATATGTAGTAGTTGTCCACTCCCCATAGTGTGATGTTGCCAGCTGGTTTCCATGGCTTGAAGCAGCACTCCTGTCCTTCCAAGTATGTTTTTTCTGTCCCGATGGAATTGATTGAAATAAAGGAGCCAAGTCAGTGGCCAAATGCGACTGAAGCTGAAGCAATTTCTACACTGTCCAATGAAACAGTTAGTGCAACAAATTGTGTAGTTAAGCTAAAAGAAAAAAAGGATGCTAGATTCCGATGGGAATAGTGAGTCCATTTTATTCCCCTTCCCTAGTTCTGAGCATTATTGCAGCAGTCTCTGCATGCAAAATACCCAGACTAATTGTCACTATATTTCACTGTACTTATGAGTAAATCAACATAGATGAGTGGAATTGTTTCTTTTCCAGGGTAGATACTGTACCTTCTTAATCATGTTGAACTAAATGTATTTTTAGTATGGTTACAATGAATTTATATGCAGTTAATATATGCAATTTAGGGATTTCTTGTAGGATGCCAAATAATATGCTTTGCTGCCCCTTCACAGTTGAACAAATAATTTTAAACAATTGTCATTATCACAAATATAAATTTATTTGTTTGTTTATTTGTTTATTTATTAGATTTGTATGCCGCCCCTCTCCATAGACTCAGGGCAGCTCACAGCAACAATAAAACAATGTACAACAAATCTAATCATTTAAAAAACACTAAAAAACCCATTATTAAAAGCAAACATACACACAAACATACCATGCATAAACTGTATGATGTCTCAATTCCCCCATGCCTGACGGCAGAGGTGGGTTTTAAGGAGTTTACAAAAGGCAAGGAGGGTGGGGGCAGTTCTAATCTCCAGGGGGAGCTGGTTCCAGAGGCTTGGGGCCACCACAGAGAAGGCTCTCAACGGGATCAGTCTCAAAGTTGTCCCCTCCTGTGCACACAGGATGTGCCTATGTACTCTCAGTGGTATGTATAGATTTCTCATTAAGAGCCAGGGTGGCACGGTGGTTAGAGTGCAGCACTCCAGGCTACTTCAGCTAACAGCTATCTGTAGTTCAGCAGTTCACATTTCACCACCAGCTCAAGGTTGACCCATCCCTCCATCCTTCAATGGTGGGTAAAATGAGGACCCAGATTGTTGGGGCAATTTGCTGATTCTGTAAACCTCTTAGAGGGGGCTGTAAAGGCACTTTGAAGCGGTATATAACTCTAAATGCTATTGCTATTTTGAAATCGTAAACAGGTACCAGGATTAGATTGCTTTGTCTTAAGTACATAGATTCAGGACTCTTTTCCTTTTGATATTACTGTATTCACTAAGCGTGAGACAGTGGTCTGGATTGTGGTTGATGCATGCAATAATGAGCAACTTTTTAAAAAACAAATCTATTACCTTTCCTTTGGGCAAGAACTGATTATCAGATGTTGCTCCATGACAGGTTATCAATGGCAGCAATATGAGGAAGCAATAGAATTCCCACATAGAAATAAGTTGTGGGAGAATAAAAGCAGAAACAATTGCCGTATTTAGGAGAAGGATATTGTGAAGGAGTGAGACCCAGAATTCCATTCATAATCCTCCCCCATTTTGCTATTGGGACAGAAGGGTAGCTTCTGGGTAAAATTATACACAGGCTGTGATTTTGCGACAATTATCTACTACTGAAGTTTGCATACAGAATGAACAAAAGTATTAAGATCTGCTTTAAGAAAGCAAATCTAGATGTTCCTACGTAGGATATTTAGAGCTACCTGGTAGCAGAGGTGGGCTGCCCAGGTGCAGTAGCATAATTGCGCTAAACCCCGCTAGCACTCAGAGCCACGGGGACGAGCACACAATCCTGTTCCACCTTAGCAGCTCACCTCTGCCTGGCAGGTATACCTGTAAGAGGGAAAGCAGACAATATTGCTATTCATAAGCTGCAGGAAGTAACTGCAGTGCAGTATATGGTTTGACAGTGTTTCTGAAGGAGAAAATACATTTGTTATTCACAGTTTTCTGTGCTGAAATACTCTCTGATCCAGCACAATGGAGAGGACAGTGCTTGTCAGCAGTCTTTCCTACCCCCACAATCGTTTTTTTCTTAAAGCACTCAGGGACTTGTTTAAACAATCTAGGAGGTTAATCGGGGAAATGGAATATAGAAAAAGCAGTGCCCCAAACCTGCTCCTTCCCTGTTTTGTTGATGGTAACGACTGAATCAAAAAGGACAGCCAGCAGATTGTACATTTTGCACCTGGATTGTTTGAGTTTGGTACTGAAATTTATCTAGATAGAGGTTTCAGCTCTGCCCAATTATATAACCAATTATTTATTTTTTTCCAATATTTTCTTGTCTCTGGACATAACCACATATGTGTATATTATTATACATATGTGTATATTATTAATTAGTACAGTATTTATAACTGGCATCAGGGAAGCAACTGTATTACACAAAATGGCTGCTGTTCATAGATATTTAAGGAATCTATGCTAGCCTGGTATGTTTTATTTCCTTTTGATCATTTGAGCCTCAAACCGTAATTGTTAAGTTTTGTCAATCTGAAAAAGAAGTTTGTCCCTTTCCTAGTTTGTTAGATACTGGTCATTTAAATCTAGCCACATAACAAGATAATTTATTGGATCGAGATAGGCAGCTATAAAAGTTGACTAAATAAATAAAGTCTGCTTGGTGCTTTCCAGTGAGTATGGGCTGAACTTTAACTGGTGTTTGCTAGGAGTAGCAAATACTGTATTATTTGTTTATGAAATGTGTAAATTTATTCAACAGTAACAAAATATCTATCTATATATATATATATATAATTTAAAACATTTGTACTAAGCAAACAAATAGAAATATAATACAAAACAATACAATGCAGTTATCCCTTAATGATTTCCCGAAGAGTTTTCTCTGAAACATTTTCTGGACCTGAGAGTGCTAATCCAATATCCAGGGACAGACTGTTCTAAAGAGTATGTACCTCTTTTAAAAAATGGTATATATCTGAGCCTCAGTTCCTCTTCCATCATCCACTTCCCAAAATGGTGAAGAACCACAAGCAACTTTTTCTGGGAAGCACTTATAAAAATATCTTCCTGTATAAGCAAGTTATCATACCTTCCGTTATCAGCAAATAAACTTTTCCTAAATGATGCTTTCAATGTTACCATCTCTATTTTTAAATTTTGATTTTTTTTTTTAGAACAAAAGGGTAGAAATTTGAGTATTCTTGATGGTGCTTACATGAGTCCCCTCTATTGACAGTACACAAAAAAGCTGTGCCTCTCCCACTCTGCCTCCCCCAAACATATCTACATTATTGTATACTTTCAAGAAACATATTGGGAAAGTGTTGCCATTAAAATTCAATCATATATGACCTTTTCCAGGAGGAGTCTCTCCCTATAACTATTGAGTTTGAATATATCTTGTTACTTTGTGAATTTTGCATTCCAAGTGATAATTTGCTAATGTCTCCCAAGTTCCCATGGGGATGGTGAAATACTATAGGTGCTGAAATGGGAGAAATGACGGTGTAACAAATAAACTCAATCAGCTGTCAGGTTTTTTTGTTTCTATAGGAAACATTCTTTTCACTTGATTGCTACATCATTTACTGGCTTCCTCGGATGTCTTCCTTAACTAAATGTGCAATAGTTCCAAGTTATATTCATTATTTTGTTTAAAAATAATCGATTTGGTTTTTTGAAATTTTAAGGTGTATGAATATTGTTGTAAGGTTTCTCTTAATATGCCGTGGCATAGTGAGGGCAAAAATTCTCTTTCCAGTTGCTTAGCAACCTCTTTTTTTTTTTTTTGGGTAGCAGATGCACAGAGGACTCCTGATTGCTTAATGCCAGACTTCTGGCTTTTGTCAACCTAAAACATTGGCTGCAAAAGCAGCAGTAAAAAGTTACGCAGGTAAGAAAAGGAATCAGCATTACTTTGCTGATTACTGCAGTTGACAGCTGGCTTCTATGGAGGAACTATAGAGTTTCCCCCATTTCTGGCTATGCCTGAAGGCTTCAGACAAAGAGAATCATTTTTATAGAAGCAGTAACTCAAGGCATGGACTGTAAAGACTATGTATTTGACACTGTCTGATATACCATGAAATAGCAAGAAAAAGGACCGCATAAAATAGTTAGAAGGTGCCAAGGGCGGAGAGTTCCTGGTATAGAGCAGATAATTTATTGCCAGGTGTGATCCTGTTCTTCATTTTGCCATGTGGGTAGCTTGGAATTTGTATGTGAAAGTGATCTTCCCATCTCTTTTGACCGCACCACACCAGCAGTGGGTTGCTCCTGGTTCGGACCGGTTCTTAGAACCAGTAGTAGTGCGGAAGGAAGCTCCACCCAGCTGCCCAGGAGTCTTCTGTGCATGCACTAGCCCACACAGAAACTGTTGGCAAACTAATTTAAAATGCACCACACATATAAATAGAAATTTAAAGTTTAGAACTCAGCATTTTGGACTGGATTGTTTCTGTCAAAAAAATGTTTCTGGCAAGTGTGGATTCCAAATTAGTTTTCTTTTAAAATAGGCCCATGTGTGTTCGGAAACTTCAGATCGTGCAGAATGTGGGCACGAGAGCAATCATGGGCTTCCCTAGGTATACCCATGTTTCATCAACACTCTGTGGCCTGCACTGGCTACTGATCAATTTCTGGTCACAATTCAAAGTGTTGGTAATGACTTACAAAGCCCTACATGGCATTGGACCAGAATACCTACAAGACTGCCTTCTGCCACATGAATCCCAGCGGCCAATTAGGCCCCACAGAGTTGGCCTTCTCTGGGTCCCGTCGACTAAACAATGTCGGCTGGCGGGGCCAAGGGGAAGAGCCTTCTCTGTGGTGGCCTCTGCCCTCTGGAATCAACTCTCTCCAGAGATTCGAACAGCCCCCACATTCACTCAATCAGTAATTTATTCTAAACACATTCGTTGGTGGTGGTGGTGGTGGGAAGATCTAATGACCCCAGACCTGGCAGCAAAGATGAGTCTTCAAACTTTTTCGGAAAGCAAGGAGGGTGGGGGCGGGGCGAATCTCTGGAGGGAGCTGGTTCCAGAGGGCTGGGCCCCCCACAGTGAAGGCTCTTCCCCTAGGCCTCACCAGCCAACATTGTCTGGTTGACGGGTCCCTGAGAAGGCCAACTCTGTGGGACCTCACCAGGCGCTGGGATTCGTGCGGCAGAAGGCGGTCTTGGAGATAATCTGGTCTTATGCCATGTAGGGCTTTATAGTGCTTTAATATGGCAATTAAATAGCATTTATAATTTTGTTATATTAAATAGGTGCATTTTATATTAATAAAATGGAAGTTCTCTGGTCATTATTTTACAAATGTCTTTTTTTATCTTTTAAAAAAAATCATATTAGTGGTCTGTGGGACTTAAAATTATGAATTAAGGTCCATGGGATTTAAAATTATGAATCTGGTGGTCTCTGAGGTCCAAAAGGTTGGAGACCCCTGATTTAGAGTCAAATGTTTGAAGAGTATTAAAGCATTTGAAGTAAACAAGTAAATAAATCCATACATTTATCACCCAATAAAACATATTTATCACCCAATAACACTACACATATAGGAGTTCGCAACTATGGGTTTGTTTGTTATTTGCTAAGAGATAGCACTAAATCATACTTAAGTTGGGCCTATGAAAGTCATAACACATTTTGGCATACACATAGCTTGCTAAACCGCTAATACATAGTTGTCACATTGTTTCTGAAACCACAGTTCTATCTACTATCTATCATTTCTATTTCTGTCATTAAGGACGTCAAATGGAGAACCCATCATGTTCACTTAGTACTAACTGAAATCTGAAACCAGCAATTTCTATGCTTCCATATTCCAATTAGTGGTAACAGTGGCCAGAAACAATGGCCATTTTGTTTACAGACCACAGAAAACAAATGATGGGGGAGCCATTTGAAATAAGAATAGCAAAGTAGTAGGTAGGTTAATGTCAACTAAGTTAGTAACCTAGCAGGTACTTAGAATGCATCTATTGATTGAAATGATATCACAGGTGAGCTTTTCATTATAAATAAGTTGGTATTGCATTGATGGATGGATGGATGGATGGATGGATGGATGGATGGTTGGTTGGATAGATGGATGGATGGATCAGGGGTCTCCAAACTTGGCAATTTTAAGACTTGTGGACTTCAACTCCCAGAATTCTCCAGCCATGTTTCCTTGAAAATAAGACCCTGTCTTATATTTTTTAAAACCCTGAAATAAGTGCTTGGCCTTATTGCCATGCACTCAAAAGCCCGATTGGGCTTATTATCAGGGGATGTCTTATTTTGGGGGAAACAGGGTATAAATAATGTGCCAGGGAATTTACAGAACTGAAATGACACAGGTAGACTTTTTAACGATGGTGCTTCTGACCTCACCTAGATGATATCAGCATACATGTACAGTGGTCCCCCGATTATTGCGAGGGTTCCGTTCCAGGACCCCTCGCAATGATCGGTTTTTCGCAAAGTAGCGCTGCGGAAGTAAAAACACCATCTGCGCATGCGCAGATGGTGTTTTTACTTCTGCCGCAGCAGCGAGGAGCCGAAGATTGGGGTTTCCCCGCCGCCCACGCAAACTCCTCGCTGCTGCCGCGCCCGCCGCTTGTCCGCCGCCTTCTCGCATGTCCCGAAGCCAAACGAACCCGGGTGGCCGGGCGAGCAGCGAGCGAACGGCGGGTGGCCGGGCGAAGGGCGGGCGAGCGGCGAACGGCGGGTGGCCGGGCGAACGGCGGGCGAGCGGGTGCTGGGGGAGGCTTCTCGCCCTCCCGCCAGCAAGAGGGGGAAGACCCAGGGAAGCCGCCCAGCAGCTGATCTGCCCGGCGCCATCTACGCATGCGTGGCCATAGAAAAAAGGGCGCTCATGCGCAGATGGTGTTTGTACTTCCGGGTTGAAAAATCGCCATATAGCCGTTTCGCAATGATCGGGATCGCAATACCCGGGGGATCACTGTATTTTGAAATGAAACTTGGGAGAATATATTTTTTTCAGAATTGCTATCCAAATGTGAATACCACATATGATAATTCTGGCTTCTGCAAGGTTAGTAACAAGTCTGCTGAGACAGTGCCCTTGTGTCATTAAACAAATTCTGTAGATTAAATATAATATTGTTATTTCATTAAATGATAATGGGATTTTAAAGCTTTAAATATTGTCGTTCATTAACTGACTATACAATAAATGCATTCATTATTCAGTTCATAAGAATTAACTTTGAGGAGCATTTATACAATTAAAACAAAGTTAAGTTTGTCCTCTAATTTATTGCTGCTGTTAAAACTCTTGACCCTGTTTCTAATTATCTTTTTGACACAGATGTGCATTATGTAGTGCAATGCAGATTAGATCAACTCAGTAATGCTTTTTAAATGCTTGCAATAATCAAACAATTTATCTGTGCACTTTGTAATGGAGATACTTCCTTTAATGTACATTTTTCATATCATTATTTCAGTTAACAATCAACATGATAATGTTGAAACTCTTTGCTATCTTTTCCTGAACAGTTTTGCTGATGTTATTGGGGGGGGGGGGGGGGAGCTCAGAAAAAGAGGAAACTTTGAGAAATTTGCAGACTTTCATAAGCAGTATTAAAAGGAATTATATAGCTGTTTGCCTTCCACCCCTGTCACCGTTCCCTGTAAGCTGCGCACGTACGCGTGCGTGCCCCAAAATACCCCCCCGCGCACCCTTTTCCATGGGCGCGCGCTCCCCATCCCCCTGACTGAGGGCAAGGCTGTGAATGACGTCAAGTTGGCCAGGCCTCCTCAGTCACATGACCATCAAACCACACCCACAAAATAAGCCACACCCACACAATCGGTATTTTATTGAATCCACCCCTGCTTAGAACTGAGGATTCAATAGCAAAAGCACTTAGACTTATATACTACTTTACAGTGCCTTACAGCCCTCTCTAAGCAGTTTTACAGAGGCAGCATATTGCCCCCAACAATTTGGGTCCTCATTTTACCCACCTTGGAAGGCTGAGTCAGCCTTAAGCCTAGTGACTTTTGAATTGCCAAATTGCAGGCAGCCGACAGTCAACAGAAATAGCCTGCAGTTCTGCACTCTAACTCTGTGCCATTGAGGCATGATGTGTGCAGAGTTAAAATCAGTATTTGTTATTTTAATACTGTTATGGTGATGTAATGCAAGTTTAACTTTATTGTCCTCCCATTAACAGCAGCAACAAAACTTTAGTTGTAGTATTAGATATTTAGATAGAAGAAGAAGATGATGATAATTAATCACAAAAAACAGTAATGCACAGCAAACGAGATTGATATGCTGGATTTTGTATCACAATATCACAAGTCAAACACTTCCCGAGCGTCTAGGATTGTGTGATTTATTTTCGTATGATGCATGCGGATCCAAGTACAGTGGCCTTTTATAACCGTGATTTTGTCAATGTTTATTGTTTTCAAATGCTGGCTGTGGTCTTTTGGCACATCACCCAATGTGCCGATTACTACTGGGATCACCTATACTGGTTTATGCCAGAGTCATCCTAGTTCGATTTTAAGATCATGATATCGGCTAAGTTTTTCTTGTTGTTTTTCATCAATTTGATTGTCACCTGGTATGGCAACATCAATGACCCATACTTTTTTCTTTTCCACAATAGTGAGGTCTGGTGTATTGTGTTTCAAAACCTTGTCAGTTTTAATTCGAAAATCTCAAAGTATTTTGGAATTATTATTATTTAATATAGCACAAAAATGATTTTATTAAATCTATTGTTCATATATGTGCCTTTTCTGTAGTGATGAGTTTCAAGAGTGATATTCCAAATCACTTATATTATTTACTTTAAAAACTTTTATATTGATTAATTGATTGATTGATTTGATTTGATTTGATTTGATTTGATGTGATTTGTATGCCACCCCTCTCCATAGACTCGGGGCGGCTCACAACAATAATGACACAATATACAACAAATCTAATATTAAAAGTAACTAAAACCCCTTATTTAAAACAGACATACACATAAACATACCATGCATAAACTGTATAGGCCTGGGGGAGATGTCCCAATTCCCCCATGCCTGATGGCAGAGGTGGGTTTTAAGGAGTTTATGAAAGGCAATGAGGGTGGGGGCAATTCTAATCTCCGGGGTAGCTGGTTCCAGAGGGTTGGGGCCGCCACAGAGAAGGCTCTTCCACTGGACCCCACCAAACGACATTGTTTAGTCAACAGGACCCGGAGAAGACCAACTCTGTGGGACCTAACTGGTCGCTGGGATTCGTGCAGCATATACAGTATATATATATATATCACATGGTTTTTTTGCTGAATTTTTAAAATTAAGTATATGTTAATTAAGTATATAAAATTAAGTACATATATGTATATATATGGTTGCTTCATGTGTTTCATTTAATTTTCTGCCATGTTTGAAAATTATTTGTTATAGACCTGTGTCAGTGTACGTGTCTATATTTTGATACAGGGATTTTTAATTAATGCATTTGGCAAGTTTAGATTCATATTGCATTTTTATGAGCTTATCCTGTCAAATTATTCAAATAAACTGAAGTTGGTGAGCCTTTATGAATAATTAACATTTTAATGTTTCTCCATATGTGTTATTGCCCTTATGTCCACAGTTGATATCAGCTAAATAAGAATATCCTCACTAGGATTATTATTTTCTATGTCTTTAACAAATAAATAAGCTTGCCTTCAATCTCCTTTTTTGGAGCAGGAAGGAGGGACAGGTCAGAAATTCATGGCTACTATGATTCATATTGGATACTGTGCATTTGATCAGAAATTTGTCATAGGTATGATAAAAGTGAAAGGAATTAATATTAATACTAGCACCCATATTATATATTGGTTAAGGCAGTGTTTCCCAACCTTTTTTGAGCCGCGGCACATTATTCATATTTTCAAAATCCTGGGGAACACTGAAAGGGGGGGGGGGGGGCTAAAGAAAAGTTTGGACAAAAAAACCCTCTCTCTTCCTCCCTTTCGCTCTATTTCTCCCTCTTTCTCTCTTTTCCTTCCTTCCCTTCTTTCTCTCTCTCCATCCCTCTTTCTTTCTTTCTTCCTCTCTTTTTTGCTCTCTTTCTCTCTCCCTCCTTCCCTTCCTCTATGTCTTTCTCTCTCCCTTGCTCTCTCTCTCTCTGTCTCTCTTGCTATCTCTTTCTTGCTTTTTTCTCTCTCTCTTGCTCTCTCTCTCTCTTTCACTGTCTTGCTATATGTCTCTTTCTTTCTCTGCCTCTCTTGCTATCTCTCTTTCTTTCTCTCTCTCTGTCTCTCTTGCTATGTCTCTCTTTCTTTCTCTTTCTCTCTCTCTCTGTGCCTCTCTTGCTAAGTCTCTCTTTTTCTCTTGCTATGTCTCTCTTTCTTTTTCTCTCTCTCTGCCTCTCTTGCTATGTCTCTCTTTCTTGCTCTGTCTCTCTTTCTCTGCCTCTCTTGCTATGTCTCTCTCTCTCTCTCTCTCTGCCTCTCTTATAGGTCTCTCTTTCTTTCTTTCTCTCTCTCTCTCAGCTGACTGCAAGCGGGAGCCCTGACGGCGGCAGCTGGACGTGGTGCTGGACACCGTATATGCCAGGCACGCAGCGCCAGCATGTACGACGTCCAGCAGCACGTCCAACCGCCACCGTCCGGGCTCCTGCTTGCAGTCAGCTGAGAGAGAGAGAGAGAGAGAGCGATCCCTCTTGCCGCCGCCATCTCCCCGCGACTGTCTGCGGCCGCTGCGGCCCCCCCCGCTCCCATCGCCAGTGCCCTCCCACCGGGCCACAAAGGACACTTGCCGTCGACGCCAGAGAAGCTCCAGCTGGGTGGGGCGCTGCCGGTACTTCCGTCCTGGGGCTCCCGCTCGCAGCTGTCCCCCGCCTCCTGCTTGATGCCACGGTTTTCGGCGCTCTCCTGCTGGGCCCCAAAGAAGGAAGGCGGGGAAAAGGTGCGAAGAATGGAGCTCTCCTTCTTCCTGCCTTCCTTCTTTGGGGCCCAGCAGGAGAGCGCCGAAAACCGCGGCATCGAGCAGGAGGCGGGGGACAGCTGCGAGCGGGAGCCCCAGGACGGAAGTACCGGCAGCGCCCCGCCCAGCTGAAGCTTGGCGGCACACCTGGCCATGTCTCGCGGCACACTAGTGTGACGCGGCACACCGGTTGGGAAACGCTGGGTTAAGGTATGTGTCTCAGAACAGGATTCTCAGATTCTACCCTTAACTGTGAAAGCTCACTGAATAACAATTGCGCTTTCTCAACTTAATGAACCTAGGAGTCTTACTCTTCAAAACATAGAAAGAGGAAGCATTATAATTAATAATAATAATAATAATAATAATAATAATAATAATAATAATAATTTATTAGATTTGTATGCCGCCCCTCTCCAAAGACTCGGGGCGGCTCACAACAATAATAAAAAAATATTATAGTAGAACAAATCTAATATTAAAAAACATATAAAACCCTTTTTATATACACACTTTTATTGAAAGAGGAATATAGATTTTAAAAAGAGCAAAATCAACATTTTGTTGTGATCTAGGGAAGGTGTCTGATATGTCTTCTCAAGTTAGTTTCTTGAAAAAGGCTCATGCATTGCTTATCTGATCATTGCTTTGGTAGCAGCTCTTTCTCCTAGGGCTCTTCAAATTCATTCCCTCTGCCCTCTACATTCTCCTTCCACCTAATCAATTGTACAAGGTTACTATTTCAGGGATAACATTAAGGGAACTGTCTATGAGTGTTGCCTTGAGTTTCCAAAGTAAAGGCAGAAGATAAATGCTAGGACTGAACAAAGATTTGGAAGCTAACCTCCTCAACTCATTCTTTGGCTCTGTCTTTGTTAACAGTAACGGCTCATTCCCCAATTTAATCAATCACACCTCAAACTCTCTCAATGACCTAACCCTAATGTACTTTACTGAAGACCGAGTTGAAAAAGCATTACGTGACCTTAAACCTTTTCTATTAGTCGGACCAGATGGTCTATGTGCATACTTCCTAAAAAAGTATAGCTGAACTACTATAGCTGAACTACTAAGTATAATTTTCGAAAAATCCTTCAGAACCTACACACTTCCTAAGCTATAGTCAAAAGCTATAGTCATCCCCATCTTCAAAAAAGGAGATCCCTCTCTTGTCAATAATTACAGACCAATATCACTATGCTGTGTCCCATGCAAAGTCATGGAATCAATTATAAACCAATCAATTACTCTCCACCTAAAAACTAATAATCCGCTCTCTAACAAACAATTTGGATTCAGAAAAAAACTATCCTGTAACTTGCAGCTCCTCCACTGCAAAAACATCTGGATAACTCATTTTGATCAAGGAAAATCTATAGATGCAATTTATATCGACTTCTGCAAAGCCTTTCATTCAGTGGTCCATGACAAACTACTCCTAAAACTCAAATCCTATGGCATCCCAGGATCCCTCCACAGCTGGATTACAGCATTCCTGTCAAACAGACAAGTGGTCAAAATAGGAAGCACAATATCCACACCTGTCCCTGTTAAAAGTGGTGTCCCCCAAGGTAGCGTACTGGGACCAACACTCTTCATTCTGTACATCAATGACCCTTTTGATCACATCACAACCAACTGTGTTCTCTTTGCAGACGATGCAAAACTGACAACACAGCTATTCTACAAAAAGACCTAGACTCTGTTTCTGATTGGTCTAACCCATGGCAACTTCAAATCTCAACCAGCAAGTGCTCTGTCCTGCACACCAGCAACAAGAATCCGAACTACAAATACAAATTGGATAAACAAATTATCACAGATAACAAAAGACCTAATTGCCAAAGCCCATTGCAACAACATCGCCAAGAAGGCTTCAAGAGTTATTAACCTGATCCTACCTAACTTCTGCTCTGGCAATCTCACATTACTTACCAGAGCTTACAAAACCTTCACCAGACCCATCCTCGAATACAACTCATCTGTTTGGAACCCATACCGCATCTTGGACATTAACACCCTCGAAAATGTCCAAAGATACTTCACCAGAAGAGCCTTCACTCCTCCCCTCAAAACAGAATATCCTACGAAACTAGACTTACAATCCTGGGTCTAGAAAGCTTAGAACTAAGACGCCTTAAACATGATCTAAGTATTGCCCACAAGATCATATGCTGCAATGTCCTGCCTGTCAACAGCTATTTCAGCTTCAACCACAACAACACAAGAGCACGCAACAGATTCAAGCTTAATATTAATCGCTCCAATCTTGACTGTAAAAAATACGACTTTAGTAATCGAGTTGTCGAAGCATGGAACTCATTACCGGTTCATAGTGTCATCCCCTAACCCCCAACATTTTACCCTTAGACTATCCATGGTTGATCTCTCCAGATTCCTAAGAGGTCAGTAAGGGGTGTGCATAAGCGCACTAGCGTGCCTCCCGTCCCCTATCCTATTGTCTCTCCTGTATCTCATATCTCTTCTCTTCTATCCCTATGTCTTTTCTTCTATGCTCTTATTGATATATTTTATTCCTATATTTTCTCATCTATTCTCTCCTTGATACATTTCACTTCAAGTATATCCACTTTACCCTTCATTGTGTATTATTATGTATTGGACAAACAAACAAACAAACAAAGAAATAAAAATAAGTGTTAAAGACTCCTATATACACGCAGGATCAGACAACATGGAGAAGACCTCAGAGTTGCCATGCTGAGGGCTAGAGAGGATGTTGTAGTGTTTTAATATTTTGTTTTGGAGCTTCAGATGGAGCACAGACTATTTACATGATAGTATAATTAACTTAAAGTTTCTAATCTCTTTGAAAACATCTTCAAACACTTTTGTAGAAATGAGCTACAGTGCTGTGCATTATAATGAGCAAAAGGGTACATGCTGGATATTAATTTATTATTTATTACTATAATTTGTGTCCTGCCTCCCTGCAGGAGCTGAGGTAGTTCACAGCAGAATAAAAAACAATGAAATGCAAACATTTTTAGAAAAAAGAATAATGATACTTGTTATAAAACTTCCTATCAATCAGTGATAAACCCCACATTAAAATTAGACACCCCATGAGTTGCTTTGCAAAATTACTTAGTATCTTAGGGTTTGAAGGCTCTGTGAAATAGAATGATCTTAACAGGCTTTCTTAATATTAATAATGAAAAAGATAAAACAACAGCATGTATTGATAGGTGGGTAAAAGCTATTCCAGAAATGGAGTCCAGCTACCTCCAGAGATGCACCTTGCTCACGTTCTAGGGATAGTGTATCTCAGCATGCTTTCTCAGTCAATTTCAACAGATTCTACACAAAGCAAATATTCTCAATATGATCAAATCTGGTTGTTAGATAATGTAGTGAAACTGCTAATCTTTTCTTCACCTTCAAAATATGAGGGAGTTGTCAGTCTGTAACCAATAAAGGCCGAAGTCTGATACTTTGGTAAACTATGCTGCAATTGCATGAAAGCTCTCTTTATTTTGGAGTATATGTATATATAAAGTTCCCACACAATGTATCATGGAAAACTGTGTTGAAGACAGGTGTAGCTGGACATCTACTCAGCCCTGTTAGGGTGTGGATCAGTTCCATTTTTTTTTACTGCCACCATGGCTTGACGGTCATGTGACTGGATGGGAGTGGTTTAACAGTCATGTGAATGGGTGGGTGGGGTGGCTTGGCAATCATGTGACTGGGTCGTCATGTGACTGGGTGGGCGTGACCAACTTGACATCACTCACATCAAGGGTTAGGGTTAGGGTGTCTGGCCTTTCCTTACCTCAAAGGCCTCAATGAGATGCAATTTCCCTATCTATTTACTACTACTGAACATCCAAAATATACTATTTAATCCTATGTACAGTGGTATATCTAGCTAAGAATGCCTCTACTTAAAAACTTTTCTAGATAAGAACCAGATGTTCAAGATTTTTTTGCCTCTTCTTAAGAGCCATTTTCTACTTAAGAATTTCCCAGGAAATTTGAGAGTGGCACAAAGACCCGTCCAGTTTTTTGCCATTCCTCCTGGGTTTCTCTCTCTGGCGCAGCCTCGCGCTGGATGTATAGGAGGTGCACGCTCCTCCTCGCCGCTTCAAAGTCCCTCTTTTTTTTTACGCTTTAAAGTTTGGGATTTTTTTGATTCCCCTTACCTCACCTTCTTCCTTAGGCAGCGACTGTCGTTCTCCTCTTCTTCCTCCTCCTCGTCCCACCCAAATTCCGAGCTTTTATTTCGTTCCTAATGGGTTTGCACGCATTATTTGCTTTTACATTAATTCCTATCGGAAAAATTGCTTCTACTTACTTAAGAAACTGGTCATGGAATGAATTAAGTTCTTAAGTAGGGTATCACTGTATATATGCCATATGTGTACAAACATATTATACACAGACACCCAAAATTATACATTATCTACTATATATACTATATGTGTATGGACACACACACACACACACAAAATTATTGGTAAGGTTCCAGGTAGCATCCAATTAAATCAGAGTCCAAGTCAAAGTACTCCTCAAAGTTCCAATTTATTGCCAAAGACATCCTAGCACTTACACTGGGAAACCTGAATCTGATTTTCCCACCCTGTTGAAAGTTCACATCTCTAGTCCCCCACCCTCAAAGCCCACTCAGATTGTACCAGCATGGCAAGTCCTCCTTCTGCTTCTGCCCAGATGGGTGGACATAGGATGGCCTTGGACAACTTGAAAGATTGCTTCATGAAAATCCCCCTCCCAAGTTCCCATAAACATCAGGCCAGTGTGGCGAGCTGTTAATTTATCACCAACTTCTGCGCCAGCTTGACATTAAACCTCATTTACTGCATTTGGAAAAACACACCCAGAGGTCACTTTCTGCCACATATTTAACCATAACTTCTGTACATTAGAGCTTTACATATGCCTTCAGATATACTTCCCTAGTTTGCACATGTCTGTCTGAGCCAGGAGATGTCATGTATTGAGTAAAATGTGGTGAAACTCACTTAACAATGCTCTTGCTTAGCAATCAAAATTTTGGGCTCAATTGTGGTCATAAGTCAAGGACTATCTCTGTTGTCATCAGCAAGGCAGCCTTGTCCTAGTAAAACCCCTTTTCCTCCCTGGCAATTTTCCTCTCTGTTAGTGGCACCAAAATAATCCAGACAATGTAAGGGTTCCTGCTGCAGTACGGGCTTGGACTAGATGATCTCTGAGATATCTTTCAGCCCTAAATTGCTGGGCTGTTTCAAAGTGTCTTCTGAAGCTACATTTAGTGGCAGGATTTGTGGTGCTTCCTTCCTCTTCTCCCTCCTTCCCTCCCTCCCTCCCTCCCTCCCTCTCCTATCTATCCATCCATCCATCCATCCCTCCCTCCCTCCCTCCTTCCTTCCTTTGTTCCTTTGTTCCTTCCTCCCTCCTTCCCTGCCTCCCTCCCTGCCTCCCCCCCTCTCACACTCCTATCTGGTTTGGGCACAAAGTATCTGTTGTTACATAAATTTACATAATTGTCTCTTATAATACACCTGTTACTAATCAATACCCTATCTCTCAACTACGTAAAGCCTATGCATATTTACTTGGCAGTAAAGCTATTTTCATGATTTCAGGCAGGCAGCTAGCTCTGTTTTTTTTAATAGTCTCTAAGTAAAATTTCTACATTAACAAAGTTAATACCCAAACAACCGAATAGGAGCAAAAAACATCATACCAATAGTCTGAGCTATGCTTTTCTTATTTAAATGCAAGTACTATCCATATTAACCAGACATTTGACTCATTTGTTTGGAATATTGGTATGGTTTGCACTGAACCTTAACAGTACAGTACTTGTTTTCCTTACAAACTAGCTCAACTTTGTTTCCTTTAAATCTACCTTTCATTTCACACCGATTGCTTCAGACCAAGAGCTCAATTTTTAGGGAAAAAGACTGGCTGGTAGGGGGGGCGCTTTGGAAATAAAAGCACCATAAGAGAGAAGGGGAAGGCATGCTTTGGATTATGGATTCCAATCCTTCTCTGAGCCGGAAAGCCCTCCTCGTTCTCATTATTCCCAATCCCTTCCCACTCCCGGATCCTTCTCTCCCCTTCTCCCCTCACTTCCTTTTGCTTTGGGAGGGAAAACCAAATAAAAACAGGAAGGAGGCAAGGACAGAAAATGATGCATGGCTGCAAAACAAGAGAAGGCCATTTTTCATCCGCTTTCTGTGACTGAAAATTTGAGGGGACCCAAGCACGGGTGGGTTCTAACTTGATCACTGCTGGTTCACTTCCTCAAGATGGCGGCTGCATGCACAGTGCCAGAAATTAAGGTTCTGCACATGCTCAGAAAGGACTAAAAAAAAAATTTTTAAAGATGGCTGATGATAATTTTTTTTAAAAAGATGATTGAACATCATTTTTTAAAAAAAGATGGCTGCTGCTGCTGCTGCTGCTGCTGATTTTTTTTAAAAAAATTGATGCCATGGACTGGCGCCGATCTATCTGGTTTGGTGACATCATCATGACATCACCAGCAGGTTGCTATTGGTTCAGGCTAACCGGTCCGAACCAGGAGGAACCCACTCCTGGATCAGCCCCCTGAAGTTTGAAGGGATGCATTGGGCTGCAGTTTTTTGTTCATTTGCCTTTGCTTCTGTCATATCCCACTGTGCAAAGTCTAACATCTTAGTCACTTTATGTCCTATAAAAACTAAATCTTAGTTGCCATTGCTCCATTGTTAACAAATAG
Organism: Erythrolamprus reginae; assembly: GCF_031021105.1. Classification (NCBI taxonomy): domain Eukaryota; kingdom Metazoa; phylum Chordata; class Lepidosauria; order Squamata; family Dipsadidae; genus Erythrolamprus; species Erythrolamprus reginae. The sequence goes on along the minus strand of NC_091950.1, from coordinate 342,037,627 downwards.
ATTTTACTGTACTTTGTTTTTGCAACCAGACCCTCAGGAATACTGTAGCTATATTGCTTTGTGGCACCAAGATTAGCAAAGTACTTTAAAGGTTATTAACATCAATATTATATTAGTTTCAGATATATGAGGTGTTCTCCTGAGTTAGAAAAAGACAGCAATGCTCAATGGGAGAGGGAAACAGAAGTCAGTGGAGGGAAGTATTTTCTGTATTTTGTTTCTTTGTGAAGCCCATTCCCTTTATATGTTTATGTGTGTGTATACGAATACTGCTTAATACACCCATTATATATAGATATATAGATTAGATATAGAGATATATATAACAACTTAAATAGTTGTCAGTGTGCCACATTTTCTATTTTATTTTGTTTCAATTATGTTTTTAATAAGAAAGCTTTACGATTAATATTTTAAAAGCACAAGACTTTTCTCAATTTCTCATTTTCAGATCATAAACTTTTGGGATTTTATCTGTTTATATCACCTGGGTGATTTGAATGTTTTTCTCTTTTGTACAGCATCTTTTTTATATCTTTAAAACTTCTGTATTTCAAGATTTCAAGCTCCTTAAAATTTTTTGCTATAAAATTAAAATTACATTGTTTCCATCATCCTGATATTAACAAAGAGAATGGACAGAGGCTCAGCCAATCTCATTGTACACATGTTATATTCTGACAATAAAGGTTTGAACTGTAGATCATAATAAGATCAAAGACCAATAGTGAGATGAAAGAAGCTGCCAATATTGATGAATGAAATATTGAGTGCCATCAGTTGTTAGATCAAAGTGTTTTCAAATTTTGTTGTACGAGATCAAAGTGTTTTCAGGTTTTGTGGTAGCATTTAGAAAATTCTATGTTGGCTTTATTAATCGTCTTCAGAATTGCCATGTCTATAATTTTTTAATTATTTTTTTTGCTATCTGTGAAGGTCATGAATATTATGATTACAGATTGTTGTTGTTAAAGTCAGGAGTAGTAACCAAAGGTTAACCCCAAGAGTATGAAAGGTCTGGTTTTCCCCCCTGTTCAAATGGGGCCTAGCTGGAGCAGAAGAAAGTCTTTTTGGACTTCTTGTCTAGAAGGCTGAAGTCTCCAAAATCAAAAGGCTAGTTAAGAATACAGTACAGTATAAGGATACTGAATCAACTTCATAAAATTTATAAAGCACGAAAAATTTCTAATAATCTCAACTAATTCTTTGCCTATAATTTAAAACTTTTGGAATTATTGCTGACAATTGGCATTGAAATTGTTTTTACTGTTGTGATAATTGAAGGGTGATATATCTGGTTATTGTCTCTTTCCACTTTTATGCTCATAGATTTAATTCAAAACAGCAAAACAATCAGAAGATGGGAAATATGTTTAGTAATAAATAACCTCAGGTTACTGTGTTTGTTATGAAAGAAAAGGTGATGAAAGTACCTTGTCAGTGAGACAATGCATATTACATTGAGAAACTGTTATGGTCATACTATAATTCACTGAACCAACATTTCCAGTAGTGGAAATTTTGAGTAGTTCAGAAAATACCACTTCTGACTGATCCCAGAGTGGGGTGGGAATGGAGAGATATTGCCTAGGACTGGAGAGGGAATGGTGATTTTCCCCTGCCATGCTCACCAAACCACACCCAGAGAACCAATAGTGAATTTTTTTGAATTTCATCCCTGGTATGTAGACAGACAGACAGACAGACAGACAGACAGACAGACAGACAGACAGACAGACAGACAGACAGACAGACTCCTACAATCATCACTTCTTCTAATACCAGGGTCAGGTGTTTGTACCATCAGACAGACAGAAGCAAAATGTTTCCATTACATCTTTCATCATCTTGCAAGTGTTTGAATATTTGTAAGTTTAAATAACTTAAATAATACCTCCAAAATGGGCAGGTGAATATTGAGTCTTCAGAATTGTTTATCTCATGTTTCAGGAAGGCTCACATTAACTAACCTCTTTGTCAAGGTGTGCTGATCCATCACATCAAGACTAAAATTTTGCTACTCTTTCTTTCCCCCCCCCAATAAACTTTATTATTTTTTCTTAAAATTGACAAACACACACTTAACATAAAGTGGGGTTGCAGATACCCCTCTTATTCAAGAAGTCAAATTACAATACAGAAAAAGAATACATTATTAATATCTTAAATCAACCTATTACTTTAAGTGAAAGGAAGACATTTTATGTTACCTTATTATAAAAGATAAACTTCGTATATAAGCAAAATACAAACACAAAAATTAAATCCTAACCATACTACTATTGTGCACACCTAATATTCATTTTTACTTCTTCTTTTTCTCTATCCATGTATACACTTTATTCCAAATCACATAAAATTCAGATTCTTCTTGGTTATTTAACCGTCTTGTCATCATATCCATTTCAGCGCAGTCTAATATGTTCTTAATGACCTCTTCCTCTTTGGGAATATCTTTCCCCTTCCAATTTTGCGCATATACTATCCTGGCCGCTGTCGTTATATGAATTTTGGTACTCTTTCTAAAGGCATTTTTCACTTACTTCCACATTATAAAAGGAAAGGTAGTATTTAAATGAACTAGTAGTTTGAAATTCATGTATATACAGGACTACTTGAGATGAAACATTTACATTATTAATTAAAGGGGCAGAAAAAGGATTGGGAAGATGAGTGTTGAAAACCATCTCTTGCTCTCTATGAGGTTATCTCAGGAGGCTGGAAAGGAAAAGATATGGAATCTGTTGCAGCCTTTCACAAGCTGATGCTCTCCAAATATACTGGAATGGCAACTGCTAGGAAATTTTGGAAATTATAGTTCTGACATATCTGAAGGCCTTAAATAGAAGTCTAGTTCAACAGCAAACTATTGATTAGCTGTTATAAAGACAGATTGATGGCAGAAGGTGAGCAGCAGGTGGTGCATTTAGTTCACTAGTGAAAAATGAGTCCGCCTGTTGTCAAACACTGCAAATGCTAAGTAAACCAAGTGTAATAGGTGATATCAGCACAGCAGGAAACATAATGAATTGCAGAGATGAGGAAATATAAAATAGTGAAGGAAGCGGAATCTGGGAAGGATCATGTCATAGGATTGAAGGCAAGAATGATTGATTGCAAGAAGAATAGGAGAAGGTAAAATATGTGACGTTTTCCATATCTCTGTGGAATAGACTAGGAATAAGAATAGAGAGTTGGAAGGGACCTTGGAAGTCTTCTAGCCCAACCCCCTGCTATAGAAACTCTATACCATTTCACACAAATGGTTGCTTATCACCTCATAACTTCCAGTGTTGGAGAATTCACAACTTCTGGAGGCAAGTTATTCCACTGATAAGTTGTTCTGTCAGGAAATTACTCCTTAGTTCTATGTTGCTTCTCTCCTTGATTGGTTTCCATCCATCCAGGTTTCTTGTCCTGCCTTTGGGTGTTTTGGAGATTAGCTTGACCCCCTCTTCTTTGTGGCAACCCTGAGATATTAAAACACTGCTACCCTATTCTGACAAGTTCTTTATGTATTTTTAGCCTCCAATCCCCTAATCATCTTTGTTGCTCTTTTCTGCACACTTTCCAGAATCTCAATATCTTTTTTACATTGTGGTGACCAAAACTGGATGCAGTATTCCATGTGTGATCTTACCAAGGCATTATAAAATGATATTAACGCTTCATGTGATTTTCTATCCCTCTGTTAATGCAGCCTAGAACCATCTTGGTTTTTTGTGTAGCTGCAGGAGACTACTGGCTCATATTTAAGAGATTGTCTACTAGTTCTCCAAGATACCTCTCAGATACTACTATTGAGCCAGGTACCACTTATGCTACCCCTATGCTATACACTTATGGTAATATGCATTTGGTTTTTCTTTACTTTTTAGGTGGGTTTCAAAATTTAGCAAATTATTTTTCCATATTAATGTTGTGTAGCAGCAAGCTAAGTTAAAGGTTGAAGAGCTCAAACATCTTTCTTCTGTTTGCTTCAGATCTTTGCTCACTGACCCTTTCAGGGTCATGAATTAAAACAATTTTGAAACCATTTCCTCAGTTAAGGAGGGATTTATTTATCTATCTATCTATCTATCTATCTATCTATCTATCTATCTATCTATCTATCTATCTATCTATCTATCTATTTATTGGATTTGTATGCCGCCCCTCTCCGGAGACTCGGGGCGGCTAACAGTGACAATAAAACAGTGTACAATAGTAATTTGGTATTAGAAATGATTAAAAATCTATTAACATAAAAACCAAACATACATACATACATACCATGCATAGAATTGTAAAGGCCTAGGGGGAAAGAGGATCTCAATTCCCCCATGCCTGGCGGCAGAGGTGGGTTTTAAGTTGTTTACGAAAGGCAAGGAGGGTGGGGGCAGTTCTAATCTCTGGGGGGAGTTGGTTCCAGAGGGCCGGGGCTGCCACAGAGAAGGCTCTTCCCCTGGGTCCCGCCAGGCAACATTGCTTAGTTGACGGGACCCGGAGAAGATCCACTCTGTGGGACCTAACTGGTCGCTGGGATTCGTGCAGCAGAAGGCGGTCCCTGAGGTAATCTGGTCCGGTGACATGAAGGGATGCTTCTGGGATGGCAGCCATTTCTCATGCTACATGATGAGGTTATGTTTGGGAGACATAGGGATAACTATTCTTTGCCTTGGTTTAGCTGACATTCTTACAAATCTTAGATGTCATTGCAACAAGTTTTATTTTAATGAGAAAACTCTTAATATTGAAAATATATTAAAATTGAAATCATGTTTAGAATTATTGTAAAAGGCAAGACACAACTGTTTTGTGGTCAAGTAAATAGTTTTGGCAAGTGTTGCTATTTCTTGTTTTCTGCCAACCCTTCTCTTCTAGCAGCACAAAACCAAGAGGAAAAATTGAGAGAAGGAAAAAAGAAACTGTTTGAATGGAGAAAGATGTATTTTTCCGTCTGGGTTGTCTACATTTCCCAAGGTCATTAGCCAGAACAGCTGGTAGAGTACTGCTTTTGTTGGCCTAATTAAATGTTTTACATAAAATTCATACACCATCTGTTTAGTTTATCATTATAGCATCCAAGGAAAAAAAAAAGCAAAACTATGAAAGTATTCAGCTCTAATAATATATTTCAGAATTGATGTCAGTTGCCTCTTTCTGTTGATAGCTCCTCAAAAGAAATTCCTAGTCGCATCACCTCAATTCATATATGCACCATCGGCTCTCAAATTCATAGTGCCAACTGCACAGTGGAAATGAGGAAGCATCTATTTCCCCGCTGATCACTTTTAGTCCACATGACAAGTGGTACTGGCACAAAAGAAAGAGGCTGTGTTGTGCCAAGACAGTAATACTAACTCTAAATTCTTGCCATCTACTAAATAGCCTGAGCTTTTATAGGCACTCTAGCAGGTGGAATTCAGTAGCAGGTGAGATTCAGCAGAGGAGGTGATCAAAACACTGAATTTATGGTTGTGACATGCATTACCATCTGCATTGTGTTTAGTCATTATGGCTACATCTGGAAGAGCCAGTCCAGAAACAAAAGTGGCTTCTCTGTTGAGGAATTCTTAAAAGCCTACGGAAAATAGTTAATTGGGTTTTCGGCAGATGCTAGTTGATACCATTTCTAGTTCTCATAATAGATAAAAAGTTGATGAATTGGTTAAAAGCAGCATATGAATATATGAATAATATATATTTATTTCATGGCAACTCTCAAAGTAAACAATTGATATTAATAGGTTTATTAATTCTGTTTTATGGTGAGATTAGCATTTGTAGCCATAGCCTTAAATCTAAATAATTTTCTTAGATTGAGAGCTTCTAAAAATCTGTCATGTGACAATCCCTTTAATGACTAGTAATTTTAAATATTTGGCAAAACTTAACTGAGGAGGCTGTGATGAATATTCAGGTTTTTTAATGGCTTCTATAGTAAATCATGGCAAATGATTTAAGTGTCTCTAAAGTTTCAGTTAATATATTGTAGCTTGAGGATATTTTGAAAAACAAATCAATAAAAATAAGTTAGCCAGACAAAACAAAAAACAAAGATAAGATAAAATGCATAACCATTCCTTTATTTTAGAGAACAAATAGCACTATACAGAAACTTTACAGAATGACAACAATAAAACTAAGTAAAACAAATAGCTACAGATTTGAGCATTCAGGAAAATACTGAACTGTAATGCAGATGGGAAGTTATCAGAGCATGGATTATTGTGGCTAGGCTATCACTGCCCAGGGATAATCACAATTGCTAGGCCAGGCAGGCACAGCTGGCTGATTATATTGTGAGCTTGGGAAGCTTCCAGAGCCTTAAGTGACAGTGTAGAATCCAATGCAAAGCCAATTGCACTGAAATCAAGTAAATCAATATTTGATTGTTATGAATGGCAGGAGCAGATATTGTTAGTATATAGAACGTAACCTACTTGTGTGTTGACATACAGCAGCTAACTATGTTAGTTGGCAAAATGTAAAGATTGTACCTTTAAGGAAATATTATTGGTTGGCCATAAGAGGGCGCCAATGCTATTCCCTTTGGGGAGAGTTACTTTGTTAGAGATATATTTTGCCGTGAGCTGTATTCTTGCTGTGTGCATGGTTTGTAAACTATTAGAGTATTATATTGTTGATTCTGTATATTTGTAAATAATAATATTGTTGTATATACATTGATACTAAGTCTGAGTCATTGTCTGGCTAATCCACATTTTCCTACACCACAACAACTCTGCTTAATATGTGTTGAAGGTTTCATACCTAGACATACCTAGATATTTTGCTATATTTGGCTTCATTCAAGCTTGCAATAATGCATCCGAATCAAACTATGACTCATGATGTCATGTCCTGAATGTCGTCATATAGAACAGTGTTTCCCAACCTTTTTGGAGCCGCGGCACATTTTTCATATTTTCAAAATCCTGGGGAACATTGGGGGGGGGGCTAAAAAAAGTTTGGACAAAAAAAATCTCTCTTCCTCCCTTTCGCTCTATTTCTCTCTCCCTCCCTCTTTCTCTCTCTTCCTTCCTTTCTCCACTTGCACTGCTTCGGAGAGTCCAACATGAGTTAATCTTCAGCCTTGCTGGAAGGGACTGAGTTAAAAATTAGCATAAATAACTGGTCCCACCCCCATGCTGCCCTCCCTGGGTCAGTCTAAAAAACTCAGTCATAGTGAAGGGACACTTGAGTTTTCCTCCTATGACTTTTGTAGTCTAGTTTAGGTTTTAGCATTTATAATAATATGACTAACATTTTTTCCTTTTCTTTGTTTCCCTTGCAGAATGCATCAAGAGGACTTACAAGGATGGATTGGGCCCCTGCTCTGTGGAGTATAGCCCACAACGTGTTTTCCCGGGTCGGAGCCCCTTCCCTGTGTGGGTACCGCTCCCAAGACCGGGTGGCGCCAAAGGAAGAGGTCCCTAGCCTGCGCGGCTAAACCTCTCTCGAAGCGACTTGCAAATCGGCCATACAAGAAGGAAAAGACGGCGCCTGTTTGAATTTCCCGCCGGAACCAGCTCCTCGAGAGCGGAGGCGGAGGACCTTGAGCCCCTGACTGAAGCAGCGGCCGGATCGCGGAGCGCCGTCAGAGACGGCTAGAGCGACGGGCGCGGCCATTGCAGCATGACGAGGCTAATCAGGAGGTCGCCATTTTAAAACGCTCTCTTGCGAAGCCTACTTCCGCCCGCCTATTTAGGGGTTGATTGACACCCCGTTTCACCCGGCATTGCACAGGAAGGGCCGGATTTCCTGCAGAACACAGGAAGGGGCGGCACTTTCCGGCGGCAGCCATTTTTTTTGCCGAGTCACTTGTAAACAAACAAAGAGCCGATATTTTGTGCCTTTAGCGAAGCAGCCTTATTCACCAGAATGGCTGATCTGCCCCCGCAGGGGACTACAGAACCCCCGACTGTGAAGGCCAAGGAGAAAACACACTCATCCAAGGCCAAATCTAAAAGCTCCCAATCTTCCTCGGCCCTCAAGGAAGCCGAACGAAAAATTAAGGCATTGGAAGAGCAATTGGAAGCTCAAAGACAGACCACGAGTTCTTCAATACAAGCACCAGGTCAGAGTATGGGAACTATGACTAGTGCCACACCCCCGAGGCTCCCGGAGGGAACTGGGTTGGCTACTGATAAGGACTGGTCACCGGATAGGTTTGGGGGCCCATCTCAGGTGGCGGAGTCAATCAGGCCCGAATTTGCCAGACCTTCTTCTGCATCCCCAGCATGGCACATGGTTTCACAACCTCCACCAACTGCCACATTTACCCCAACTGCTGCTGGCCTACGTTCTTCTCCTGACACATGGCAACGTTTACCACCAGCACTACAAGATATGATTGCCTCTGCTTATTCGCATGGCATAGTGACAGGGGTCCAACAGTCTACAGCGACTGCCCCCCCTGCTTCACCACGCCCGCCTCCTCCTCCTCCTTCTCTGCAGAGAGATATTTGGGCAGCTCCAGCCCCTCAATCCCCTCTACAGGACTCATTCCATGAGGATCCTGGATTTAGGGAACAAGGCTCAGAGCCAGATGATGGCTTATCCGAGGATGAAGGAGCACCCCCAGAACTGCCAACGTATGCAGGGCTCTTCAGACCATCCATTTTTCGGGTACTCCTCAATAAGGCAAAAATGACGGTTACCCCGAGCATCCCTGAAAAGTCTACAGAGGCGACATCAACCCCTCAGCCGGTCTCCAGGGTGCTCACAGAACAACAAAAGGATGCAGATTTGATACCTGCTCCTAAACTCTTCTTGGACAATGTTAAGAGGCCTTGGCAATACCCAGCGGGAGTGTTAGGCCCAACAGCCTCTGAACGCAAATTTTATGCCTTTGAACCTGAGCTTGAAAATTTGCTGGAATTCCCATCTATAGACGCCCCAATAGCGGCTCTGGTGTCTAATGCACTCATTCCATCAGAAGTGGCAGATGGATTAAAACCAGAGGACCGAAGAGCGGAAGGTGTGCATAAGAAGGCTCACCACATGACTGCATGGGCACTCAAAGCGGCCTCAGCCGCGTCATTCTTTAACAGGGCTTCAGTCCTATGGCTCCAAGAGATGCTCACGAAACTGGGACCGGAGGATGGCCGCCTGAGGCAAGATCTTAACAAGTTGCTGGCAGCAGCAGAATTCTCTGCGGATGCCACTCTGTCGGCGTCCAGGTTTTCCTCACGAGCCTTAGCAGCAAACCAGTCATCCCGCCGCTTGCTTTGGCTAAGGTCTGGGCAAGCTGACGCCAAATCCAAGTGGCGATTGGCATCAGCTCCGTTTGATGGGGCTAAACTCTTTGGGGAATCGCTAGACAACGTCCTCGTTGAAGACAAGGACAAGAAAAAAGTCTTGCCCAGAACCTACAGACGTCAAGAGAGACGCACTACCCCTTATTACAGACGCCAGCCGTTTCGGGCGGAGACCTCCACAGCTGTACCCCAGGCGGGAAGGTCGTATACCCAGGGGTCCTTCGCCCAGCCCTCCTACAGGACGGACAGGGGTAACTTTGGGAACCGGAACAGACAGTTCCAACAGACCAGGAAGCCCTTCAGAGGCTCCAACAGAGGGGGTTACCGAAGAAATAAATGACTCCTTCAGAACCTTCCCCATAGGAGGACGGCTACAGCACTTCACCGACTCCTGGGAAGCTATATCCACAGACACTTGGGCTCTAAATACAATATCCCAGGGTCTCACTCTGGACTTCATCCAGAGGCCCCCAAACAGGTTCATGCACTGTCCAGTACTTTTCAACCACAAACGCAACCTCCTCCACCAGGAGATCGATCACTTACTCACCATTGGTGCCATCGAGACCGTCCCTATTCAGCAGGAGGGACAGGGGTACTACTCCGTGGTGTTTATAGTACCCAAAGCCTCGGGAGGTTGTCGTCTCATACTCAACCTCAAACAACTGAATGTGTACATAAAATACCGCAGGTTCAAAATGCATTCATTAAAGTCAATATTAGCAGTAATTCGTCAGCGGGATTGGCTGACGTCAATAGACCTCAAGGAAGCTTACCTCCATATCCCCATACACCCGGATTACAGGAAATATCTTCGCTTTTGCTTCGAAAACCACCACTTCCAGTACAGGGCCATGCCTTTCGGTCTCTCATCAGCACCCAGAACGTTCACGAAATTACTGGACATACCGCGGAGCTCAGGACACGCCCACTACGCCTTATGGCGTATTTGGACGATATCATCATATTGTCCAGCAGCCCCAGTCGGGCACGTCAGGACTCAACAGAAACCATAAGAACACTGGAAACTATGGGTTTCTCAATCAATTACCCGAAAAGTCACCTCATCCCAACCAGGCACCTGCCTCACTTGGGTACCAAGATAGACACCATAAAGGGCAGAGTCTTCCTCTCGCAGGAGAGACAAGAAAAGGTCCGATACTTGGTCAGGGAACTGTAGCGCAAGCGAACAACAACATTGGCGTTCCTCTCTCAGCTGCTGGGAGTCTTCATTTCCTGCATAGGCATTGTGCCTTGGGCAAGACTCCACGCCAGACCGCTACAGTGGTTTCTCATCCCCTTCCAAAAGAGGCGGACCAGTCACTCTTCCAAGTTGGTCACGATCCCACTGGAGGTGCGTCGATCTCTCCCATGGTGGACCTCGTCAGCTTTACTACAGGGATCACCATTCCTGCCTCAACAGGAGATAATCATCACAACAGATGCGAGCCTTTCGGGCTGGGGCGCCCACTCCAATGTGGGAGTGGCTCAGGGACTGTGGAATCCAGAGGACCTTATCTGTCCAAACATCAATTTCCTGGAGCTCAGGGCAGTGCACCTGGCACTCAGACATTTCGCACCACAGGTAACAGGTCAGAATGTACTGATACTTACAGACAATGTGGCAACGAAGGCCCACATCAATCATCAAGGGGGCACAAGATCAGGCCGCCTGATGTGGGAAGCTCAGTCCCTGTTCAAATGGACAGAGTTCCATCTAGCATCTCTGCGAGCAGAACATATATCGGGCACGTCAAACACACAGGCGGATTGGCTCAGTCGGACGACCATCGATCCGGGCGAATGGAGTCTGGACAGAACCCTGTTCCTAGAAATCTCTCACAGGTATGGAGCACCGAGGGTGGATCTGTTTGCCACACAGTACAACAGCCAGTTACCCAGGTTTTTCTCGAGGTTCCCAACGCCAGGGGCAGAGCAAATCAATGCTCTGACCTGCCCTTGGCCGGACGGCTTGCTTTATGCCTTTCCCCCAGTCTGCCTGCTCTCGAGAGTGATCAACAAGCTGTTGCAGGAGCAAGCAGAGATATTATTGGTGGCTCCATATTGGCCCAGACGCCTGTGGTTCGCGGACTTGACGGAATTATCAATTTCCCCCCCCCTGGAGAATACCACACCACAAGGTGGTTCTGAAACAGGGGTCAATTTACCATCCGGAACCCCAGTGGTGGAGTCTTGCCGTATGGCACTTGAGGGGGAGAAATTAAGGAAGGAACACGTTCCTGACAGAGTAATCAACACCATCCAGGCAGCTCGACGCCCTCCACGACTCGCATTTATCAAGCGACCTGGAAAGCATACTGCTCCTTTTGTAGGGCCCGGAACCAGGACCCACAGTCCCCCTCTGTGATTCAGATCCTGGAATTCCTACAGGCGGGCCTGGACAAAGGACTGTCGCCTAACACCCTGCGCAGACAGACAGCGGCAATCGCCACCATACTCAAGATGGACTTTTCTCGCCCGATCTCACAACACCCTTGGGTTCGGGACTTCATGAAAGGAGCAACAAACATCAGACCTCCGCCGGTACATCGTTTTCCCACATGGGACTTACCCTTGGTGCTGCAGGCCCTCACGGAGCCCCCCTTTGAGCCCTTACGGGACATTCCATTGCGACTATTGTCTCTAAAGACTGCCTTCCTAACAGCTATTACATCAGCAAGAAGGGTCTCAGAGCTTGCAGCCTTGTCAGTCAGACCTGACTTATGCGTGTTTCATACAAACAGAGTAGTCCTACGACCGGACCCTTCATTCCTACCTAAAATGAACACGGTGTTCCACAGGTCACAAGACATTACATTACCAGACTTTTGCACCCACGGGACACACCCTCTGGAACTAAAGTGGCACAAGATAGACGTTAGGCGTGCCATTAAAATCTACATCAGACGTACAAGTACTTTCAGGAAAACTGAAGCCCTCTTCGTCTCTTATTTCCCAGCAACCATGGGAAATAGGGTATCATCTAAAACCATTAGCTGTTGGATCCGTTCATGTATCATCACAGCTTATAAGTCAGGGCACGCTCCAATACCTAAAGGCATTACAGCCCACTCAACAAGGAGTGCAGCCACATCGGCAGCCTGGGCAACGCAGGCCCCTATTGAAGATATTTGCCGGGCAGCGACCTGGGCTGCACCTAATACTGTACGTTCATCAAACACTATCGTTTGGACACTTTTGCTTCAGCTGAAGCAGCCTTTGGACGCAGAGTTTTGCAGAGAGTTTGCACCGATACTGCGCCCCTGGTCCAGCCTTCTCCCTCCCTAATTGTTTAAGCTTGGGTACATCCCATGTTGGACTCTCCGAAGCAGTGCAAGTGGAGAAGAACCGTTGCACTTACCTGAACGGTCTTCTCGCTGCACTGCAAGGAGAGTCCAAACCCACCCGGCAGTTTGGCCCAGGGCCACAGGGTTATTTGAGAGTTTGGTTGATTGGTTTAATAAAGTTTGATTGGTTTAATATCACTATGACTTCGTTTTATTGTAAGACTGACCCAGGGAGGGCAGCATGGGGGTGGGACCAGTTATTTATGCTAATTTTTAACTCAGTCCCTTCCAGCAAGGCTGAAGATTAACCCATGTTGGACTCTCCTTGCAGTGCAGCGAGAAGACCGTTCAGGTAAGTGCAACGGTTCTTCTCTCTCCATCCCTCTTTCTTTCTCTCTTCCTTCATTCCTCTCTTTCTGTCTCCTCCTTCCTCTCTCATCTCTCTTTCCTTCCTCTCCCTCCCTTTCTCTCTTTCCTTTCTCTCCCTTTCTGTCTATCCTTTCTATCTCTCACCCCTTCTCCCTCTTTCATTCCCTTTCTCTCCCTCCCTTTCTCTCTCATTCCTTTATCTCCCTCTTTCCTTTCTATCTCTCTTTCTTTTTCTCCCTCCTTCATATCTTCTTTCTCTCCCCCCTTCCTCCCTCTTTCCTTTCTCCCCCTCCCTTTCTCTTCCTTTTTCTCTATCCTTTCTACTTCTTACTCTTTCTTTCTCTCCCTCCTTCATTCAATTTTCTCTCCCTCCCTTTCTCTCTCTTTCCTTTCTCTCCCTCCCTTGTTCTCCCCTGGGGCTGCCTGTCCCTGCCCTGCACCACCCAACACGGACGGACAGCCCCCGGTCGTCAGTTTGTTGCCCCCCCCCACAGAGGGAGATCAGCCACTGGAGGGAAATCGGGCTGGCGGGGGCGGCGAATCCACCTCCCCACCCGGGTGGAGGGAGATCGGGCTGGCGAGGGCGGTGGATCCGCGTCCCCAGTCGCGCGGAGGGAAATCGGGCAGGCGGGCGGGTGGCCGCGGCTCCCTGCGCGCCCCTGGAAAAGGGTGCACGGGGGGGCATTTTGGGGTGCGTTGGCGTGCGCAGCCTACAGGGAACGGTGCCCGGGGCCGCTGCAGCTGGCAGCCTGTTTCCGCTGCCAGTGCCCTCCCGCCGGGCCCCAAAGGACACTTGCCACCGATGCCAGGGAAGGCGGGAAAAAGGCACGAAGAATGAAGCTCTCCTTCTTCCTGCCTTCCTTCTTTGGGGCCCAGCAGGAGAGCGCCAGAAACCGCGGCATCGGGCAGGAGCCGGGAGGTCGGAGGCACCGGCAGCGCCCCACCCAGCTGGAGCTGTCGTGGCACACCTGGCCATGTCTCGCGACACACTAGTGTGCCGCGGCACACCGGTTGGGAAACGCTGATATAGAACAATGGTTCCCAACCCTTTTCTGCTCATGGCCCACTTAAGCATCTCTAAAATCCTCATGTCCCCACCATGACATATAAGTCTTACTATTCAAAAAGTGAACTCCTACTCATGTGGAGGAAGCCTAAAAAGGTCATTAACTTGGTTTAAACAAGGTTCCAATTGCCCCTATTAAAAATCAAATTGCCCCCCTGTGGGGTGTGGGACCCACATTGGGAACCAGGGTTCTAGAAAGAACAGGTTTCCAGTCATACCTGAAAGAAACATGACAATGTCCTCTTTTCCTTTGACATTCCAATCTGGTTTGAGATTGGATCACGGATGTCCAGACATTTCACCAAGGCCATTATGCCATACATGCAGGTTAGCCTCTCATTCAGTCAAACATTGGATAGATTCTCAGAACAATCTGATATGTAAAGCAACAGTTTTGAGAACTAGAGGAAAGATGAAAACACAATAGCTATTAAGATATTTACTAAGAGAAGTTACTCTTCCTCATGAGTCTGATGATAGTGCTACAGAATATTAGTAAGATTTCCCCATACACCTGAAATGAGTAAATTCTTTCCAATGTTCTCCCCAGTTAAAGGGAATAAAAGGAGTGAAGATGGAAAGACTCCTGATCACTGTCTCCATGCTTCTCTAGTGCAGCAGAAGAATATAGCATAGTCCTCTTTTTGAGTTGCAGATCATTTTTAGGCAAATTCAATACAAAACTGATTGTCTAGGCAGCAATTCAGGAATATTCATTGTTGAAGAATCCGATAAGCCATGCCCCAGCCATGCATAAAGTACCTCCGCTTCCTCTGGGCATCTGTTTATACCACATGTAGATACTTACATGTTTATTAAGTGCCTTCCATTCAAACAAAACAACACAAACTTTTTTTTTCAAACTCAAAATATAAAATGTCTGATTTTCTATAAAGTACAGTAATACCTCATGATACGAACTTAATTGGTGCAAGGAGGAGGTTCGTAAGACGAAAGGTTCGTAAGACGAAACATTGTTTCCCATAGGAAACAATGTAAAGTCTATTAATCCGTGCAACAACAACCCCCCCCGCAAAAAAACGCTGCCGCCCGGCTGTCACCTTTTAAAACAGCCGGGGGAGGGGGGGCAGCAGCTGCCACAGCCGCCGGCTTCCCCGCCGCTCACCCGCCCAGGATGCTGACCTGCTGCCTCGCGGGGAAGCCGGGCAAGAGCGATCTTCTGCCGGCTATGGGCGAGCGGCGGGGAGTCGCCCATGGCCGGCAGAAGATCGCTCTTGCCCGGCTTCCCCGCGAGGCTTCCCCCCTCCTCGCCCGCCGCCCGCCCGTCCAGAATGCTGACCTGATGCCTTGCGGGGAAGCCGGGCAAGAGCGATCTTCTGCCAGCCATGGGCGAGCGGCAGGGAGTCGCCCATGGCCGGCAGAAGATCGCTCTTGCCCGGCTTCACGAGGCGTCAGGTCAGCAAGAGCGATCTTCTGCCGGCCATGGGCGACTCCCCGCCGCTCGCCCATGGCCGGCAGAAGATCGCTCTTGCCCGGCTTCCCCGCGAGGCTTCCCCCCCCACCGCCACCGCCCGCTGGCTGCGAGCGCTCTGCCAGGCGCCCAAGAAGCATTCAGGGCGAAGTGACGTGGAGGAATGGGGAGCTGAAACCGCCCGGTTTCAGCTTTCCATCCCTTCACGTCACTTCGCCGCTAAATCGTGTGGCAGCAAACATGCTTTGGGGTTTTGGCTGGGGGGGAGGGAGTTAGGAAGGTCCTACTTCTCCCCCCCAGCCAAAACCCCAAAGCCTGTTTACTGCCACACGATTTAGCCAGGACAGGAGCGAAGTTTGGGTTTGGCGTTTGGCTTCGGGAGATGGCTGGGAAGACGCGCGCTCTTTTAAAAGGTCACAGCCGGGCTGGGGGGCTTCCCAGCAACCCCTCCAGCCCGGCTGTGACCTTTTAAAATGGCCGCGCGGCTTCCCAGCCATCTCCCGAAGCCAAACGCCAAACCCAAACTTCCGCGTTTGGCGTTTGGAGGCTGCTGGAAAGCCCCCCCAGCCCGGCTGTCACCTTTTAAAACAGCCGCACGGCTTTCCAGCGGCCTCCAAACGCATTGTTCTCCGGACCCCGCCCGCTCAGCCCGACTGCTGGATTCAAAGTGCTGGGGTGGGTGGGCTGTCGGGACAAGGAGCCAGGGGGCTGCAAAGGGGCGCGCGCGGCAGAGCTCCGGCGGAGGAGCCGTGCACAAAGGCCGAGGCGAGGCTGAGCAGGAGGCGAAGCCAACCAGCGAGGCGGTGGGCTGGGAGCCACAGGCGAAAGGAGCTCGGGCATTGTTCTCGGGACCCCCGCCCGCAGCCTGGAGAGGGAAAGGGCCGCCGCGGGGCTGAGCGGGCGGGGTCCGGAGAACAATGCCTGGTGCCGTGCTCCGATGCCCGAGCTCCTTTCGCCTGCGGCTCCCAGCCCACCGCCTCGCTGGTTGGCTTCTCCTCCTGCTCAGCCTCGCCTCGGCCTTTGTGCGCGGCTTGTCCCGACAGCCCCCACCCCACCCCAGCACTTTGAATCCAGCAGCTTCTGCTGGATACGGGCGGTGGGTGGGATGAGCGGCGCGGAAGCCAGGGGCTGTGGCAGCTCGCCCCGCCCATCGCCCGTATCCAGCAGAAGCGGTGGGATTCAAAGTGCTGGGGTGGGGGGTGTCCCGACAGCCCCCCACCCCAGCACTTTGAATCCAGCAGCTTCTACTGGATACGGGCGGTGGGTGGGACGAGCGGCGCGGAAGCCAGGGGCTGTGGCAGCTCGCCCCGCCCATCGCCCGTATCCAGCAGAAGCGGCGGGATTCAAAGTGCTGGGGTGGGGGGGTGTCCCGACAGCCCCCACCCCAGCACTTTGAATCCAGCAGCTTCTGCTGGATACGGGCGGTGGGTGGGACGAACGGCGCGGAAGCCAGGGGCTGTGGCAGCTCGCCCCGCCCATCGCCCGTATCCAGCAGAAGTGGCGGGATTCAAAGTGCTGGGGTGGGGGGTGTCGCAGACCTGCTGCCTTTTCCTGTGCCCGCCGCCGGCCCGATCCTGCGCCTCCTGCTTCCCCCCCCAGCCAAAAATACAAAGGGGTCTCCGGCGGCAGACCGTCTTTGTGTTTTTCACTGGGAGGGGGGAGCAGGAGGACCTTCCTGACTCCCTCCCCCAGTGCCGGACCTCCTGCCCTCCCTCCTAGCCAAAAACCCAAAGCGGCCTCCCGAACGTTTTCCATCTTACGAACCTGCCGCCGCCGCCGAGAAGCCCCGCCGCCCGGCTGTCACCTTTAAAACAGCCGGGGGGTGTTTTAAAAGGTGACAGCTGGGCTGCGGGGCTTCCCAGCAGCCTCCCGAACGCCGAACCCGGAAGTTTGGGTTTGGCGTTCGTAAGACGAAAAAAGTTCGTAAGAAGAGGCAAAATTTTTCTGAACCCCGGGTTCGTATCTCGGGTTGTTCGTAAGACGAGGGGTTCGTATCTTGAGGTACCACTGTATTTATCATGTCCCTAAAATGGGCCTTGATATCGAGTCATGGTAAATATATCATCAATATGCAAAAAATGTTTTGGGCTAGATTGGAAATTTAAGAAAATTACAGTCCAGTTAACAGCATATATTTTAGGTAAGTTGAGGAAAAACAAAGAAAATACTATATTCTCTCTGTCTCTGAGTATGTGTGTGTGTAATAACCTATCTACATGTTTTTGATATGCTCAAACATAAAAGCTAAGATACACACACACACACACACACATACACATACATACTATTTTATAAAGTAAGAACTATCTCACTTAGCTTTTATATTTGAGCATGTCAAAATAACGCTAAGTGATAGACACTTAATGTAGATGTTCAAAAAGCTTTTGATTAAGACCCTCATCAAAGATTCCAGAGGAACTTACCAGTAATTAGATAAGTAGTCTTCTTGGCAGGAGAATATAGGAAGTGGAGAATGTGAATTAATAGGTAGGTCTCTAAATGAAGGAGTGTAAACAATAGACCCTCTGAGGACAAGTCGGTTTTTAATTTAAGACAGAAAGAAAATAATGGGAGACATAATAGAGGTGAATAAAATTAAGTGCGTTTGAAAGTTAAAGTTTACCTTCCGAGATTGGAAAAATGAAGACTCAGCTTGGTGCGGTCAACGTGCTGACTCTGCAAACAGCTTAGAGAAGGCTGTAAAGCACTGTGAAGCGGTATATAAGTGCTACTGCTATTAATGCAGAAGTAATTTCCCTCCCATGGTTCCTAATATTAAAATTGAGGTTATGCAGTGTTGAGTGATATAGAGGTCCTTAGGCAAAGCATACTTAAATGAAATTTGATTATGTAATGTGAGTTATTCTGTGAAAAGATATAGTGAGGCTAGGATTTGCTTTTAATGACACTTTTTTTTGCAGCACATGGCTATCAAGTGCCTGGGTTTTTCTTGGCAAGGTGGAAAACATTTGATTTATTAAGAATTACAGTGACTGCTATGTAATAAATGCCAGATATATTTATGCTGTAATCAGTATTCAATTTATTTTGCCAATTCACCAACCTCTGCAGGGAGAGAGAGGTAATGTCATCTGTTCTTTGTTTTGGTATAAAACAGAATAAAACTGTTTGCTTTGACTATGAGAGAGCTAACACTTCAGCGAGCACATGTTTTGAGAACTACACATTGCCTGTAATGCTGGAAGCAGTATTTTCCCGTATACCATTTTTAAGGGAAGGGAAGAGTTGGCTTGCATCAGGGGTGAAATCCAGCAGGTTTTGACAGGTTCTAGGGAACCGGTAGTGGAAATTTTGAGTAGTTCAGAAAAATACCACCTCTGGCTTGCCCCTAGAGTGAGGTGGGAATGAAAATTTTGCAATATCCTTTCCCCAGGAGTGGGCAGGGAATGGGGATTTTGCAGTATCTTTCTCCGTACTGAAGGAGCGGGTCCAGCAGTCACATGGGTCCAGCAGTCACATGGGTTGCTCATGTCCAATCCGGTGGAACTGAGCCTAGTATTAAAAAAGCTTGCCGGATCCGCCCCTTCCCCAGAATTCGCTCAGTTCGCATATCCTGCGGTTGTATTGTGATAGCTCGTTCAACATTCGTTCAACATTCTAACACCTTCCCTTCGATCTTTTCCTTCAAAAATAGTAAGACTGTTTATCCTTATTTGTTTTACTTGCACTAATAGCGCCAGCCGTTTGCGGCTCGGCTTTTTTCCCTTGGAGAAGTTGCGGTTTCGTTTTCCCCCGGCGGTTTTGCCGTGTACGATCCCCGCGGCCGCTTGTGGATTCTTTTAATCCTTTGGCCTGGAGGTTCTAGTGCAAGTATTAATTGATTGCCTTATTGATTCTTTATTGCATATATATTAAAGGGCTTAAAATATACCTCCTGCGGAGTGAGACGGCTTTCTAGTCTCCTGGACTTAGTCGATCGCTTCCCCTTTAAGGCATATTCGGAGCGATTTTTCGGCGCGAAGGCCTTCGCGCCCTTTTTAAATCTAGGCCTCTCGTGTTGGCCTCCTGCCAGCCGCGTAGGCCTCAGTCCACCGCGTGGATCCCGGAGCGGGCCTTGGGGGTCCCAGGCTAAATTCTCCACCGGCTAAGCCTCCAACCAGAGTGCCTTGGTTTACTTAATTGAAAAGTTTAGGGAGGCTGGCCCCGCTGGATTTGGGGGCACGAACTCTGGGTTTGCCCAGATTGTCCTCACGTCTCAGCAGCTTCGAGGCCTCGAAGCAGGATCCATTCCTCTTGGGAAGTCCTTAAAATTCTTCTCCTTTTCTATTCAGTTATTGGCTCAGCCTTGTCTTCTGTTAATTTTCAGACTATGGCTTCCTTTCCCAAGAGAGGCACAACTAAAGGTCCCAGAGAGGCCAGGCCTACAGGCGATGAGATTACTAGTATCCCCCAGGCCTCTTCCTCCTCTTCTCCTGGGGCCCGCCCCTCGACTAAGGTCACCAGGGCCGAGAAGAGAAGGGACCTAGCCCTACAAAGAATCCATGACAAATCAGCAAAACGTTTAAAAGTGCAGGCCCAAGTACTCAGTAGTCAAGACCCCCCAGAGGCTTCTAGTCTACCTCCTTCTGGGGTCCCTGTGTTATCTCTGGATGAGCCTAACCTAGACAGACCCCAACCTAACCTATGGGGCATAGGGCCAGAGGAACCAGATATTATTGAAGATCCCTCCCAGCCAGGATCCTCCCAGGCCTTTAGGGATTCTTCTGCCATTCCTGCTGATATTTCTAATTTACCTCCTGAGTTCCAATCTATTTTTGCTGTGTTGTCTAAGGCCATTGATGCCAAACTCTCTTCCATCAATGAGCTTCCCTTACCTCCTCCTCCTCCTCGTCCCTCCCGCCCCTTGGGTTCTTCCCCAGCGGTTAGGGCTCCTATTCAGGATGATTCAGATTCCTCTCAGGACGAATATGAGGACATGGAGGATGATGAGGACCCTTTCCAAGGGCTATCAGATGATGAGGAATCCCAAATAAAGGTTCCTTCTCCAATTACCATTTTCCCTTCTCAATTATTCAAATCTCTCCTCCTCAAAGCTAGGATTTCTACGGGATTAGCGGCCCAGGAGAAACAAGCCTCCACTTCCACTGATCCCCCGGAGGAGAATTTACCTTATTTCACTGAGGAACAGGAGGATAACGAGGTAATTCCTATGCCTAAATTATTTAAAGATGCCTTGCTCAAACAGTGGGATTTCCCAGCCTCTAGTCTTAATCCCTCAACTAAAGACAGGAAGTTGTACAAACTTTCCTCTTCCTATGAAGAGCTTCTATCCTTTCCCAAACCGGATGAACCTGTCAAGATCCTTCATTCGGCAGCGGCTGTGCCGGGAGAGGCGGAGGAAGTCCTCCGCCCAGAGGACAAGCGCATTGAACAAATGCTCAAAAGAGGATTCACGGCAGATTCCTGGGCCATTAAAAGTTCTGCAGCAGCCTCCTTTTTCTCCAGAGCCATGCTGCTGTGGCTTCGCCAACTTCAACAGCATATTCCTCCCGATGACTTGAGAGGTCAACAAGACTTCAACAAGGTCTTTGCAGCTGCCCAGTACGTGGCTGATGCCACCTTGCAATCTACCAGATTTTCTGCTAAGTCTATTGCAGCTTCTACAACGGCAAGGAGACTCCTATGGATTCGCCCTTGGCAAGCGGGAGTACGCCAGAAGTGGCAGTTATCCCAGGGACCCTTAAAGCGCGACCTTCTTTTCGGTGATCTTCTGGATCCACTCCTCACGGAAACCACGGATAAGAAGAAAGTTTTGGGTCCAACCACAAAAAAGGCTACCAAAACGCAGTCCTTTCGTCGCCCGGGGCGCCAGCAAGATCAAGCGGCTTCCTATCAGAGATCTCCAGGTCAGTATTCCCCCCGCTTTCGTTCCCAAAGTAGGAACTCCAGGGGTAGAGGTTTTCGCTTCCAAAGGGGAGCTTCTTCTAACAGGGCCTCAAAAAAACCTAGATGGTAATTTTCCCTCTATTCCCATAGGGGGTCGCCTAGCCCATTTCGCCTCAAATTGGCGTCTCACCTCCAAGGACCCCTGGGTCATTGACACTGTTCAAACTGGCCTTCTTTTAGAATTTATTTCTCCTCCCCCCAAACGTTTTATTTCCTGCCCTTCTCCCAGGTCCTCCTCAGATTGTAACCGTATGGAGGAGGCCATTTCTCATCTATTGTCCATCAGAGCCATTCAACCGGTTCCTTCCGGTCAGAAGGGCCTAGGTTTTTACTCCATTTTATTTATGGTTCCAAAATCCTCTGGAGGTTGGAGAGCTATTTTGGATTTAAAGAAACTAAACCTATTCATCAAATATAGGAAGTTTAAAATGCACTCCTTATCTTCTATTTTGGCCGCCATTCACTCCGGAGATTTCATGGTCTCCTTAGACCTCACTGAGGCCTACCTTCACATTCCTATAGCCAAATGCCACAGGAAGTTTTTACGTTTTTCCTTTCAAGGCAGGCATTTCCAGTATAGGGCGATGCCATTTGGCCTTTCCTCGGCCCCTCGGGTCTTTACAAAGCTCTTGGGGTCCCTGGCGGCCTATATCCGGGCGTCTCCCATTCACATTTTATGTTATCTTGATGATATTTTGATTCATGGGAACTCCCTAGAGAAAGTGAAAACAGACCTTTCTGTCACCATGTCAGTCCTTCAGGACCATGGTTTTTCCATCAACTTTGAAAAAAGTCATCTCCAACCTTCCACATCCATTTCTCACCTGGGTTCCATTATCAATTCAGAATCTTCCCAGGTTTTTCTCTCTCCCGAGAGAAAACTCAGTATAGGGGAGTTAATTTCTAACATTTTATCTAATTCTTCAGTATCCATAGTCACTCTGTCTTCCCTTTTGGGGAAGATGGTGTCATGCATAGGCATCATTCCCTGGGCTCGCCTTCATGCTAGGGAACTCCAGTGGCTCCTATTACCCTTTCAGAGATCGGGGCACAGCAACTCAAATCGGCGCATTGTCATCCCACCAAGTGTTCGCAGATCCTTCAAGTGGTGGAAGTCTCCGGCCATGGACAAAGGATCCCCGTTCAGATGCCCGGATCAATTTGTCATCACCACAGATGCCAGTCTATCGGGATGGGGCGCCCACGCCCAGGGGATGATAGCCCAGGGCACGTGGTCCCCGGAGGAAGCTTCCAGGCCAATCAATTGGCTAGAGTTAAGAGCCGTTTCCCTGGCTCTGAAGCATTTCTCTCCTCGCATTCCCAACCGGCACGTTCTCATTCTCACCGACAACATTGCCACAAAAAGCCATATCTGCAGACAGGGGGGCACGAGATCCAAAGCTCTCATGAGGGAGGCCCTCAAGTTAGGCCTTTGGGCGGAAAAACATCTTCGGTCGCTCCTAGCCGATCACATCTCGGGGAGCCTCAACGTCCAGGCGGACTGGCTATCTCGAGCAACGATAGACCCAGGAGAGTGGAACCTCCATCAGGACCTGTTCCATCAAATCACCCTCAGATTCGGCCTACCAATCCTGGATCTCTTCGCGACCAATGCGAACGCCCAACTCCCTCGCTTCTATTCCAGATTTCCATCCCCGGGAGCGGAAGCAATCAATGCCCTCCGGAGTCCATGGCCTCCAGGCCTACTCTACGCATTTCCTCCAATTCCAATCCTCCCGGACGTGATTCACAAGGTCCTCACCGAGAGGGCCCGAGTAATCCTAATCGCCCCTCACTGGCCCCGCCGGCCCTGGTTCGCGGATCTCCAACAGCTGTCCGTCCAGGACCCTTGGCGACTCCCCGTTTCGGGGGATATGCTGCGGCAGGGGGCCTCTTTCCATCCAGACCCGGAGTGGTTCCACCTCACCGCCTGGCTGTTATCAGGAGAGATTTAGAACTGCGTGGTCATGACCCCGATTCAGTGGAGGTCATTTTAAAGGCCAGAAGGGGTTCGACCAATCGAATCTACGACCACACGTGGTCCAAGTTTCACCAGTGGTGTCTACAGGAAGGTCTCTCCCCTCTGTGCATCCCCATACACAGAATAATTTCCTTCCTTCTGCAAGGCTTCCATAAAGGACTTTCCACCAGCACCCTCCGGCGTCATCTGGCAGCCATTTCATCTGTCCTAGGGGGTCCCCGCAGACAGCCTCTCCGATCCTTCCCTGAAGTTCAGGAATTCCTCAAGGGCATAGCCAACCTCAGACCTTCCAAGGTCCACAGGTACCCATCCTGGGATTTGCCACGGGTTCTCCATTCCCTCACGCAGGCACCATACGAACCCCTAAAATCGGCGTCCCTCAGGTACCTATCCTTTAAGGTAGCATTCCTGGTGGCTATTACCTCTGCCCGACGCATTTCGGAGCTGGCTGCCCTCTCAATCAGGCAGGACCTTTGTCAATTCCATCAGGACAAGGTAGTCTTGCGACTGGACCCCACCTTCTTACCCAAGGTCAGTTCCATGTTCCACAGATCTCAGGATATTGTCCTACCTTCCTTCTGCCTCCAACGAGACCATCCCTTGGCAATTAGATGGCACACCCTGGATCTCACCAGAGCGCTGAGAATCTATATCCAACGCACAGGACCCTTTCGGAGGTCAGAAGCACTTTTTGTAGCCTATCATCCCAGAGTCATGGGGGCCAAAGTGTCTTCAACAGTAATAGGCCGTTGGATCAGAGGGACTATATCTAAGGCCTATGAGTCGGCCTCCCTCTCAGTTCCAAGGAACATCACAGCGCATTCCACCAGGAGCGCAGCCACCTCGGCCGCTTGGGCCACTCAAGCCCCGTTGGAGGAGGTCTGCAAAGCAGCCACTTGGGCCTCGCCAAATTCCTTCATCAGGCACTACAAGATTGATTCTTACGCTTCAGCGGACGCTGCCTTCGGCAGAAGGGTACTCCAATCCGTTATCTCACACGATAGCAATCTAATCCCACCCTAGGGACCATCTATTGGGTATGTCCCATGTGACTGCTGGACCCGCTCCTTCAGTACGGAGAATAGGCGTTGATTGCTTACCTGAACGCCTCTTCTCGTACGGTGAGCGGGTACAGCAGTCACTTCCCGCCCTTGTATGTGTCTTCTTCACCTTTCTATAATCCTTTTTCCTCTAACAATGAGAGTTGAACACTACAGAGCTTCACAACTGAGCCTAGTCTATGGATTCGCGAATTCTGGGGAAGGGGCGGATCCGGCAAGCTTTTTTAATACTAGGCTCAGTTCCACCGGATTGGACATGAGCAACCCATGTGACTGCTGGACCCATGTGACTGCTGTACCCGCTCACCGTACGAGAAGAGGCGTTCAGGTAAGCAATCAACGCCTATTTCCTTGGAGTGGGATGGGAATGGAATGGGGTGTAAATTTTATTTATTTATTTATTGGATTTGTATGCCGCCCCTCTCCGCAGACTCAGGGCGGCTAACAACAATGATTAAAAAAAACAGCATGTAACAATCCAATTAATAAAACAACTAAAAACCCTTATAATAAAACCAAACATACACACAAACATACCATGCATAACTTGTAATGGCCTAGGGGGAAAGAATATCTTAACTCCCCCATGCTTGGCGATAAAGGTGGGTCTTGAGTAATTTGCGAAAGACAAGGAGGGTGGGGGCCGTTCTAATCTCTGGGGGGGAGTTCATTCCAGAGGGCCGGGGCCGCCACAGAAAAGGCTCTTCCCCTGGGGCCCGCCAAACGACAAAAGATATGTCCCCTTCCCCCACCAAGCCACACCACACTCACCAAGCCATGCCTACAGAACCTGTAGTAGTAAAAAAAAAATTGGATTTCACCACTGACTTGCCTTCTTTTTCTGACTTTGGGTTTCCAGTAGTCTTCTAGATGGCCACTGTTGGAACAGGATGTTAATCTACATAGGTTAATATAGGTTAATAACATTGAGTTGGTAAGTTTGCAAAGATAGAAACAAAAACATAAAAATACAGTTTCAGAAAGCATGTTTTAATCATGCTTTCAAATTAGGTAGGAGTTGAGCATGCACCTACACTATACTATCTGAAATTGCTGTCCGCTGCTAGTGTCAGCTTCAAACCATCTGCAGATACTTTAATCATATTAGTAGCTACATCTGTTCTTGGGAAGGGGACACATCTTCCCTTTGAGAACAGTTACCTGGCTGTAAAAGGTTTATTTTTCTATTGTTATGCAGAATAGTGTGTCACAATTACTAGGGACTGCTGGACCATGATTAAAAAAAATATTTCAAATGCCTAATTTGAATCTCATTTTTGGATTTTAGAAATCAATGATTAAGCTGTAAGGCACAATGCAATTGAAGTTGATGCACCCAAAATTAATATGTTTGATTTCACAGTTAACTTGATATGCAGTGTTTTCTCTCTCTCCCCCCCCCCCCATCCTAACACCTTTTCCCGATAATTCAATTTTAGAACAAAAACAGCTGACACAAGCATCAGAGAAATTCTTATTCTGGTTTCCGAAGAACCACAATGATGTAGCTGATATTTTTAAAGTCATGCTTGCTGATTTAACAAAACACCTGCCCATTTTTTTAAAGGAATGTCAGTGTTCTTACTTAGGTTCTGAGCTAATGAGGCATATTTTGTGTCTTTTAAGATCACAACAAAGAGATATGAAAAAGAAGGTAGTCAGATTCTTGCAAAAAACATTGTGGAATTTATTACTAGTTTTGGCTTGGGTATCTTTCCAACTCCCAAATTGTCTCTTGTCTTTTTTACCGCTCAGGCACCAGAGGAAGAGAGGACATTCCTTCCATTTTAAAATTAAATATTTTATTTCACTATTCTTTATCTTGGGATTAGAGCTTCCAAATATACTCCTTTTCACTCATAGCACCTTAGTAAACTATATCATGATCAGAGACACAATTTAAAAATTACTATTAAAATATACTTTACATTTTAACATAATACAGTGGATAAAATGCAAATTCAAGTCATTATTTCTATTTTTTTTCATAAATGATGCATATTCATTTAAGTGATAGAAAAAGAGTTGGTGGAAAACATTCCAGTGACTTCTTACTACGCCAATTATTTGCTCACTGTAAGAGTTTTCTACCAGTTCTTCTCTCAGACCCATTTCTCCCCCCACCCCTTAATCTATTTTTCATGTCTTTAGTGAAAAACCAAGTGATTTGAATTTCTCCTATGTCCCACAAATCTGCTCTGGAAAATTGTGAACTTTCTAGAACAGATTTGGATGATAGGAAAGGTGACACAAAGAAGAAAGGAAGACAAGCCGAAGCTTCGTTGTGTGAATGAGATATCTTCACCTGGCAGTAAATTTAATGCACTATTTTTATTTAGGAACATAAAAACATAAGAAGAGCCATGCTGAATCAGGCCAAAGTCCATCGAGTCCGGCATTCTATGTCACACAGTGGCCCACCAATTGTCCATGGGGATCTTGAGCAGAAAGAGAAGGCAAGACCCTCCCTTTTCCCTGACCCCCAACAAATGGTACTCAAGAGAAACCTGCCTGCCTCAATCAACATAGAGGCGGCACATGGACATCCGTTTCAGTAACCACTGATACACTTGGCATCCATGAATCTGTCTAATCCTGCCTTGAAGCTATCCAGGCTGACAGCTGTCACGACCTCTTCTGGAAGTGAATTCCATAAACCAACGACCCTCTGGGTGAAGAAATATTTCCCTTTATTTGTCCTCATTTTCTTACCTATGAGCTTTAGGGAGTGCCCCCTTGTCCTAGCAGTGTGTGATAGAGAAAATATTTTTTTCTATCCACCTTTTCTATCCCATGCATTTATTTAGATTTTTCCAAACAATATATGTATGTAAATTTAATAAATATATATTAGAAGAAAGTGGGCATGCTTGAGGTTCTGTCCTCGAATCAGGGGTCTTTAATAACTATGCAAATTATATTGCATATATTTAAAAATCTATTTCAGTCTTGCACTATTTTGAAAAAACAAACCTTAGAAATTATAAAATGTGCGCCAAAGGCCTCCAATGCTATAATTAGATTTGCTAGTTGTAATAGTAATAACTTTGCCCCTGCAGTACTTAAATTACTTAAAGCCAAGGTGTTGTGTCTGCTGTATGACACACAATTTCTCATCAAGATAAAATGCCCTTAGAAGCAATCCAGTAAAATATATAAGAACTATGCTTCAAGTTCCTTGATTTGTGCCATATGTTCTTATTCTGCAGAAACTGAGTTGTGTCTCTGCTGATATCCTCTTAAAAATTGGTTGTGGCTGAAAGAACTGTTCTGGGATGAGTTTTTATTCCAATGTATCTTTGCTGCTAAGTTTATTTTCTCTTGTGGGGGGGGAGGGGGGATACAGCCTTTTGGTTTATCTTATTTTTGATTTCTCAGTCCAATCTATATTTTTGACCAGAGAAAGCTATTTTAGAGGCCAACAGAGCCTAGACCTATAAAACAACAGATCATTTTTAAAAACTTCTATTATGGGTTCTCTGTCGTAGATCTTTCACTATTCTTAATTATTTTTCCAGCAATCTCCATCTTGCATAGAAAGGACATTTATGCTGGTGAGGTGTAAAGCCTCATTATTAAATATGTTGGAGAAGAGACACAATACTATAGCATATTCAGAATGTTACTGCTCAGACGAAGGTGTTAAAAGAATTTCACACATTTTACATAGCATGATAACCAGTGTGGTATCCGAAAAATGTAATGTTTAACATCTTAAACACAAGTTCATCAAAATCACAGAGAAGGCTAGAGGTCAATTACATACAACAAAATATGGGTCACCAACCAGGGCAACTTTAAGCCTGGCAGACTTCAACTTCCAGAATTCTGGGAGTTGAAGTCTGCCAAGGCTTAAAGTTGCCAAGGTTGGAGAGCCCTTTTCCAGAATGTCCACTGGATGGTTGCAAATCTTCTTTCCTCAAGGAAAGAGGAATATACAAGCATTTGTTGTGATGGAGTTCCCCCCCCAAAGGGAAAGGGAGAAGATTTGGAAGTCCCCTAAAACTCATCTTTTAAAAAATGTATACATATTGAACTTGTACCTACTGAGTTTGATTCACTGTTTCCTTCCGTTGATAGGAATGCCTATGGAAGGAGGTATCAGCATAGTTCAATATTTTATTTATTTATTTATTTACTCATTTGTCCAATACACAAATACATAGGAAGAAAAATAGACATGTGGTATAAGGGTAAAAGTGAACTTAGAGGAGAGGATATATGAAAGGAAGAGAGTATATATGATAGGTGAAAGAAAGGAAAGACAATTGGACAGGGGACGAAAGGCACACTAGTGCACTTATGTACGCCCCTTACTGGCCTCTTAGGAACCTGAAGAGGTCAATCGTGGAGAGTCTAAGGGAGAAATGTTGGGGGTTAGGGGTTGACACAATTGAGTCCGGTAATGAGTTCCACACTTCGATAACTCGATTGTTGAAATCATATTTTTTACAGTCAAGTTTGGAGCGGTTCGTATTAAGTTTGAATCTGTTGCGTGCTCTTGTGTTATTGCGGTTGAAGCTGAAGTAGTCATTGACCGGTAGGACATTGCAGCATATGATCTTGTGGGCAATACTCAAATTGTGTTTTAGGCGCCTTAGTTCATAATTTGAAATTGTTGAATAGATTGCTACTTGCCATTCAAAGCAGTAAAATCAATCCAAATATAAATTTGAACATTTACTTCAAAAAACAAGAATCCCATGCTTTCTTGTTTACTAGTATAATGGACAATTGACCAATAAATAATTTTACTCTATTCTACTCTACTCTACTGTATTCTGTACAAAAAATGAGAAATGTGTTGACATAAGATAAAGTGAAAAGAAATTGAAATCAGTTTCAAATTAACATATGCTCTCCATGAATGTTCCAAGTTTCCAAATCAGTTCTGTGATCATTAGCTTGGGATGCTATGTATTTATGAAAGCACACAATATTCCAAATGAAAAATAACCTTTTATATTAAAATCTGCAATGATTATGCATTGTAAGAAGGCAGACACAATTGAAAATATATGGGGGGAATCTCCTCACCATCACTATTATTTTAAAGCTTCATGTTAACAGTTTCTATTTGCTCATTTGTTAATTTTTTTAAAAAAGCAGAGTCTATATCAATTTAATGGCGGAGATAGCACAAAAGCTAGATCTCATAATAAAAAGAAAATCCATGCCACCCGAGAGAATGATGCTAATAAAATTTTCATGGCAAAAAAAAAGGTTTGATTTGACATATGTAGAAGCAGACACACCCATATTCAGACTGTGTTTTATGATATTTAAATTTCTGCATACAAAATGGTACATGGTTGCCTGTGACAACTGGTAAATATGCTGAGTATCTCCTATAGATGTTCCCTTATTTTTTTTATAAAGAAGAGGAAAACAACAAAAGTGCCGTTCTTACTCTGTAGATGCTTCTTCCAGGTGTAAATCTGTCCCATTTTCTGCTACAGGGCAAGCGTCATAACTGACAGGTCTTGTAGTTTTACTATAATTGTGAGCCTTGCTTTCAATCACTGTGTCTTTAAAACAGCAGGTCATGTTGATGTATGTTCAGTTTTAAAACAGCAAAGGGTATCACTATGCCAGCACCTAATAAACCATGAAAAGACATATACTGCTGTGGTTGCATTCTCCCCCTTTCTTTTTGCTTGACATCATGCATTTAATAATGCTACAATTTAAGATTTCAGCAGAAATCTCTACATCAGGTTGTTGTGGGGTTGGGAGAAAAAAACTCAAATGGAGGAAGATTGCAATTCTGTTACACATTTTGATTTTTAAGGAATAATTGGTGACATTTAAAATTAATAGTACAGTGATATCTCATCTTACGAACCTCTTGTCATACGAACTTTTCGAGATACGAACCCGGGGTTTAAGATTTTTTTGCCTCTTCTTCCGAACTATTTTCACCTTACGAGCCCACCGCTGCCGCTAGGATGCCCCGCCTCTGGACTTCTGTTGCCAGCCGAAGCGCCTGTTTTCACGCTGCTGGGATTCCCCTGCTGGGATTCCCCTGCAGCATCGCAAAATCCAGAGGTGGGGTTTCCCATGGAGGGGAGCCTCAGGGGAATCCCACCAGCGCAAAAACAGGTGCCTCGGCTGGAAAAAGGGGTGAATTTTGGGCTTGCACACATTAATCACTTTTCCATTGATTCCTATGGGAAACATTGTTTCGTCTTATGAACCTTTCACCTTACGAACCTCATCCTGGAACCAATTAAGTTCGTAAGACAAGGTATCACTGTATTGACATAATTACATTTAGGTTATCTTGTTTGTAACGTCACTCTCTGAAGTGAGTTTTTAATTTCTTTCAGTGTTTTGTAATTGATTATTGATAATGATTAGTGTACGAATTTACTTTCATTACCCATTTTAAGGTTGCACATGTGTGCTGTGTACCATTTTGACTAGAGCTACAAAAAGATATTGAAGAGCAAGAAGAAAGCAGCCCAAAATTTTGAGGTGACTACAGGGGAAACCTTTATTAATTTCTAAACCTATAGAATGAAAATGGATTAGAAGAGACATGATAGGATTTTATAACTGTACATAGTACGCAAAGTATAAGTGAAAATTTTCTCATAGACTCATGATAGCAGCAGTGGGTTGCTACCAGTACGGCCTGGATCCATGAACTGGTACCACAGGTGGCGGGAGGCTCCGCCCACTCACCCCTGATGCTTCTGTGCATGTGCAGAAATGATGCGTGTGCTCGCAAGTGCAAACTGGTAGTGATGGGCTTTGCAACCCATTACTGTATGATAAGGTTTTATAACTGTGGTTAATATGCAAAATATCAGTCAAAATTTTCTCATTGTCTCATGTTAGAACTGAAGAATTACTCATAAAAAGTAATTCAGTAGGATTCAGGATCAATCGAAATAAAAATAAGTTACATATGCAATTCGTTATTGGGCTGCAATTTAAATTGGATAAGTGAGAGCTGAAAAAAAGTGATGGAACAGTTTAACAGTGGACTTGGAATAATTATTTCCTTTAGAACTACAGGCAGCATATGCTAAACACCAGTTGTTAGGGGCCCAACATAGCAGAAAGCTATCTCCCTTCTGTCCACATTTGGAGCTTCCAAAATTCATCTAATTCGCTAATGTGGGATCCAAAATGCTAAACTAGATGTTATGGGAAGAAAAAACTAGTATTAAAAGAGTTATATGTGAAGATTGTAATTGACATATGCTTCAGGACTAATTTAAGAGATTTTTGAAAATCATGTTTACAAATATAGCAATAGCAATAGCATATCTTCATGGTGCTTCACAGAATCAGCATATTGCCTCCAACAATCTGGGTCCTCATTTTACCCACCTCGGAAGGCTGAGTCAACCTTGAGCCAGTGGTGAGATTTGAACTGCTGAACTACAGCAAGCAGTTAGGTGAAGTAGCCTGCAGTACTACACTCTAACCTCTGCGCCACCCCGGCTTTTCAAGGACAATTTTAAGGACAATTTAAACTTTTGGTACAAGATTGTAAAATGTATCAACTCACTGGAAAGGTTTTTCAAGTAGACCATTTCCTCACTTTACATTATTAGGGTCTTAGATTCAGAGTAAAACTTCCTGGAATTCAGAGTAAAAATTCCTGGAAAACATCTGAAAACATCCAAGCATGTTTCCTGAAGAATCTGGGAGCGAAGAAAATAAAAAGCTCATTGTTTTGCAAGCAATTCTTAATATTCCCCGTATTGGTCATGTCAGATAGTTCCCAATCCATAGTGAAATCCCACTTTGTACTTTTCCTGTTAGTTTCCAACTGTATATGCATCCAGTGTTTTTTTTCAAATAGACAAAGTTTCATTTTAACGATAGGATTTTTGTTAAAGTGCATGAGCACCAGGTTCACCAAACTTCTTGGACACACATTGTCAAGGATCAGCAATTAACAAGGTCCTATCATACTGGATGAGGATATCCTTTATTTTCTTCTTAGAAGCTTCATCAATGTATTTCTGGTAATAAGCCATCAGTGCTTTGGGAATGGATTGCCGAACTGCTATATCTGGGCCACATAACCACCACCCTTCATGTGGACTCTTATGCCAACTCCTACAAAGCGCTCTTTTCCTAAAGGAAGTACTGGTTCAAGCAGTTTGTATTAGAGAGTTCTGGGTTCAATTATTTCTTTTTAAAAAAAATATTTTTATTGATTTTGCACACGATTTTGCACATAAAACAAACATAAGACAGTGCACAGTGCATGTGCCCATCACCCGACTGACAATACCCACCACCACCACCACCACCAATTAGGGGGGTTCAAATATTTACTAGTTTATGTTCTTTTATTTCCTTAACTCTAGTTTGCATTTGTTTACTATTCAAAGAGTGATTGGAGTTTACTTTTCGCATTTACGTCACAAATTCTACTCAACATATAATCTTTCACCTTATTCCATCGTACCATCAGCTTTTCCAATTTGTTTTCATCAAAATTGTTTAATCTTATTTCCATGATTTCAAAATGAGTGTGATCCACCATGTACCAGTACCAATTCTGTCATGTCCAATTTTTAGACTCTTTCCAACCCAATACCACTACCGCTTGAGCGCTTTCCAGTGCTGCAGTTTTTATTTCTTTGAAGTCTCTTAATTCTCTTTGTTTAACTAATATCGCCATTTCTTTTGTAATTATCCACTTAATATTTAACGTTTTATTTATTTCATTCTGCACTTCCTTCCAAAATTTCTGAACTTCGACACACTCCCATAACATATGCATAAAGATTCCTTTCTTTTGGCAACCATGCCAACAATTACCTTTTCCTTTCCTTTGGAAGTGTGAAAGAAAATTATTTCCATAGGCCATCCGCTCACCTTAATAAGCCCATTTCTTCTTTTGCAGTGAGCAGCTGCAATAGCAGTTTTCTTCCTACCAAAAACCTGAATGCTCTGGAGAGGCCCCTTAGCCAGCATGATTGCCCACCTTCTGCAAAAGCATCACCAAAAGCACATGTTGATGATTGCCTACTGCTGACAGAAATTATAAGGGGAGTTTGCCCACCTTGAGCTGAAAGCAGACGTTATATTTTCTTCTTTTCTCTAGCTTTGTTATAAAATTGCTAAATTCAGCATCTGACCCAACCTACTTTCGATAACAGGTCTGAACCTGAACACCTACAAAAAAGTAATGATAAGGAACTGCAGCAGACAAAAGAATCTTCCAGATTCCAAATGACTTCAATTTCAAGTTATGTAGAAGATGGTAAACAGAAAGGAAGATAAGCTCTTAGTAGGTATAAACAGGCTGACTCAGCCCATTATGAGATCTTAATTAGGTGTGAAGCTCAACAGAAGAGTGCCTGCAGAAATCTTTGTATATGAAAATCGTACAGTAGGATTCAAGTTTGAGAGTGAAAGGATCAATCCATATGGGTGAACTGAAAGTTTACACAGTATTGAAATGAGCATCAACACAGTGCAGTGGTTACTTCCTTTTTTTAATTAGCCAGACTCCTGCGGTACATCAGTTACTTGGTTAGGTTTTGTAGCCAGAGGCAAT
Organism: Erythrolamprus reginae; assembly: GCF_031021105.1. Lineage (NCBI taxonomy): Eukaryota > Metazoa > Chordata > Lepidosauria > Squamata > Dipsadidae > Erythrolamprus > Erythrolamprus reginae. The sequence continues at coordinate 342,003,747 of NC_091950.1, read as the reverse complement.
TTTGAATAGCTCCAGGCAAAATCAACATCTTACTGTATTGCAAGATCCCTTAGAAAGTGAAGAATTATTGGTGGAAAATTATTTATCAGGGTTCTTGCAGCTTTGCATTTGATCATCCAAAATTATTTTCTGCAATGGCCTTCTATAAATTACATGTTCCATGAATTAGTTAATAACCAAGTACAGAAGTGATCTCAGGTCTTTCCTAATGAAAGCAGTAGCTCTTTGTATTTGCAGAAAACAGCCATTTATGTAGTTTTTATTTTGAAACAAATAAAAAATTTGAAAAGTATCTGAATTAGCAAATAGAATTGAGAACTTATATTAGTTGTACTTTACTTAATCATTGTGTTTACCTTGAATATAATTTTCTTTTATTGTTGCTTGTAAGCTCTCCAGAAATATTAAGGCAATGGATAGCATTTACCAGTGAGGGGAATCTTTTTCCCCTCAGGTGCCAAAAGAGCATGTGCGAGTGCCCACACCCATTATTCAATGCCTGGAGAGGCGAAAACAGCTCCCCACACCCCGGAGGCCCTCTTGAGGTCAGAAATAGCCTGTTTCCAACTTCTGATGGGCCCAATAGGCTCATGTTTCACTCTCTCCAAGCTCCAAAGGCTTTCCTTTGGAGCCGGGAGAGGGTAAAAATGCCCTCTCCATCCCCCCCCCCCCCCCGAGGCTCTCTGGAAACCAAAAATGCCCTCCCAGAGCCTCTGTGTGAACCAAAAATCAGCTGGCCAGCACAGACATGCATGTTGGAGCTGAGCTAGGGCAATGGCTCATCTGCCATAGGTTCGCCATCACTGGCATATACATTGACCGACTGACTGAGTGGATGAATAAATAAAGCATTTTATTATATTTTAAAAATATTTCTATGGCTTGATAAACAGAAAATTATTTATTATCCCACTAAATTCTGCTTCATTATACTGATATATCATATAGAATCATAGTTGCCTGAACAAAGTGGGCTTTTTAATGCATTTAAAAACTTTGTGCTCTTGAAATGATTATGATGCTACCCATTCAATCATGTCTGATTCTTGGAGATTCTGTGCGCCACCTTTCTCCACCTTTTCTAATCTTGTATGGTTTTTTTCAGTTGCTTTATGCTCTGGTTTGGCTCTGATGGTGTCATATTTTGGGAGGAATAGCAGAGTTTAAAATGAATCTAGAACCTTATTTTTACTACACGTCTAACCATTTTGCTCATGATAGAATGCAGACAAAGACTGACTTACTATTGTCCCTCTCACTTCTTATTACATTTTTTTTAACAGGCACTAAATTACATTTTTAATTTGAAACTTACTTCAGGGCTATTTTGAGAATTGTTCCTCCTTATTAAATTGCTGAGAGGAGGGAAATTATAAGTGAATGGTTTTTGGTGTGGAGTAGGGAGAGAGATTTGCATTAGATATATTTTATCCTTTTCTCATCTGGTTGTCTTTCCGTGATTACTTTCAATTAACAATGTTCCATTTCAAGTTGTGGAAAATCTAGGGATATAATTCTCCTAATCTTGAAATGTTGCAACACTGTTCTTTCATCAAATAGATTAGATTAGATTAGGTTAGAATTCTTTTGGCCAAGTGTGATTTGACACACCAATGTCTTTGGTGCATATGCTCTCAGTGTACTTAAAAAGAAAAGATACATTTGTCAAGAATCATAAGGTACAACACTTAATGATAAGCACAGGATACAAATAAGCCATCAAATCATACTAGGAAACAATATAAATTGTAAGGATACAAGCAACAAGTTACAGTCATATAGTCATAAAGGGGAGGAGGTGGGTGATAGAGATGATGAGATTAATAGTAATGTAGACCTAATGAATAGTTTGACAATGGTGAAGGAATTATTTGTTTAGCAGAGTTATGGCATTTGGGAAAAATCTGTTCTTGTGTCTAGTTGTTTTGGTGTGCAGTGCTTTATGTGAGCCTCCCCGAATTTTTGGAGAAGGGCGGCATACAAAACTAATAAATTGAATTGAATTTATAGTGTTGTCGTGAGGGTAGGAGTTGAAACAATTTGTGTCCAGGATGTCAGAGATAAAAGAATAAAAGGAGCAAATTAAGGATATATGTTTATGGTATTTTGGACAGAAATTTATAATTATGGATATTTGGATGTTATGGTATATGTATGGATGTTTATGTAAGTTTAGTTAAAAAATAAAAATTAAAAAAATTAATTGAAACCTACCATTTGCCTATACTAAATTAATCCTTTAAAAATAATTTCAGAATTAAATACAATGCATATATAATGGACTTCTCTTAAATACAGTGATACCTCATCTTACAAACGCCTCGTCATACAAACTTTTCGAGATACAAACCCGGGGTTTAAGATTTTTTTTGCCTCTTCTTACAAACTATTTTCACCTTACAAACCCACCGCCGCCGCTGGGATGACCCGCCTCCGGACTTCTGTTGCCAGCGAAGCACCCGTTTTTGCGCTGCTGGGATTCCCCTGAGGCTCCTCTCCACGGGAAACCCCACCTCCGGACTTCCGTTGGCAGTGAAGCACTTGTTTTTGCGATGCTGGGATTCCCCTGCAGCATCGCAAAAACACAGAAGTCCAGAGGTGGGGTTTCCTATGGAGGGGAACCTCAAGGGAATCCCAGCAGCGCAAAAACGGGCGCTTTGGCTGGCAAAAGGGGTGAATTTTGGGCTTGCACACATTAATCGCTTTTCCATTGATTCCTATGGGAAACATTGTTTCATCTTAACTTTTCACCTTAAGAACCTTGTCCCGGAACCAATTAAGTTTGTAAGACAAGTTATCACTGTATATGCATACATACACACTCATAATTTGTACACCTCTGAGAAATAGTATGGGATTTTCCTATAAAATTATATTTCTTACATAGACATAGAACCCTATTTTTGGATGACCACAAATTCTAATCTTACAGCAATGTTTTAATGAAAAAAAAAAGATTGAAGCATTTTGGCTTGCTGAAAACCATTCTTTTCCCAATAACAGATATTTGAAGTTGCAAAAGGAACACTATTGGGTATAGAAGACCAATAGTTGGTAGTGAGAGGCTTTCAAGTTACACTTCCTAACTTGCTGTCTTTAATAATTCTAGAAATTTTGCATACCCTCCTTAACTAATAAGCACTGGCTGTCATGTTATATAATTCTTTCTTAACCAAAAATATCCTAGGCTTTGTTGGCTTTCTACCATCTTAATTCAAGTAGTCTATCTTAATTATGCTGTGGTTTGAAGGAAACGTCAGTTATTAAATTACTGAGTAGTAAGTAAAAAGAATTGATTATTGTAGATCCAGGATAATACATATACTGAGCCACTCAACTCAGTAATTGGATTGAGATGGGCGTTGAATTTTATGAATGCTTTTGCACATACTTTCAACAAAGTTCAGAAGAAAGCTCACAGGGGCAACAAAGGGCAATCATAATGCTTCTCTGTTGCCTAAGGAACTGAACAAATCTTCATTTTTGGGGGCACTGTGTTACCAGATAATTGTGTTTTAAATCAGAAAACATCAGAATGTAGGGATGTACGTTAAAGCCTTATCCACCAAGACTTGTCAGTTCCAGACTGGAATAGAATAAAATTATAATTAAATATGAACAGTGGTATTACTAAAACTGAGTCAAAATTCTGAATTCAAACAATGAATTTTTTATTTGAATTAACTGGGAAAATACAATAGAAGAGCTTTCATCACATTTGTTACATGATGCTTAATTATGTACAGCTATATGTTTTTTTTAAAATATATAAGATAGTAAGAATGTGCAGTGCTTTGTATCTGAAGGTGAAAGGGTACTTCAAATCATCCACAGATGTTCATAAAGTACTTTCAGGAACTCCTTTAACAGCTGAGTCTCTTTGTGGATTTCAGCACAACCTCCGAAGATAAGGTTAAGGAGGTTCTGATAGGATAGATCCATATCCTCCAAAACATATTTTGTCCTTTGACTCTGAAGCACCAATCAGCCTTAATTAAGAGTACTCTAAAACAGGGCTATTTTCAGGATAAAATCTGTCTAGGGTTGGAGAGAATTGCGCACACTTGTATACATATCCACCTACATTTCGTATAAGGAGGTCCTAACATACTTTCTCTTTAGAAAAGAAATAGAATAGAATAGAATAGAATTTTTATTGGCCAAGTGTGATTGAACACACAAGGAATTTGTCTTGGTGCATATGCTCTCAGTGTACATAAAAGAAAAGATAAATTTGTCAAGAATCATGAGGTACAACACTTACTTATTGTTGTAGGGTCCAAATAAGCAATCAGGAAACAATAAATATTCATATAAATCTTAAAGATGCAAGCAACACTCAATGACAGTCTAGGTACAAATAAGCAATCCAATCGTATTAGGTACCAGTCAATATAAATTGTAAGGTTACAAGCCACAAAGGTACAATCATGCAGTCATTTATGGGAGGAGACAAGTTATGGGAATGATGAGAAGATTAATAGTAGTGCAGTCTTAGTAAATAGTTTGACACTGTTGAAGGAAATATTCATTTAGCAGAGTGATAGCGTTTGGGGAAAAGTGTTATTGTGTCTAGTTGTTCTGGTATGCAGTGCTCTATAGTGTCGTTTTGAGTGTAGGAGTTGAAACAATTTGTGTTTAGGATGTCAGGGGTCTGTAAATATTTTCATGGCTCTCTTTTTGGCTCGTGCAGTATACAGGTCCTCAATGGAAGGCAGGTTGGCAGCAATTGTTTTTTCTGCAGTTCTAAGTATCTTCTGAAGTCTGTGTCTATAAAGCAAGACACTATGTTGTAAAGGCAAGAAGAGTTCAGATTTCTTCTGCATCAACACCATTCCAACATGGAGAATTATTATTCATTGCCATATAAAATAAAACTCAAGCTGAAGGAGTAATCCAGGAGATGCAGATAGACAACCCCCCCCCCCTTTTAAAAAGATAAATACTGTAGTATAAATTCCACTGCATTTAGAGTACAGTTCTGGAGGGACTAAAATTCCATTTTATATGCAAACATCATCATATGCATAAGTATTTTCAGCCTGTAAAACACAATTTAAAGAAAAATAAAGGAAAAAAAGGATTGGAATTAAACAGGGAAATTAACTACATCTTTACTGAGTTTGGAGAAGCAGTGCCAACTTATTACATACAGTTCTCAGTGGAGTCCATAACATAGAAAGAGGCAGTTCTTTTGAAGTCCCATAACAAGAGGCTACGCTGAATGGAACTCTGTTTTTCCCTATCCGCTGATGACTCTTGCTATAGCACATCAACACCATCACATAACACATAACAAGCATTTTCCTTTCAAGCTCGCTGAAGCTTTTTGTTTGCAAACCACGCTGTATTTCATTCATTTCTACTTCCTAAGCATGGGAATGCATGTGGTGAGATGGATGATAGTAATTTTCACAGTTTAAGTCACCACTTTATCACCAGGAAGTAAATAGACCCTTATGATGTACAGACTATAGAAGAAAGAGGGTTTCCCCTCCCTGTAGCATTAGGCTACTGCTAGGCCCTGTCAAGATTTTCTTTATGGTATCTTCCATTTCAGGTGCTATTTATGTTAGTTCCAAGAGAGTTTACAAGTTACTTTTAAGCTTCATTTAAGGGCATGAGACTCTAATCAAAACTAACGGGTTGTTGATTAGGACTATGAGAAATATATTTGGGTTTTTTAAAAAGTGAAGGTAAGCTTAAAAAAAATTTAGTCTCTTAGTGAGATTGCTAGCGTATAAAATTGCTAAATAAATAAACAAACAAACAAACAAATAAATAAATAAATAAATAAATAAATAAATTTCACTTCCACCCATTCTCTTGCACAGTCTTTCCAAAGAGCTAAAGAATGCATACAGACTTTGTCGCAGTTTTACTATATTTGGCAAAGCTGGTTACAACAAAATATTTTTGTTTTACTGTATTTATTTTTATTAAAGTATACTTTCCATTTCAGTTTCTTTATTCAGATAAAAGAAAAAAAACTTTTTCTGTCAGCTGCAGAGTATATTATACTTGAAAAAAAAAATAGAGATGCAGTACAATGATACCAAAAAATCCTTTAAAAACCCGAAAAGCTTCTTAAGAAGCAGAACTAGCCTGAATTGTAATGCTTTCAGCTATAGCATACAAACATATAAAATGGGACCTCTTTCCTATTTCTTAGCAGAGTCAATTCATCACTGAAATCGGTTAAAAATGGCAAGATAAATATATTGCTAAATCTGTTTTCAAATCCTCCAATATTTTTTTTAGAAACAATGCTCATTCTTCATCATTTTCTCATAATAAACATTTGTCTGGTAGACCTTTAAAATCAATCAAAGCCTTTCTTATGGTCAATGAGCAAAGGTAGGTACAATTCAATAACAATATTACAAGAGTAAAAGGAAAATTGGGTAAAGGTAGTTAACCAATTTAAATAAAAGAGAAGAGAAAGGAGAAAAAAAGTAAAAAGAATCAATAAGGACGCGACTTCTTAAATATTTAAGGCAGTGAAGATTGCAAGGGAATCTTAATGCTATACAACAGTCTAGTAGAATATTACAATACCCAATATATGGAAATATTTAGGTAATTCAAAATTTGCTGGTAAAATATTAAAGAGTAAATTAAAATAATACAGGTAATCCTTGATTTGCAGCTATAATAGCGATTGGAAAAATTCATCATTAAGCCTGCTTAATTAAGTGGTGCAATCATTCAACGAACAGGAATCATCTGCAATATGCAGTATAAGGTTAGTAAAAGCTACTATGTAGACAGACAGGTAGAAGACTAGCAGAGATTGTCCATGGACATCAACTTGAAGTCAGAAGACACAATGAAAACGCCTTAATTTGACAACACATAGAATTGAATATAATAATAATAATAGTAATAATAATAATAATAATAATAATAATCATCATCATCATCATTATTATTATTAATTAGATTTATATGCCGCCCCTCTCTGAGGACTCAGAGCAGCTCCCAGCAAACAATACAATACAGTCTACAAATCCAATGTTAAAAACAGAACAATTAAGAAACCCTTATTAAGAATCATAACACAACTCAACATACCATACATAAAGCGAAACAGCCAAGTGGGAATCAATTTCCCCATGCCTGGCGACATAGGTGGGTTTTCAGTAGTTTACGGAAGGCAAGGAGGGTGGGGGCGGTCCTAATCTCTGGGGGGAGTTGGTTCCAGAGGGCCGGGGCCACCACAGAGAAGGCTCTTCCCCTGGGTCCTGCCAAATGACATTGTTTTGTCAGCGGAACTTGGAGAAGGCCTACTCTGTGGGACCTAATCGGTCGCTGAGATTTGTGCGGCAGAAGGCGGTCTCGAAGGTATTCTGGTCCGATGCCATATAGAGCTTTATAGGTCATAACCAACACTTTGAATTGTGACCAGAAACTGATCAGCAGCCAGTGCAGGCTGCGGAGTGTTGATGTAATATGGGCATATCGGGGGAAGCTCTTGGCTCTTGCAGCTCTTTCAATAGAATAGAATAGAATAGAATAGAATAGAATAGAATAGAATTCTTTATTGGCCAAGTGTGATTAGACACACAAGGAATTTGTCTTTGGTGCAGATACTCTCAGTGTACATAAAAGAAAAAGATGCATTTGTCAAGAATTTAACCATCGTTTTAATTAGGAAACTGAGCATCCTAGATCAGGTTAAATCCAAACACACTAGGCATTTTCTGGAAGCTTGGCACTTGACAAATCAGCCATTAGTTTTCCAGTCATTTTATATATCAAACAAGTAGCAACAAGCAGGTAGAGATAAACAGTATTTATGCACCATTCAAAAGAGACATTTAAAAAACCTAAAAAGGAAACAAAACAAAAAACAAAGAAATCTCAGAATTATCTCCTCACTATCAATCAACACCCAGATAAGCAGGGATTAACACCAGGCAAAATATCAAGCAATAAAACAATATCTTAATCAAGGAACTACCAAAGAGAAAGCAATACTCTCACTATCACTGACAGGGCAAATTTCTGTATATGAACAGAGAGCAAATGCTTCTGGCCTGAAGATGTTGCCTAGTTAGGTAAGAAAATGTCCACAAGCAAACAGAAAGGATCCACAGAAAAATAATGTGAAAACCAATAGGAAAATGCATCATTCTTTATATGAAATCTTTAAAGCAATCTCAATCTCAAATTGTCATAAACAGATTGCATTTCTAAAACTGCTTCGGTATCATGTTAGGATGCTATAAGTGAAAAGAAGAATTTATAGTGCATATAGGTGACTTTTATCCTGAGGCTGAGTTTCTATAAAGCATATTGTCAAACTGAAAGCTTCACACTCCATATTTATGTGGCTTTATAGTTGTAAAGGAAAGCCCAAAGGCAGCCTATGAAACACCCCCATCTTAGTGTGATTTATTATATGATGGATAGTAGATTTGATACATTTTCTTTATGTTTGGTCTGCTTTATTAAATTGATTTATGACAGGGTAAATGTAACAAAGCAACACAAAGCAAAACAATGCCAGTCCTTTCTAATGCTAAGCAGTAGGTTTTAGTATGTAGTATCCAAACTACATTTGGATTATATTTCGACAGATACTTGAAGCCACCTCATTTTCAGCTAAAGATAAGTCTCTTTTGAGACAAGTTTGATTCCTAGTGAATGTATGGGCATGTCCAAGCAGTTTTCTTGGCAATAATACAGTACCCGCATTCAAATTAAATGTACTGCACATAAAGTTTCTCTGCATAGGCCTGTACTTTTAGCATCTTGGATAAAACCATGCAGTACTTTTCCATTCATATTATATGTTAAGCAAGCAAAAATAAGTGATTAAAACTGAAGGCTAAACGGGGTGTTGCAGCACGTATTTGTATTAAGTATGGCTTAGGAAAACAGTAAAGAAAAAATCTGGCTCATCCTATAATTAGTGATAGGAGCATGTTTTTCTGTCAAAGACAGCATCCTTAGAGTTAATCTGTTGGCTGCATGTAGATGGTGGGAGAGAGGAGCCAATTTTGAAAAAACCAGTTGGGTTTACTGATGATCTTTCATCTCCCCCCATCTCTCTGACATATCTTTATAGTTCCCTTAAACAATGTTCTCTTACAGCAGGGATATTAAACTCCTGGTCCGGATATTCGTTTGTTTGTTTGTTCTATTTTTATGCCGCCCTTCTCCTTAGATGCAGGGCGACTTACAACATGTTAGCAATAGCACTTTTTAACAGGGCCATCATATTGCCCCCACAATCCGTGTCCTCATTTTGCCCACCTTGGAAGGATGGAAGGCTGAGTCAACCTTGAGCCGGTGATGAGATTTGAACTGATGACCTACAGATCTACAGTCAGCTTCAGTGGCCTGCAGTACAGCACTTTGCCTGCTGTACCACTCCATGTGTTGATGCCTGGTTTAATGAAGGGGAGGGATCTCAATATGTCATGTGACATTGCTGTGATGATGTAAATTTGACACCCTTGTCTTACAGCAACCTGAACCCAAAGTTTATAGAGCACTGTTTAGAATATGTTCTAAAGGTCACAGGGCATTTATCAAAGACTACAGATTGGCCATATATTTTGTAAACCTTGAATGTTGCTCCTGGTAAATCATGAACTACTGTATTTTGCTCATTCTTTAGTATTGAAATAAAATGGAATAATAGTTCTGATTTGCACTTATCTGGCACTAACCCAGGTGCATTTCTCTGAACCTATTAAGTAGAACTACCAAAAATTCAATAGCAGTACAAAGGAACTGAGCTAATTCAACTGGCTTCTGTAATATTATTATTAACATCATTGATAAACTCAACTTTTAGCACTTTTCTATTGGGGTAACACATTTAGAAAAATATTTTGAAGGCACAGAAACTAAGATAAATTAAATCCTTGCAAAGGAATTAAATATGTAATGTGTGGCTTACAATTAAATAACTAATATTTTCCTAAACAATCTAGATACAGTGGTACCTCGAGATACGAGTTTAATTCGTTCCGGACCTGGGCTCTTAAGTCGAGCAGCTCTTATCTCGAACGACTTTTCCCCATAGGAATTAATGTAAATAATTTTAATTGGTTCCAGCCCTCAAAAAACTCACAAAGTTAGTCTAAATTATGCAGAAAGACATGTTTTTAATGAAGAAATGTACATGTACATATAAATGAATAATGACGTTTCTTTCACTTAACTTGTAAACTTTCTTAAACTTTTAAATTTACATATGTTCAACTTCTCTGCCACCCAATCCTGTAGGACAGAGGTCCCCAACCCTTTTTGCACCAGGGACCGGCTTTAAGTGATCAAGAGAGGAATGGGTGAATGAATGGACGGAGGGTGGGAAGGAAGGAAGGAAAGAGGGAAGGGACAGGAACAGAGGAAGGAAGCAAGGAAACTTATGAAAGGGGAGAGTAAGAGAGGAATGAGTGAAGGGAGGGAGGGAGGGAAGAAGGTGGGAAGGAGAAAGAAAAGAAGAAATAGAGGAAGGGAAGGTAAAAGAGAGAAAGAAAAAGAGCAAGAAAGAAAGAAAGAAAGAAAGAAAGAAAGAAAGAAAGGGGGAAGGGACAGGAACAGAGGAAGGAAGCAAGGAAACTTATGAAAGGGGAGAGTAAGAGAGGAATGAGTGAAGGGAGGGAGGGAGGGAAGAAGGTGGGAAGGAGAAAGAAAAGAAATAGAGGAAGGGAAGGTAAAAGAGAGAAAGAAAAAGAGCAAGAAAGAAAGCTGCAAGCACCCCCCCGAGCCCCCCAGGCCGGCTGCAACCTTTTAAAACACGCGCGCTGCTTCGCAGCTGTCTCCTGAAGCCGAACGCGGAAGTTAGCGTTTGGCTTCAGGAGACAGCTCCTTGGCGCTTGTATCTCGAATTTGGGCTTGTAAGTAGAACAAAAATATCTCTCCCCTCCCAGCTCTTATCTCGAGTTGCTCTTAAGTAGAGCAGCTCTTATGTCGGGGTTCCACTGTACTAACCTAAGTAAACAATGGAATGTTATAGTTCAGCATATTATGTTGAAAACTTTTTGATGAAATGGCACACCCAAAAGCACTGAAGACACGCTTTTAGTGTAAACCAGAGCTGTTAAACTCATGGTCTTCAGGCTGGAGGCATCACATGCTGGCCATGCCACACCCGGTTTAGTAAAGAGGAAAAAAGTCCTGATACATCACATGATGACACCGTGATGATGCAAGTATAACATCCTGCTGTAAATGAACTATAAGAGAAAATTGGTATGTTGGTATGTTACACGACTTCTCAGCATTGTTATCAAGATGTGCCTATAATGCTATAGTTCACAGACTCTCCAGCTTACAATTCAGCTTAATAATTTGTTTTAAAAATTGGGCAAAGGGAAATTTCAAATAACTTAAGAGTGTAGAATTTATTTCTGCAGTTCATAAGAACATAGTATTACCTTCAGGTGTGATTAAGTCTCTTAGCTAAAAATAAAACTAAACCCGAAGACAATTCAAAGACATTGCTATTTCCAGTACTATAGAACTCTAGAAAGTCTATTCCATCATTCATATTTATGTAGCTGAAACTGTCTTTTAAAAGAAATCTATATTTGTAATAGATATGTTACATATTTCTAAAATAGTAATGTCAGCATGAAGACTGGTTTAACATAAATATTGTCTCAAATATTTGAAAAAGGATGTAAAAGGTGATAGGCATATGTGTATATTATAGGAAATTGTTTTTCACATCATGTGGTAACATAAGACTGATATATACAAATACAATATGTGCTGAAAATTTTATTAATTGTCTAGAAGAACAATGCTGCCCTGAAGATAGGTGGTTGATCTGTTCTTCATGAACATTTGGGATTTGTTAGATACAATTTAAAGGAAATTAAGCATTTAAATTATCAAGTTTTAAGACTACAAGAGCTTTACTGTTTATCATGTGCTTGTAATATTGTTGCTGTTGTTATTGTGAAATATAATTCCCTTTTAGTTTAATGGATCTTTCTGCTTGATAAATAATTTTACAATGTGACACAAGAGTCAGTTATAAGGTTGCAATCTGAACTTTCAAGCACAAGATGCTGGTGTACTCCAAAAAAAACCCCTGTTTTCTTTGTAAGATTGCAACCTTATAACTGACTCTTGTGTCACATTGTAAAATTATTTATCTAGTGGAAAGATCCATTAAAGTAAGAGGGAATTATATTTCACAATAATCACGGCAATATTATAAGCAAAAGATAAGCATTAAAGATTGTAGTATTATGGCCCATTTATTTAAATGTTTAATTTCTTTTGAATTTTATCCAACAAATCCCAAATGTTCATGAATATTTTTTTTTAATTTTTGTTCTATAATTCTGATTTTTTTCCCTATCAGCTAGAAATATATTCTTAGATTTCAAATTGAGGTTATTAACACTGCAAGGCATGGCATTTCTTTTACTCACAGCTGACTTATGTCACAAATCTTGATATACAATTGTATATAAATTCTGAATTTATAGCATAGCATATTTTAGTGATCATTTCAAAATCCAATATTCATGCATCCTGCTCTCTTGCAACTACAGCAGAAGACTCATAGTACCCTTGGAACCAACCCACAACTGTGTGCAAGAGGCTAGCAGGATTAGCTAATGAATCTTTCCTCAACATTGTTGATGGATGCAGAGTAGACTCTATGCTAACAGCTGGCTTCTTTCAACGTCTTGTTGCTACCTCTCAGCATCTGTTGCCTAATGTAATTGCCTTACTGCTCAACAGGAGGACTGTTCTTTGAAGATGTTCATGATCCTTCCTCCCCTCCGAATTGTTTTCCTCACAACATCTCTGTGAAGAAAACTGTGGAGAAATGTACAATATTTTTATTTCACTTGTTAGATATAATACTTTAAAGCTGCTAACATTATTTTAAATTATATAAATAAATATATAAATAAAAATGTGGTGGCCAAAAGTGGATGCAGTATTCCAATTTTATCTTGCTAATACTTCCTGTGATTTTGGTTCTGTTTATATAACCCAGGATTGTATTAGCTTTTTTGTGGTGATGCCACATACTTCTGGGTCATATTTAAGTGATTGTCCACTAAGACTTCAAGGTCCCTCTCACAGTTACTATTTTTGAATTTTGACACTATGCTTAGATTGTATTAGCTTTTTTGGATGATGCCACATACCTCTGGATCATATTTAAGTGATTATCCACTTCAAGGTCCCTCTCACAGTTACTATTTTTGAGGTTTTGACACTAATCTGTGATTTTACCTTTTTTTTTCCTGGCCTAGGTGTAAAACCTTGCTTTTCTCTACATTAAATTTCATTTTGTTGGATGGGACACATTGTTCAAGTCTGTCAAGTTCTTTTTGGATCCTGAGCTTGTCTTTCTGGGTGTCGGCTATTCCTGCCATCTAAGTGTCATCTGCAAATTTGATGAGTTCCCCTTCTATTCCCTCATCTAAGTCATTTACGAAAATATTGAGGATGGAACCTTGTGGTACCTCACTGCTTACTTACTTCCATTTAGATGTAGTTTTTACTTTTTATTTTTTATTTATTAATTTGTCCAATACACAGATACATAGGAAGAAAAATAGACGTGATAATATAAAAGAGGGTGAAAGTGAACTTAGAGGAGAGGATATATGAAAGGAAGAGAATATATAAGATAGGTGAAAGAAAGGAAAGACAATTGGACAGGGGACGAAAGGCACACCAGTGCACTTATGTACGCCCCTTACTGGCCTCTTAGGAACCTGGAGAGGTCAATCGTGGAGAGTCTAAGGGAGAAGTGTTGGGGGTTAGGGGTTGACACAATTGAGTCCGGTAATGAGTTCCACACTTCGATAACTCAATTGTTGAAATCATATTTTTTACAGTCAAGTTTGGCGCGGTTCGTATTAAGTTTGAATCTGTTGTGTGCTCTTGTGTTAAGGACTCTTCATTGAGTACAGTTTGTCAGCCAGTCACAAATCCATCTGATGGTGATGCTGTCTATCCCACATTTTTCTAGTTTACCAAGAAGTAGATTCAGGGTATCCAGCAAACCTGGAGACACAGGGAAATCAGAGAATTATCAGGAAAATCGGCAGTTTGGGAAATATCAGGGAATTATCAGGAAATTCATGAAAAAAATGGAATAAATCAGGGGGAAAAACCAAACTGCATTAAAATGTTTAAAAGTCAGGGAAAAATCATGTAAAAAACCCGTATCGCGCTGCCTGGCAGAGTCAAGCAAAAATGAAGATAACTGTGGCAACAAACTGCTTACTCAGCTACCGATATTTCTCCACGGCTTAGCCGTTTAGTATGATGTCATCTACGACGGCGCCTTAAGTAGATTGCAAGTTACAGTGAAATGTCAGGGAAATATCAGAGAATTTCAAAATACTTTCCCTCTGGACACCCTGTAGGTTGTGGTCTACTTAGTTGAATGCCTTGCTGAAGTCTAATTTTACTAATGCACAAGAAAAGAGGAATTATTAAAGGAGAATACAGAAGAGCCAAGATTAGAACAAAGTTAGAAGCCAAAAATTATTGTCTTCTTAGAACAGGCTGATCTAGATGGAGTTTAGGATCTTTTGATCTTTGCCTGATAGCAGAGGTAAAAGACTCTTTTGTTGCTTTGGATGGAATACCTGCCAGTTGAAATCATTTCTTTTTCCGTCAGTCCTAGTGGTTGGCCCAAGGTCTCTCAATGAGCTTTATAGCCAACCTGTAATTTGATTGTTTTAACTTGCATGCAACTTTCCTGGAACAGTAATATATTCTAAACTTGGCTGCTTCACATGTGAAGATTTGCCTAGCTTTGGGTTTTGTTTTGGTTTGGTTTTGACTTAAACAAATGAACTGGTATTATTGGAATTAATTCTAGCCTACCTAAATCATGTTCCCAATCTTTTAATGGCTTTTAAATAGAGGGTTTTAAAAATGGTATATTTCAATAAAGCTTTATATAAATTTGATAAGTTATCTATTATACTGGGATCGTATTGAAGCCAGGGACACCTGAACCTGAATGCATATCACTAAAGCTCTTAATTGGAGGAGCTAGTGCAGACAGTAAATATCAGTTTAAGCATGTTTAGATCTCCAAAGCCAAAAATTTATATATATATACAGTATATATATGCACAGAGACACAACTTTATCCTTTTTGTGTTTGAGCTGAATCATTTAGTGGAAATGGGATTGAAATGACTTCCTCCGTCAACGCTAATACATAAAATCTTACTGATGGAAGAACTCCATGGTGTACATGGAGTTCCACTGCACTGATCAGAATGCTGCTTAACACTAATATAATCTTCAGAGAACAGCTTCTCTCACTTCCTGTGATCATATTTGATGTTTTGTAAAGGAGTGGCAACTTGTAAAACAACATGCCCTGGCATTATTTTCCAAAGCTCACCCTCTTGACTGGGATCTAAACTACAACCCACACGTGAACATTTTAGCATAATGAGATTTTTAAAAAAGTTTTAAAAAACTTTGTTTCTAGGAGAAAAACATATTTTATATCTTATGGCTATGGGAGAAAATGCAATAAATCTTCATTTAAAATTAGAATATATTGAATATGTGCTAAGTCTCCCTAAGCAATTTCAGATAATGGCCGGCCTCCTTTTTGACTTCCTACATGAATAAAGGGGTGAGATTTTATAGCTAGTAAGAGAGAGAAAAAGAATAAAGAGCAACTGACTTGGGAAGGTAATTCCCAGTCTTCTTCAGACGATTATCAAACACTCCCTGACCTCTACTGACCTCCCTTAGGCTCCAAAGAGAAAAATAAATCATCTTGGACACTTATATTAGACACTGTTCAATACTACTGATGTTTTTATTTCATTCTATATATTAAGTTCCGGCTTCTTAAGATTGTTTTTTTTTTAGACAGGTGGCCAGTAAATGAAGATAAGACATGGACAGTTAGTTTAGCAACAACTGAACCCATCTAAAGTGCTACCTTGAAAGTCTTAGTTGTGATTTATTACATCAGAAAATCTCGTAGTAGTACCGAGAGGTATTATTAAGAGCTCTGACTCTGCTATATATTTCATACTAAAACAACTTTAATTGGGAATCTGAATTTTGGATATTAATTTCAGCACAAGAAAATAATTTTCCTATAGCCAAATATTATGAAGTTTACTATATATAGTTGCATATACAATAATACCTCATGATACGAACTTAATTGGTGCAAGGAGGAGGTTCGTATGACGAAAGGTTCGTAAGACGAAACATTGTTTCCCATAGGAAACAATGTAAAGTCAATTAATCCGTGCAACCAAAAAACCCCTGCAAAAAAACGGCTTTTGGCGACTGCTGGGAAGCCGCACGGCTGTTTTAAAAGGTGACAGCCGGCCTGGGGGGCTTCCCAGAACCCCCCCAAACCCGGGTTCGGGGTTTAGGGGGTGCTGGGAAGCCCCCCAGGCCGGCTGCGACCTTTTAAAGCAGCCGCGCCGCTTCCCAGCTGTCTCCTGAAGCCGAACGCCAAAGCTGAACTTCCGCGTTCGGCTTCAGGAGACAGCTGGGAAGCGGCGTGGCTGTTTTAAAAGGTCGCAGCCGGCCTGGGGGGCTTCCCAGCAACCTCCCGAACCGAACCCGGGGTTCAGAAAAATTTTGCCTCTTCTTACGAACTTTATTCGAGTTACGAACCGGCGTTCGGGAGGCTTCTGGGAAGCCCCGCCGCCCAGCTGTCACCTTTTAAAACAGCCGCGCGGCTTCCCAGCAGTCTCCGAACGCCGGTTCGTAACTCAAAAAAAGTTTGTAAGAAGAGGCAAAATTTTTCTGAACCCCGGGTTCGTATCACGAGTTGTTCGTAAGACGAGGGGTTCGTATCTTGAGGTACCACTGTATAGTGTTCTGTCTGGGTCACTCCGGAAGCCAAGACCAACCCAAAAAGAGAATCCAGACACACCGGTAAAAGGCAAAGGCAGTTTATAAAATTCAAGAAAAACACAGGTAACAGAAAATGTCCTTACAAACAGGAAAACGCTGTATCTTCAAATATATCCACGAAGGCAAAAGTCCATGCAGCAATACAGGATTCTTGCTGCCAAGACGAGGCTGTAGATAGCAGACCTACACCTCCCACGAGTCTTCCAAACTGCTGGGCCACAAGCCAGGAACAGAGACGTCAAGAACAAAGCAGGTCATCGTAACTCCAACTGATAACACTCCACATGGCTTCAAGGGCTTGCCTGCCTTTTAAACCCTGCTAAGGAGGACCACACCCAAGCCCAGCTGTTCCTAATTCAGTGCTGATAATACTTCTTTAATTGCTCCTTTCTTTGATCTGAACATCTCTGTCGCATGTCAATGACGGCTTGTGCTTCATCACCTAATGACTCCAAGCTACTGGCTGGGGAGAGCCCCCCCCCCGCCGGGGCTCTCATGCTGTTCTTCCTCATGCCATTCCTGACTGTCCTCTCCCCCGTCCAACAGCTCAGCCCCCTCCTCTTCGCTGTCCTGCTCCTCCGGGCATGGAGCCAGCAGAGACGCAGCTGGTCCCTGAGCAGCCTCAGGCTGAATCACAACATATAGATAGGGCATATGTGAGGAATTCTGATTCAACTTATTGCCTAGAACGTGCATTTTCTTTTAGAATTGTTTGTTAGGACCTTACTGTAGACACTTATATAAAAACTGACCTTTCCTAAAGTGTACGGTATGTATATATTTCTTGTTATGAAACAATATGTTGATGTCTAAGGCTGAATACTCAAGAAGTAGTATCTTGTAATTTAATATTTTTCAGGATGTAATTTTTATTTTGTATTTTTTATATTTAATGCTATTTGCAACTATTTGTTATAGTGTACCCTTAGAAACAGTGTATGTCTGTCTCTCTGCCTGCCTGCCTGCCTATCTACCTACCCACCCACCCAAGTGCCCACACCCATAATTCGATGCCTGGGGAGGGCGAAAATGGCTTCCCCCAGCTCCAGGCCTGTTCCCCAAATTCTGGTGAGCCCCGTAGACTTGTGTTTCAGCCTCCCCAGGCTCCAGAGGCTTCCCTAGAACTGGGAGAGGGTAAAAACACCCTCCACCATCCCCTCGGAGGATCTCTGGAAGCCAGAAACCCCCTTCCAGAGCCTCTGTGCAAGCCAAAAATCACCTGGCCAGCACACAAATGCACATTGGAGCTGAGCTAGGGCAATGGCTCGCATGCCAGCAGATATGGCCACCTGTGCCACCCGTGGCATAGGTTCGCCATCACTGGTATATAGAGAGAAGAGAAGTGGAAGTAGCACACAGTCTTTGGGGGGGGGGATAATTATACAGGTATCTGATGTGATTCTGCTTAGCTTCACCTGCTGCTTCCTGTTAGATAGCTTATGTTCCATTTACAAGTGTGTTCAGGTAATGCCAGCTGGCTCAGCTTAGTTAGAAGAGTATCCAGAATGATGATATTGAATGCTGAACTAAAGTCTACCAAAAGGACTCTTGCGTAGGTCTTTGGAAATGCAAGATGTTGTAGGATGTAGCTCAGAGCCATATTAACAGCCTTATCTGTTGATCTGTTTGCTTCGCTTGCAAATTGCAGGAGGTCTAACAGTGGATCCATAATGATTTTTAAGTGGGACAGCACTAGCCTTTCAAAGTTTTTCATAACTATAGATGTTAAAGCAACTGGTCTGTTCACTTCCATGATGGTGGGCTTCTTCGGCACTGGGATGATAGTAGAGCATTTGAAGCAAGAAGAAACATAGCACATCTCTAGGTTTTTATTTTCCCAATTGTTCTTACATTATGGGCAAAAGAATGCAGCATTTAATCTCTTTCTAGTAGGTTTTCAATAGTACAGGTACCATAACTAAAAAAAGCTGGGAAGACAGTGAGAAGTTCTCGAGCATCTGGTGCTTGACAAGATGTCTATCAAATTCACTTTTGATGGGCATAGCTAATTAATATAGACTCTCATTAATACAAAAAGGTAAATGCTGATTAGAGAGATTAATCAGTATCTGCACTGGTTCATTCTACGATTGTATGGGAACTATTGAATGCTACAAAGAATTACAGAACATTCCCTGCTGATGTAATGTTTAAATACAACTCAATTAAATACATGAGAATGTAATTCCTGTCTCTGTCTAGCTAATAATCACTGAGTGATAAAGCTAATTTAATCTATTATATCTATGGACCCATCTGCTTAACCCTAATAGTGAAAGAAGCAAAATGTGAGGGAATTTGCAATTGATCCCGCAGGAATTAAATTTATACCTCAATGGCACCCAGAAGGATAAAATGCAATTTAAACATGTTTTATTTTTTCTTTAATGTATAAATTATATTCCATAAATGGTAGCTGAAGTAGTTCTTCTTTTCAGGTTATTCTATGGATAAATAACACGATACTGAAAAAGATAAGTAACTAAAAATACTTGTAAAAAGGAAGAGATGTTTATATGAGACACTCATGATAATTTTTCATAGTATTTCAAGACAAAGGAGAACTTGGAATGCTTCTGCATACTGATTTTATTTAATTTGTTTAAAAGATGTATAAACTAATTACAAAAGCAAATTTATATATGTTTATGCTATGAAAGAAACAATTTGTGGTGATACTATTCACATATCCACTATTCACATATAAAGTCCACTATACAAAGAATTTAAGTGCATATCTTAAAGAATTTAGAAAAGGTATGAATGTTAAATCAGAGTTGCCATCAAAGCGGTGATACCCATATGCCTTGCAATAAAAGTTTATATTATTAGGCAGCTGGCAGCCTAATAAGACTTCTTATCTAGATTTTATGTTCATTTGCAATTAATAGCTAAGGCATGTGAAATATATGGTATCTTGCACACTTCAGTTAATTCTTACTTTGAAACTTTTTCTATATTCCAGAATGAGAACCAAAAGAGATTCACAGAGGACCTATGTTAAGACTGTTGTGTATTGTTTTTATATTACTTTTTATATTACCTTTTATATTACCTTTTTATATAACCCATACTTCCACCTCTCACAATACCAGACAACACAGTATCAACAGCTGAAACCTTCACATTTCTAGATTCAACCATATCTCAAGCCCTAAAATAGTCACCTAACATCAAAAGTGTCATAGAAAAAGCACAACAAATAATGTTCTTTCTGTGCCAACTCAGAAAGCTCAAATTGTCTAAGGTGTCAGGCCGAAGAGTTAGAGACTTTGGCCTGCCGATACAGCTGCTGATACAGTTCTACAGAGAAATTATTGAGTCTGTCATCTTCATTTCTATAACTGTCTGGTTTGGTTCTGCAAACCAACAAAACAGATACAGACTTCCGAGGATAATCAGAACTGCAGAAAAAACCATTCTATCAACCTGACTTCCATTGAGGATCTGTATACTGCATGAGTCAAAAAGAGGGTTGTGGAAATATTTACAGATACCTCACCTCTTGGACACAAATTGCTTCAACCCCTACCCTCCAAATGACACTATAGAGCACTGCACACCAGAACCACTAGACACAAGAACACCCCCCCCCAAACGTCATCACTCTGCTAAACAAATACTTCCCTCATCACTGACAAACTATTTACTAAGTCTGAACTACTATTAATCTTCTCATCATTGTCATCACCCATCTCCTCCCACTAATGGCTGTATGCCTGTAACTTTGTTGCTTGTATCCTTATAATTTATATTGACTGGTTCCTAATATGATTTGATTGCTTATTTGTACTCTGACGATCATTAAGTGTTGTCCCTTATGATTCTTGATGCACACTGAAGGCATATGCATCAAGATACATTCCTTATGTGTCCAATTTGGTCAAATTCCATGGCCAAAAAAATTTCTATTCTATTATCTAATATTAACTAGCCAGCTGATTGGACAAACATATTAATTTTAAAAAAGCAATCAGTCTTGGCATCCATATTCTGGCCATTACGTATATGAAAGTCAATATATCTGTATCTTGCAAACTTATGGAACTTGTAAACTTATGAAAAAGTAATGTTCAAAACACGATCTCTTTATCAGTTAACAGTTTATGGAGGATTGACATATTAATAACAGAGGCTAAATTTTTCATGAGTAATTCTGTGAAATAGTATTCTGTCTCATTACATCCTAAACTTCTATTATACGGAATAATAAAACTGCATTGTTTATAATGAATTATTAGATGCTGTGAAATATAAATCCAAAATCATATGATCAGTGTTTATTCAACAAGTCTACTATGAGTTTTGGTTCACAGAGGAAGCTGTCTAGAGCTGCTACTTTTGGTTCCCATTTTAAAAACTGATTCATGACTGATTTGTGCATTGATTCACTTTAGGATCCTTATTTAAGATATTTCAAATAAGTGGATGTTTTAAATAAGTGGATGAGTTTGACATGGTTGGTATGGTTATTAAAAATCTTAATAGAGCATGATTAAAGAATAGATCTATCCAATTAGTTAGCATCTCCTAGTTGGCCTTGACTGACCCCAAAAAGCTAAGCAGGTCTGATGTAATGTAGTGCAGAATTGCAGAGGGTTATGTGGGTGTATTTTTCCCAAGGAGTGAGGCAAATCAGCTAGTATGCAGGAAAAGGCCCAGTGGACCCTCCCTAACCTTCCATAAGGCATATCTGATAGTTATACAAATTATGCTTGAGTCTGTGATATTCCTATCTATAGGCACGCAACAATAAAGAAACTGCTCCTTGTGATATTATTGGTTCCTTGTACTTGACAAAAGAGTTAGCACTGGAACTGTTAATATCTGGATGTTAGACTACCAAAAAGTACTAGAACTATAAATTAGATTAGGAAATTGAAAAAGCATTCTGGAAGAAGGCATCAGGAAATCATTTTTATTTAGCTGCTAAGAAAACAACATGGGTGAAGTCTTAATTCATAAAGCCATCAGTCATTGAGCTGCTTTAGAGAAGTTGTCTTTAAAAAGAAAATAAAAGAACTAATTTAACCCAGAGATTTACCTTAATCAAAAAGTTACTGAGCAGGCAAATTTGTCCCTGGGCTAATTGAAGTGTCACCATGCAAGGAGCAGTGAACAGCATAACATCCCCTATGTACCCTTTGATGTCGCTTAACAAGCAGATACCATCTTTCCAATGTAGAAGTCTTTATTGGAAAGATTAAAAAGAAATTCTGAAGTCTTCTGAGGACCAGAAGGAAGTTCCTAATGTACATCTTGTTAATTGTAACACAAATGAAAGAATTCAGGCTAAAAATGTTCCAACTTCAGAAAAACATTTCCAGTGTTCCAAGTTCAGAAGCACAGCCCTTTTCCGGCGTTGTGTTTTATAATACATATGTTTTATATTTTTAAAAAAAATTGAGATCCAGGATAACGGAAATCAAACACTTTATAAATTATTCAGTGAAGACAATGAGATATTCTAATACTTGGCTGGGTCAATTCTTAAATGTCCACAATGTTCTTATTATATTATTATAGCAGTTTTGTTTACCGGTATTTATTAAAATGTGTTTCATTAAAGAAAAGCTACACCTGGGAATACTTATTTAATATATTCATTCATCATATTCAAGAATTGCCCAGCATACAAAGGGATTCAGAATGGTATGCAACAAAATATTAAAAGCATAAAAACAGAATGTAAAACTTAAAAGAGAGAAGCGATGTTAAAAATTGATTAAAATTCAGGGAGGCCTTTATGGCACTAACCAATCCATGGCTCTGTGTTCCTTTGTGTGGCCCAAGCAAGGCTGCAGATATCTTTTAATGCTTTTACACCTTTATAATAGGATAAGAGAGCGAGAGTCCACCTCACCTCCAGGGGGAAAGTGTTCAACAAGGCAGGACAACTGCAGAGAAGGCTGTCTTCCTGGATCCTGCTAGTCAGAATTATTCATTCATTCATTCATTCATTCCATCCTTCCACGTCTCACAATACTAGATGACACAGTATCAACAGTGACACAGTATCAACAGTAGAGACCTTCAAATTTCTAGGTTCTATCATATCTCAAGACCTAAAATGGTCACCTAACATCAAAAAAGCATCAAAAAAGCACAACAAAGAATGTTCTTTCTGCCCCAACTCAGGAAACTCAAACTGCCCAAGGAGCTGCTGATACAGTTCTACAGAGGTATCATTGAGTCTGTCATCTGCACCTCCATAACTGTCTGGTTTGGTTCTGCAAGCCAACAAGACCAACACAGACTTCAGAGGATAATCAGAACTGCAGAAAAAACAATTGCTGCCAATCTGCCTTCCATTGAGGGCCTGTATACTGCATGAGTCAAAAAGAGGGCAGTGAAAATATTTACTGACCCGTCGCATCCTGGACACAAACTGTTTCAACTCCTACCCTCAAAACGTTGCTACAGAACACTGCAAACCAAGACAACTAGACACAAGGACAGTTTTCCCCCGAACGCCATCACTCTAATGAAAAAATAATTCCCTCAACACTGTCAAACTTTTTACTAAATCTGCACTTCTATTTCTACTAGTTTTCGTCATCATTCCTATCATCCTTTTCCTCCCACTTAGGACTGTATGATTGTAACTTGTTTCTTGTATTCTAAGATTTTTTTATTAATATTGGTTGTTTCTTCATTGCTTATTTGACCCCTATGAAAACCATTAAGTGTTGTACCACATGATTCTTGACAAATGTATTTTTTTTCTTTTATGTCCACTGAGAGCATATGCACCAAGACAAATTCCTTGTGTGTTCAATCATACTTGGCGAATAACGAATTCTATTCTATTCCATTCCATTCCATTCCATTCCATTCCAATCCATCCATCCATCCATCCATCCATCCATCCATCCATCCATCCATCCAGACTTCTATGCTGCCCAATCTCGAAGGACTCAGGGTGGCTTACAACAACATAACATACAAAAACAATAAAAAGAAATCAAATGTACAATCTAAACTATAAAATCCTAATTAAAACCCATAGTCACACATACCATTCATACAATTTGGCTATGATAGTTGTTAATTCATGGCCCCCAAGCCTGCCAGCAAAGCCAGGTCTTCGTGACCTTATGGAAGGCCAATAGGGTGGGAGCATTACGGACATTGGTGGTGGGGAGTTGATTCCATAGAGCTGGGGCAGCAACAGAGAAGGCCCTCCCCCGCGGCCCTGCCAACCTGCATTGCTTAGTCGATGGGACCTGGGGGAGGCCAACTCTGTGTGCTCTTATTGGTCTCTACAAGATATGCGGCAAGAGACGGTCCTGTACTACACTAAATTAACAGTATTTCTGATTAAAATTGAGGGCTTAATTTCCTCTTCTGAGTTTTGCTTTCTTACAAATTCAATCAAATCCCATTTCAGAGTAAGCAGTCAATAGGAACCAATGATAGAAGGGCATTAGGAGCATAGGATCAGATTATAAATATCTACACACCTGAAGTGGATTGCAGACATTTTAAAAACAGTTGATTAGCCTTGTTATATATGATTCAAATTGAAAAGGAACATAACCATATATAGATTGTAAAATATGTTTTCTATTTGGGGAAATAATACAACATGAATGAGAACCAGTAATAAATGTGCTGAACTAGGAATAGGGAGACCCAGATTCTAATTCTTTCTTAAGCATTCTGACTCCTCTGGGTGTTTTGGGTCCAGTCCAGCTCTCTGAGCCTTAAATAAGAAGTAAAAAGAATATCACTGGACTTTTGTACTAGATTATGACTCATAAATTTCAATGAGGACCACCAGCATATTCTGCAGGGAGCTTTTTTGAACTCTAATTATGAACTGACATATATCTAACATTTGATTCTTTCTTTGCAGGTGAGTACAAGATTCTTCTTTAGGCTCTCGGTTTTGGTAAGTATATCATACTAGTAAATGATGTATTTTAAGAAATATCAATTTCAGATCTTTTTAATTGATCATATGTCATGATCATCTGCAATACAGATTTTGAAAGCATCTCTCTAATAGAAATTAATAATCTGCAATTTGGTAATTTGTAATTACCAGATAAAACAAATTTGCTTTTTTGTCCTTCCTATATAATAAATTTTCAATTTTCTTATATTGGTAAATGTGGGGATTTCCATTTTTTTTCTAAATAAAAGACATTCATATTTACAGTCCTTTTAGTTTTCCCTAGTAAATATTTAACCATAGTAGGTGAAAATTTATAGAAAAACTGGAAGCACTCATTTTGCTGCTAGCATTGTCAAATTAACTGAAAATTCATATATATGTTTTTTTAGAACTCCTACTAAGTGTTAAGAAATATTAATAGAAATTATGCATTAATATGCATTAATACTGGCAAATTAATATAAATATTAATTTGTGTAAATACTCATCTGATTCAGGTAATTCTTTTCTCAAAATAATAAGCAAAAGTATGCATGAGAATTCTGATTGCTGAAGTTGCCCTTTTATGAAGGTTTTAAAACTCTATAAAACATCTGGTACAGAAACCATGAAATTAACCATTGTTTCCTGTTATGTATGAACGGGAAGTGTAAGGTTATTTATTTCAGAACAAAACAAGTTAAAAAATATGATTTTAAGGTGGTTTATAGTATCACCTCTCCCAAAGCTGATAATGATAATTTTTATTTCTGGTAAAGTATGGTTACAATGCTAACAGATTATATGGTTTAATGGTTGCTCATATAAAGTGAGCAATTTATGAATGTTCTTACTTAAACAGTGAAGTTCTGATAGTCCAAACTTGCCCATCAATTAATTGAGACACATTTTTAAAAACTTAATTAACAAAATGTACTTCAACTCTGATTCAAATCATGAGTTAGAAGCAGTTTTTCTATTTTTTTTCCTGATTAATTTATGTCACTGCATAAAGCATATTAGTTGAAGCTGAGAGACCTATATGCCCAATTTTCAATAGTATAACAATGATTAAGAGAGTTTATTTATTTATTTGATTTTTATGCCAACTCAGGGCGGCTTACAACATGTTAGCAATAGCACTTTTTAACAGAGCTAGGCTATTGCCCCCACAATCCGGGTCCTCATGAGTTGCACTCATACTCATACCTATTGTCTATACCTATTGTCTATATCTAGCTTTTTTGGTTTGATAACCACGATTTCTAGGTGCTGCTTTTCCCGATGGAAGTTGTATCACGGATTGTACAATGATTTCAGCCTCTTTAGAATTCAGAACTGACTTTGAGCTCTTTAAAGCAAATCTAAGATAGATCAGATGGCGATATTTTCAGAAGCTTTTTAATTGACAAAAATCTCCTGACTTGCCTATATACAGTGGTCCCCCGATCATTGCGAGGGTTCCGTTCCAGGACCCCTCGCAATGACCGGTTTTTCGCGAAGTAGCGCTGCGGAAGTAAAAACACCATCTGTGCATGCGCAGATGGAGTTTTTACTTCCGCCGCAGCAGCGAGGAGACGAAGATTGGGGTTTCCCCACCGCCCACGCAAACTCCTCGCTGCCGCTCGCCCGCCCTTCGCCCGCCCACGCCGTTCGCTCGCGCCGCTTCCCAGCTGAGTCCTGAAGCCAATTCGCTTCAGGACTCAGCTGGGAAGCGGCGAGAATGAACGGCGTGGGCGGGCGAAGGGCGGGCGAGCGGCGGGCGCGTGGGCAGGCAGGCGGCAGACAAGCCGTTCGCTCGCGCCATTCGCTCGCGCCGCTCGCTCGCGCCGCTTCCCAGCTGAGTCCTGAAGCCAATTCGCTTCAGGACTCAGCTGGGAAGCGGCGAGAATGAACGGCGTGGGCGGGGCGAAGGGCGGGCGAGCGGCGGGCGCGTGGGCAGGCAGGCGGTGGACAAGCCGTTCGCTCGCGCCGCTCGCTCGCGCCGCTTCCCAGCTGAGTCCTGAAGCCAATTCGCTTCAGGACTCAGCTGGGAAGCGGCGCGAGCGAACGGCGTGGGCGGGCGAAGGGTGGGCGAGCGGCAGCGAGGAGTTTGCGTGGGCGGTGGGGAAACTCCTCACTGATGCCCACCGCTCACCCTCCCGCCAGCAAGAGGGGGAAGACCTAGGGAAGCCGCCCAGCAGCTGATCTGCCCGGCGTCATCTACGCATGCGTGCCCATAGAAAAAAGGGCGCGCATGCGCAGATGGTGTTTTTACTTCCGGGTTGCAAAATCGCCATATAGCCATTTCGCAATGATCGGGATCGCAATACCCGGGGGATCACTGTATAGTAAAAGACGCAAATATAACAGAGAGCAAAGTTGTTAAAGCAAGGGAAATATTTTCATTTAGAACTCAGTCTCAAGTTTGATAAAACAAATAGTCTCTCAGAGCCACTTTGCATGTACACATACTGCTTAATTATTTATCTTTGTTCTATGAATAGGGCATTGTGTAAACCGGTGCCTCATAGATACCCTTGTGAAATAACCATCAGACTGTTTTTGTTCTGATGTGTCAGACTAGTCTTACCATTCTCATCTTAAAATGCTATTCCACTGAAGTTTTAATGGGACATAAGACTTAATCCTCTCAGGAGTGTTTGTGTAGTCTTTAGATTTTATCTTGCTTCCACTTCTTACATAGCCTGAGCAAAGCTATGAATCACTTCTAATTCCATGTAATTTTATTTAGCTTTTAGCTTTTTCTTCTCTCATTAAGGTTTTTTTGGTTCCTTTTCTGCCCTACTTGGATAACAATAGATTAATTCTTGTAGACCCTTTTTTTAAAAAACAGGGAATTCATTGAGAATGCCCTAAGGAGTGATATGTATCATAACAATAGCAATAATGAATTGATGGGAGGAAAACTCCATTAAGTATTGCTCCTGTGCAAGTGCCATTAATTTTAATGAGATCTGTTGGTAGTAACATCTGGTGGTGTGCCCTCGAATATTGACAGAATACTAACACTTTTCATAATACAAACAGACCATATTTCTTACATTGCACTATATGATTTCTTCTTTACTTAATTATCTTTTCCTTCTTTCTACACATATATACAAACACACAGTATTTAATCAAAGAAGCCATTCCACCCTTCTTCTGTTTTACATTTCTAGAAGAAATTTAACTTTTCAAGGTTAACTTTTTTGTTTGTCTATTTGGTGAGATGGTTACAAAATGGAGATAAAACTATTCTTTGTTAGTAAGTGACAGAAAGTCTGAGGATACCTTTTACATATTACTTTTATTTCCTTTCATTTTAGATCCTTCATTTAATCCATCCTGTATTTGTAATGGAAAATATTGTGGGCTTAAATTGATGAAATTCAACACTTGTTGATTAGGGTGATTTATTACAATAGAAGTCAGTGTCATCATGTAAGTATCCAATTCAATCTATAACAGTCAAAACATTAACTATGTTTCTGCATGTGATGAGAGTAAAATTTTGTTTCTCAACAATTACTTAATAATTCCAATTCCTATCCTTTCTAATATCTCTAGAGGTTAGTAATTAGTTAATTATTTTTCAAAATAGTGTTTTTCTTACTTTTCAATCATTTATTAAATAGAACTTAAGAAACAGTTGAAGCACTCCTAACTAATACCAAATGCTTATTGCGAGCATCTATGTGAGCAGAATCAGTAAGATATCTTTCAGTCTATACAATAAAAGGCAAGGCAGAAAAAGTATTTTTAAAATTATTTTTATTAAGCTTTTTTATATAAAATCCAAAGGGGGGGGGACAAAAAGAAAGAATAATACAATAAAAGACAAATTAAAAGGAAAGAAATAAATGAATAGTTGATATAGAAGCAATTTGTTTTGGAAATTCCACAGACCATAGAGTTATTTGTTTGATTATGATACATAGTTTATCATTTGGTTTCATTATGTTTTGCTGTGAATTCTACTTAAATTATGCCATAATTTAATGTAGGGTAAGATCAAAATGCTATTGTACATGATCGCCTCTCACCTTTGAGTAAGGTTTGACTTTCAGACCATTCACCTTGCTGCTGGTCATTCTCTTCTCTTTCCTTTCACCTTTTCCAGCATTAGAGCTTTTCCCAGACAACTGGGTCTTTGCATCTATCCGAAGCAGGATCATTTGAGCTAGGCCATTTTTGCCTCAATTTTGGCTTACTGATCTGTGAATAGCTTTTGCACAGTACAGTGAAATGTTCTGAAATGTCTATTTTCTAGGCACATTTCACTGCTTGACATGATAAAGACAATTGACGCCATTTCCAAATCTGAAATTTGGCTATGCCCTGGCTGTTCATATATTTAAGAAATGAATGTGGCTGCTGAAAATAAAAAGACTGCTGCAAAATACACCATTCATTCATTCATTCATTTATTTGACTTCTATGCCGCCCAATCCCAAAGGACTCAGGGTGAGTTACAACAGTAATAAAAAATACAATAAAATAGATACAAAGATAAAAGAAGTCAAACATTTCTAAACTAAGACATTATAAAATGAAACCCCATAAAGATAAAAAACAGTCACTATCATACTCATGCATACCATTCATAAAATTGGCCATTTAGAGTGTACAATTTATGGCCCCCAAGCCTGCTGGCATAGCCAGGTCTTCATGGCCTTATGAAAGGCCAGCAGGATGGGGGCGGTGCAGATGTCGGGTGGAAGCTGGTTCCAAAGAGCCGGTGTGGCCACAGAGAAGGCCCTCCCCTGTGGTCCCGCCAACCTGCATTGCTTAGTCAACGGGACCCGGAGGAGGCCAACTCTGTGAGCTCTTATTGGTCTCAGGGAGGTATGCGGCAAGAGACTGTCCCATAAGTAGCCTGGGCCTGAGCCATATAGGGCTTTATAGGTAATAACCAACACCTATGAATTGTGCCTGGAGACTAATAGGAAGCTAGTGCAGCTCATGGAGCAAAGGTGTTATATGAGTGTACTGAGGTACACCCATGATAGCTCTTGCGGCTGCATTCTGGACTATTTGCAGTCTCCGAACACTATTCAAAGGTAGCCCCATATAGAGTGCATTGCAATAATGAAGATGGGAGGTGATGAGGCCCTGAGTGACTGTATGAAGGGCCTCCTGGTCCAAGTAGGGCCGCAACTGGTGAACCAGGCGAACCTGGGCAAAGGTCCCCCTGGCCACAGCTGAAAGGAGATGGTCAAAACTCAGCTGTGGGTCCAAGAGGACACCCAAGTTTCAGACCCTATCTGAGGGGGACAATGTTTCCTCCCCCAGAACAATGGACAGGCAGATCAAAATATCCTTAGGAGGAAAAGCCCACAGCCACTCGGTCTTCTCTGGGTTGATCCTGAGCCTAATAAACATAGAATGAAAAAATATGGCATAATTAATGCTACAAAATATATAGATAATAAGCATAGAAAGCAAAACATGAAATACAAAACATGAAATAGATAAAATCTACATAAAATACTGTCTTAAAACCCCAATGCTTAAAATTAATCAATCACATCCACACATACATTCTATCATTGGCTGGGGCTAGATATTGGAAGCTCAGTGGCCCAATGCTTGTTGGCTAAACCTTACGAAAGGTAGGGAGGGTGGGGCAATGCGAATCTCTGGAGGGAGTTCGTTCCATAGGGCTAGGGCCACCACAGAGAAGACTCTTCCTCCAGGCTCTGCCAGATGGCATTGTCTGCTGACGGGACCTGAAGAAGGCCAACTCTGTGGGATCTGACTGGTTGTTGGGATACGTGAGGCAGAAGACGGCCCCATAGGTAGTCTGTCCATAGGTGTCATGTAGGGCTTTATAGGTTATAAAAAACAATTGTGTTTGGAGACTAATTGGCAGCCACTGCAGCCAGTACTGGCACAATATGAGTAAGACCTTTACAGATCCTTTTGTTGCTCGTCATATTTCTGTAACTAGTGTTTAATGTTATCCTGTCATTTGTTTGTCATATGTATAAGTATGGTTATAAACAATAGATTATTTTTTAATATTAGTGGATCAGATCACCTGTTTTATAGAAATGTTATACTATTAGAATTCTGCAGCAATTTAAAATAAAAACAGCATATTAAATTAAACATTTAAATAAAACTTTAAATTTCAGAAATGTATATTTTAAAAACATTTTTGAAGAAAAGGAACAACAGATGCTTTCAAACCGAAAACCTTAGACAGCCCACAGAAAGAGTTCATTGCTAAGATACTCCCAGATAAGCTTGTGGCATCTGTAGACCAGAACCTAATAATCCACCTGAAGAACTGTTTGCAGTTTCTGTACAGTTTTTTGCACAAAAGAAATTTGATTTATTTGAGTGTTTCCAAAGACCAGCCTGACTGCCAAGTTCTCAGTCAAGTAAAATGTGCAGATTTATTTATTTATTTATTTATTTATTTATTTATTTATTTATTTATTATTTATTTATTAATCAGATTTGTATGCCGCCCCTCTCCGCAGACTCGGGGCGGCTCACAGCAATAATAATACAATATAAACAAATCTAATATTTAAGTTAATTTAAAACCTCAATTTAAAAACCAATCATACATACTAGCATACCATTCATAAATTTTATAAGCCTAGGGGGAGAGAAAAGTATCAATTCCCCCATGCCTGACGACAGAGGTGGGTTTTAAGGAGCTTGCAAAAGGCTAGGAGGGTGGGGGCAACTCTGATATCTGGGGGGAATTGGTTCCAAAGGGTCGGGGCCGCCACAGAGAAGGCTCTTCCCCTGGGTCCCGCCAAATGACATCGTTTAGTTGATGGGACCCGGAGAAGGCCAACTCTGTGGGACCTAACTGATCGCTGGGATTCGTGCGGCAGAAGGCGATCCCGGAGATATTCTGGTCCGATGCCATGAAGGGCTTTATAGGTCATAACCAACACTTTGAATTGTGACCGGAAACTGATCGGCAACCAATGCAGACTGCGGAGTGTTGGAGTAACATGGGCATATTTGGGAAAGCCCATGATTGCTCCCGCAGCTGCATTCTGCACGATCTGAAGTTTCCGAATACTTTTCAAAGGTAGCCCCATGTAGAGAGCGTTACAGTAGTCGAGCCTCAAGGTGATGAGGGCATGAGTGACTGTGAGCAGTGACTCCCGGTCCAAATAGGGCCGCAACTGGTGCACCAGGCGAACCTGGGCAAATGCCCCCCTCGCCACAGCTGAAAGATGTTTCTCTAATGTGAACTTTAGCTACCTTCACACCACATTTGCGCATAGGGCAGCCTTCACTTCCTGCCGCTTTGGGATGGAACTCATGCCCTCTGTGCTCAGCTAAAGAGCTGCAGGGAGAGGGAATAGGATGGGACACAGCAAGGCAATTGCCGGGTGCTTAGAGCAGGAGAGAAGCCACATCCAAATACCCTCCTTAAGTGAGCAGACGCCTGCTTCCACGTGTGTCTTTGCTGCACTTTGGCATTCTCCTGGGGAGGGTCTCCTCACGCACACCACAACCATCTAGGTCAGGGGTCCCCAAACATTTTACACGGGCAGCCAGTTCACTGTCCCTCGGACTGTTGGAGGGCCGGACTATAAAAAAAACTATGAACAAATCCCTTTGCACACTGCACATACCTTATTTTAAAGTATAAAAACAAAATGGGAACGTACTATTTAGAGGGGGGGAAGAAGTCTGAAATTCATATATGTTTATGTTTTGTTTTTAATTTTCTTTTGTTAACATCTGATTGGCTATACAAGGTTTTTTTGGCTTATAGAAAAATGTATAAAGAAAGAAGGAAGCACTTTGGCATAACGGTTAAGTTAGAAATATAATTGGTGTTGTACTTTTTGAAGGAACATTAAGGAGGGAATTTAATTAAAAGAAAATGAATGTAACTGGATGACAAAATTAGAAAAAAAACTTTTACAACTTTTTTGATGATTGATATTAGTTACTAACAAAATACCGTATTTTATCAATGGAAAATTATATGGTACATTGTGTTGTTTGAATGTATGTTAAGAGGAAAAAAAATGACACCCCAGTCCTTTCTTCCTCTGTCCCTCCATTCATTTCATTCTTCCTTCCTTCCAGGGTTTGAAAAAACTGTGCGGAGTTTGTTTTTTTCCTGCTCAGCCGCACGACCGCACAAGCTAGAGGGAACAGTAGCCAGGAGCACCTGTCACTCACCCATCGGCCGGATGAATGTCCTCCGTAGGCCGCATGCGACCTGTGGGCCGTAGTTTGGGGACTGCTGATCTAGGGAGTCGGGAGAGGGGGAGGAGGGTTGCCCCCAAAAAAGCCTCTGCTGAGGGTGGCGAATGTTGCTTAGTACACACACACACACACACAGAGAGAGAGAGAGAGAGAGAGAGAGATGGGACAGAGATGGGAGAAAGAGATTGGAGAAAAAGAGATGAAGGTGAGAGAAAGAGATGAGTAGGGAGGAAGGGACAAATAGAGAGAGAGATGGGGAGAGGGAAAGAAAGAAAGGAGAGCGAGGGAGAGATAGGAGAAAGAGAGATGGAGAGAGGGAAAGAGAGAGGGGGAAAAGACAGAGATACTCTTTTCTCATAGAAAAGAAACTAGAGCCACAAAACCTGGGTAGACATAGCTGGAGAAGTGTCACGTGACATGGTGGGAGTGACATTGAGTTGGCCCTGCCCACCCAGGTTTGTGGCTATGGGTGTTTTGTTTTCTCTAAGTTTTTAAAGTTGCCGTTCCTTGGCATAAACTTTCAACTTTCAAGAGCCGGGATGGCGCAGCAGGTAGAGTGCTGTACTGCAGACCACTGAAGCTGACTTGTAGATTTGAAGGTCAGCAGTTCAAATCTCAACACCGGCTCAAGGTTGACTCAGCCTTCCATCCTTCCGAGGTGGGTAAAATGAGGACCCGGATTGTGGGGGCAATAGCCTGGCTCTGTTAAGAAGTGCTATTGCTAAGATGTTGTAAGCCGCCCTGAGTCTAAGGAGAAGGGCGGCATAAAAATTGAATAAATAAATAAATAAACTCGTCCCTCAGATGAATTGTTCAGGACTCCCTGTAAACAACGTTCCTGGTTTGGCTACCTGGCTGGAGGATGAGCAGGCTGTCAGGTGAATTGACTCTAGAGCATACCACATAGAACTGGCCATGAGAGAAACAGGCAGCTTCCCTTACTTGTGTTTTCCTAATCACATCTTTAAATCTTTTCCTGTTTTTTGCCCCATTTCCCTTTTAACCGGTGTTACAGTAGAGGGAACAGATTAGTCTGAACTGAGGAGGAAAATACAGGGGGAGAAAACTGTCTCTACCTATCAGCATCCATTGGTATTCATCTAGCTAGCATCCTGTTTGTGTGTTAGAGAATTGAGCGGTGTTTGGAAACTCAAACAGCATTTGCTGTATGATAAAGAAGAAGACAGGAAGGAGTCTGTGCATGGCTTAAGTCAACTGTTCTGTAGTAAAGCTGCTAGCTGCTGTGAAAGCAAAAGCAAAACTGAAACTCCCCTGCTTGTGTTTTGCATTTATTTATTTTATTTATTGATTTATTTTGTCCAATACACAATAAGGGTTTTAGTGGGTATATATATATACACACACATAGTAAAATACATGTTGAAGGTTATAGAGGAGATACTCATAGTAAAATATATCTAAGAAAGAATAGAAAAGAAGATATAATAATAGAACATATCAATGAAAGAATAGAAGAAGAGATATAGGAATAGAAGAAAGGTATAGGAGATATAGGAGAGCAATAGGACAGGGGACGGAAGACACACTAGTGCACTTGTACTCGCCCCTTACTGACCTCTTAGGAATCTGGGTAGGTCAACCATAGATAATCTAAGGGTAAAGTGTTGGGGGTTTGGGGATGACACTATGGAGTCCGGTAATGAGTTCCATGCTTCGACAACTCGGTTACTGAAGTCATATTTTTTACAGTCAAGTTTGGAGCAGTTAATATTAAGTTTAAATCTGTCGTGTGCTCTTGTGTTGTTGTGGTTGAAGCTGAAGTAGTCGCTTAGCATCAGAGCTTGTTAATAATAATATATAACAAATACTCACTCTCCGATGGTCATTTTGAAAAATCCTTTCTTAGTGAGTACCTAGAAACCAAGAGGAACATACTTGGCAAATTTCAAGTTTGTAGGCTTTACAGTTCAGGAGATTTCATTATTAATGTGTGAGTGGTTTTCGCGTTTATATTTATATTTGTGTGTGTATGTGTGATATAGGAACCATAGGCATGAGAATAGTGTGAATATTTGGTTTATGAACTGCAAAATGAAATCATGCAGCCCTATAACAGCTATATTAGATCATTACTCATCCATTTTTGCTCTTAGACATAAAACTACATGAAATATGATTCTCATTCTTCATTTATATTAACCTTCATTCACTATGTGTTAGTGCAGTATAATCTCATTTGATATCAGCACCCTAATGGACTCAAACAGGTTTTTTGGCTCAGTAAAATTTAAGTATTTTGACAGTCTGAAGGTCTTTTGTAATCAGGCATGAAAAAGTTTAGCTTATTGTTGTCAAAGTTGAATTTCTCTTGGTCACATAATATGCATACATAGGGTTGGGGTTTTTTTTCTTTTTCATTTTGTCCTGTTCATAATATATTCCTAATGATGCGTTTAGACAGACACACACAGTCCAATTTTATTTAAAAGTGAGTGATTTCGTCCTGCATTTTTTGCTTGATTGTTTTGAAATGATAGTGATGCCTTTGTCCTTTGTGCCGTGCTGATTTTTTTTTTCTAGATGGGCAAATAAAGTTCAGTTCTTCATCATCCTGTCTGATACATCTAGGATATGTTTTGTCAGAGCAGCAAAAACCTCAAGCTCAATGATTTCACACCCTGGATCACAGCATGCTAAATCATGCCTTGCCTCAGTAAATCAGGCAGATTATAAAAGTATTAAATTAATAATAAGAAAACCAGCTCACCATTGCTTTCTTCACTCTTAATACATTTTACACACTTCATATATTTGGTAACCCTTTCCTTGCCGCATGTACCCGTAACTAAAATGATACTGCAAAAATCACAGTGCTAGGATTTTCTCTCCAACTTCATTTTTCTTTTACTTACTTGGCTAGAAATGCATATAAATGCATATAAAATATAGGATCTTCCAAAATCTCAGACCTTTATTCATTTCTGACTGCACAAGTGACATAGAAAGACAAGGAAGCCAACCTCCTGCCCCAAAAACTGCTTCATTCAGGCATTGCCTCTTCCTCCTGCAAAATATTTCTCATCTCATTTCCCATTCTGTTTATCTGAGATGGAAGGGAAGATAGATAATTCCATTGGCTCAGCAAAGGGACGATCGTATTAGGGCTCCTTCTCTTAAGTGTCACAAGGCAGCTAACAATGTCTGACTATATTACTCTTATTAAAACAAGTGTGTTAAATTTAAGGCCTGTGGTCCAGATCTAGCCCACGATGTTAAATCTGGCTCACGGGGCCAGCCTGGAAATCTGAAGGGACCAGCCTATTGTGCCTCTGGTGTCTAAAACAGTCCACATTCCCACACACCCACATCTCATTTTCATCCTATATGGCACCCTGCAGCACTCTGCTGGCCAAAACTGGCCCAAAAACTGGCTCAAAATGGGCAAAAGAACTAGCCAAAAACTGGCTGAAGACAGCTGGAAAATGGCCCGAAAATGGGCCACGTGGCCGGTTTTTGGCCAACAGAGTGCTGCAGGAACCATCCGTTCTGCCTCTCACTGCACCCAGCTGCTGGCCCATGGAGGAGAACTGTAATTCTTTTTTAGCCTTCAAAGAAATCCAGTTTGATACCCATGTATATGCCAAATATGTATTGTAGTTATATTAAATTGGAATATAGTAAGAACCAATTCTTGACCTTTATACTTCAACCAAATACTTTTTTATCTTAAGTAAGCTACTCTGGGACTTTGTTGTGTTGAAGTAAATCAAGCTTGGCTCATCATTTAGCATGGTTTATTAGCTATTTCATCAACATATTTATTTGTTAACTTACTCACCTACCTATCTACCTACCTACATGTATGGTATGATTGTGTTGCATGGTTTTAATAATGGGTTTTTAAATGTCTTTTAATATATTGGATTTGTCACATTGTGGTTTTTATTGTGAGCCGCTCCAAGTCTCCGGAGAGGGGTGGCATACAAATCTAAATAATAATAATAATAATAATAATAATAATAATAATAAT
Organism: Erythrolamprus reginae; assembly: GCF_031021105.1. Taxonomy (NCBI): domain Eukaryota; kingdom Metazoa; phylum Chordata; class Lepidosauria; order Squamata; family Dipsadidae; genus Erythrolamprus; species Erythrolamprus reginae. The sequence continues at coordinate 341,966,836 of NC_091950.1, read as the reverse complement.
AATAATAATAATAATAATAATACTTAGTGTACGGTGATGTTACATCAGCCAAGAGATTACAGTGCTAATGCAAAGTAACTATTTGGCTGCAAACAATTTCCAGTTTGTTCAGTACATGCTCATGCACTTATCCAGAGTGCACCATAGGAGGTGAACTAGCTCCACACTCAAAAGGTTTGACAGTGTTCTGCAGGGGCTTCTGGGGCATTTCACACCCCCAATATCATCTTGCACTTAGCCATCGCATTCAGGCAGGTCCTGCACTGTTGAAGCTATGATGCTTGTCACTTTTCCTCCCCGACCAAAGTGTGGTACCTATTTATTTGCATACAATGTGCTTTCAAACTTCTAGGTTGGCAGAAGCTAAGGAAAGTGACATGACCTCATTCTGTCATGTAGAGCTAGGGTTGAACTGCTGGAGTACAGACTTTCTCCGGTGTCATTCAGCCGCTAATTACCATGCCTGTAATAATCAAGAAATGATAAAGAACTATAAAATGACAAACCTACTCTGTAATGTTTAGAAAGCTATTATGGAGCACTCCCATTATTTTGCTTCTGTCCAAGCACTTTTTTCTGTGGAAACTTGTAAGCATTAGGCTATAAAAATAGCTCTTCTGGATCAGTCCAAGCTACCTATCAGTCCAGCAGTTTGTTTTTAAGAGAAGCTAGCATTTAGTCTTTAAGATTAATAGCCCATTATAGACCTATTCTATACTGACTATTACTGATTCTTGTATTTACATATGCCAAATGTTAATTATATGCTGTGTGAAGAAGTGCTCTTTTGTGTATTCTAAATGTCTTTCCAATAATCTTCATCTGATGGCATGCTGGTCAAACACCAAAATAACGGTATTTGCTATTAATAGCCCTTGATAGAGTCAGCTTCATGATTTGATCCAAACCCCCTTTAAAGCCATCAAGTTAATAGCCATTTCCTCAACACTTGCCCTAATGAAGTCCACAGATTTTATGTTCTATGAAGTACTTAGTGTGTTCTAAATCTCTTTCCACTTAATTTCAATGGATGACTCCGCTTTTATTATTTGAGAGGAGAAAAAACTTTCTCTCCAAATGCATGAGTTTTTATGTCTTGAACACGTCCCATTCATTTTTCCCAAGCTAAAAATCCCAAATGCTATATCATTTTCTCACAGTGAAAAAAAAAATCAGTCTTTTGATAATTTTGGAAACCTTCATCTGCACTTGTTCCAGCTTTGTTAATCCTTTTTCAAGTGTGACATACACTGACTGTAGTACAGACGCATCATAAATTGGGATAATTGCATTACTAATGCTGGCATTACAAAAAAAATTTATTATACAGACTTGGCTTTTCCCAAAACATTTCCAGTGCTTAACAAAACTAAATCCCCTTTTCTGGTATGAATCCATACACTAAGATCTGCGAGTTTGGTCTTTTAACCTGAATCAGACAAGTATCATTTTTTGAGAAATTTACTTTGGAAGTCCTGGAATTCAATCTAATACTTAAATTTAGCTTCAAGGATTGCTTGACTACATTTCCCAGTGTGATTTATGCTAACCTTCTTCCCAGCTCAATCTGCTTCCTCTTCAGGACTATCTAGCAGTTTATTCAGCAAATCTCTATGAATTTTACGCATGTATCACCCAACCCCTCTATGTTTCTAATAACTAATAACCTGCATCCATAAACTGTCTGGCTCTTGGATTAATATCTTCCATATTAGATTATATGGGTTTATCACTCAAGGCTTGTTCTCCCACATCATCAAAATGACCCCCTCCTTTCCCAAAGCTTTCCTTTTCTTTCACAACAATGAAATTGTCATTCTTGGATTAGGAAGAATCTATTGTGTCCTATCATTCTTTGACTGTCTAGGCAGGTCCAGTTCAGCTATCTTCTTTTCATAGGAATGGACTTGTTGTGTGAGAATAAAGAACTATTGTATTGTGTACAATAATTGATACAAGAAGACCTTGGACTTGTTATTGACAAGTGATGACAATATATTGACAGTTTTCCTTTCCTGCTATTTACTTGATCTCCGTTCTGGTCTATGACTTTAATAGTCTGTTGTTGCTGCCAGTCTAGAATATTTATATTTAAAATACAGTAGTACCTCTAGATACGAGTTTAATTCGTTCCAGAAGGGAGCTTGTATGTCGAACAACTCGTATCTGGAACAAATGGTTTAGACTTTGTTTTTCCCCTCCGAGATAACCAGAAGCAAGGATTCTTGCGCCACCTAGTGGACGCTCGGCTCGTATCCCGAATTTGAGCTCAGGTCTGGAACAGAAATTTCTCTCCCCTCGTGGCTCGTAACTTGGAATACTCGCATGTGGAGCAGCTCGTATCTAGAGGTACTACTGTAGTTTGGAGCCCTGGCTTTCTTACCCAATATATAAACTCACATTGAATCTTAGTTTCTCAAAATGAGTGGTCACGGACATGGTACTGTTCCCCTGGTCTCTATTTGTCATGTGTTGAATCTAAAGAAGTACAATTGACTTTCAATAATTCTACTTGTACAGTTTTTAATGGATATAGAAAAATTGTTTGACCATCCTACTTTTTAAACCAACTCTTTGTTTGTTTTTCTGATTGGTTATGAAGGCAAATATCCAGTTTTCCAGAACTCTTTATTAAGTGAGTGACTACAAAATCAGGGAATACAGCAAATTCAAGAAATCAAAATAATCCAGTGTTTTAAGTCATCAGACTTAAATATTGCATCTTTAAATCAGTGACTTTATACACTGAATCCATTCATCAGTAATGTGTGTTGCGGTTTCCAGAAGACGAACAGCAGACTTATGATGTCTTTGTGAAACAGTCGGTGACAGTGATGACAAAGATTGGTTTAGATTGGCTTAGACCAGGAGCCTTTTCGTATAAGAAGATAGGAGATTCCTACATGCACTCCAAACAGATGTTCCTCCAACAGTTTACATGCCAAGACTGCAGGACAATAGTTTCCAGCAAGTTTGAGTATGTCTTTCCAGGTTTCAAACTAGGCAAAAACAACAATTTACTCAAGACTGAATAGATAATAGCAGACAAGGACAGGAATGTAAATCATAATAAACGCTCTGGGAAAGAAAATTTCCCTAAGTACAGTGGTACTTCTACTTACAAACTTAATTAGTTCTGTGACCAGGTTCTTAAGTAGAAAAGTTTATAAGAAGAAGCAATTTTTCCCATAGGAATCAATGTAAAAGCAAGTAATGTGCACGATTGGGGAAACCACAGGGAGGGTGGAGGCCCTGTTTCATCCCAGGAGATTCCTAGAGAGGCCTCATGGAGGCTTCTCCCTGCCTTTTCCGGCACCATTTCCTCCCAGGAGATTCCTAGAGAGGCCCCACAGAGGCATCTCCCTGCCTTTTCTAGCCCTATTTCCTCCCAGGAGATTCCTAGAGAGGACCCACAGAGGCTTCTCCCCACCTTTTCTGGCCCTGTTTTCTCCCAGGAGATTCCTAGAGAGTCCCCACAGAGGCTTCTCCTTGCCTTTTCCGGTTACAATTTCGGACCCTCGTGTTTGTAAGTGGAAAATAGTTCTTGAGAAGAGGCAAAAAAATATTGAACACCTGGTTCTTATCTAGAAAAGTTTGTAAGTAGAGGCATTTGTAGGTAGAGGTACCACTGTACTTTCAGTTTCAACTGAAATCAAAATCCAGTCGGAACAGCTTGCCTTCAGAAGTTGTGGGTGCTTCATCACTAGGTTTTTAAGGAGAAACTGACTGCACAGCCACTTGTCTTAAATTGTATAGGGTCCCCTGCTTGAGCTCTATTCTGATTTGGACCTGCAGAAGAGAAATCAAATAAAAGTCCAAAGTTTAGATAGCCAGGTCAAGTTTATGAGCCAGTCCAGATCTCAGGGTTTAATAGAATAGAATAGAATAGAATAGAATTTTATTGGCCAAGTGTGATTGGACACACAAGGAATTTGCCTTGGTGCATATGCTCTCAGTGTACATAAAATAAAAATACATTTGTCAAGAATCATGTGGTACAACACTTAATGATTGTCATAGGGGTCAAATAAGCAATGAAGAAGCAATATTAATAAAAATCTTAGGATATAAGCAACAAGTTACAGTCATACAGTCAACATGGGAGGAAATGGGTAATGAATCATAACCAGAATCACTGGAAAAATATACTAGAAGGAGAAAAGTAGATTATTGTTTCCAACAGAAAAGCATGGGTCAAGGCTGCCTCTTAAATCAGGCTGCAGCCAGCTGACTTTAATTAAGAGAGTTACTCCTTGGTCAGCAAGAAGCCTCACTGATTGTCTTTGCTCTTCTCTCCACTCCTTACTGAGTTCAAAGGCTTGGAGGCTATACATAATAATCTGAGTGCCCCAGCTGTACTGATAGTATCTGAGTTTGATCAGCCTTAGGTGATTTCTGGCTTGGTGTCTTCTGAAGCTGATTATATTCCACTGGTTTAGCTGGAATAATTTCTTCAGAGTCGGAGAATGAGTCCTGGGCCATGACAGAGGGCTGGAAGACAGCAAGGCTAGCAATCTTGCTCTCAATCGAAGTTGGTGCTTTTTGAAGGACTATTAAGTTTGCTAGCCTCAGTTGATAACCACTTTTGGAAATTGCACATTAACTACTTCTTAGCTATTTGAGATTTTTGAAATGAGAAGTTTGAAAATGCCACGTGAGTTTGCCTTCAATCCTGAACTAATGAAAAAGGTAATCCTAAATTTAAGAATTTAAAGAATAAATAACAAAAAAAGAAAAAAAAGCTATGTAAAATTTTGATGTTAGAAACGTATACATTGAAAGCTGTAGATAAAAGGTCCTGATTAATTTTGAAAATTGAAACTTTTACAGTGAATCCTGCTTTCATTTTTGCAAGACATAACCAATGTAAATATTTTTATTATTATTTTAATATCTGGACACTACAAAGAACTCAAAAGCTTAGCAGAGGAGGGGAAAATACAAAATGTTGAAAGCCTGTCAGAGTTTCTCTCTGCCCAGAATCAAAATGGAATTATTTAGGATTTCTTCCAATAATTTCCTAGGACTCAGTTACTTTGCATTTATAATGGCTCAAACATCCATTCATCAGTATGTCTTCATTCCCTTACAATACTCTTAATTGAATAATTAGAAACTAAGAACATTAAGCCACACAACTGGTAACTATAAAATGTTTGTTGTGCATATGCAACACCCGTGTTTTTAATTGAATTTTAATGATTTTTTTTCTCACTAATATGAATTGCAACCAGCCTGCCTTCCATAGAAGACCTGTATATAGTGTGGGTCAGAAGCAGTGGTGGGTTGCTACCGGTACAGTATGGTTCTACAAACCATTAGCTGTGGCGGCAGGAGGCTCCGCCCACCCGCCCCAGACGCTTCTGCGCATGCGAACTAGTAGTGATGGGATTTAGAACCCATTACTTGTCAGAAGGAGGACTGAGAAGATATCCGCAGATCGTTCACATTCCGGACATGGACTGGTTCAGGTTTTCCCCTCGAGACATTGCAGGCCAAAACAACTCGACACAGGATAGTTTTGCCCTTATTCCATCACTTCACTGAACAATTAATCCCCATAGTGTTAATGGATATTTACTATGGGTATTTACCTATGTACTATGCCTGTATATTATTACAGTGGTATCTCTACTTAAGAATGCCTCTCTCTACTTAAGAACTTTTATAGATAAGAACCGTGTGCTCAAGATTTTTTTGCCTCTACTTAAGAATCATTTTCTACTTAAGAACCTGAGCCCGGAAAAATTTCCCAGGAAATTTGAGAGTGGCATGAAGGCCCGGCCAGTTTCCTGCCATTCCCCCTTTAATCTCGGCCATCTCGGGCTTTTCTTGGCTTCCAGAGGAGCCTTTCAGTGGCGCTTAAGGAGGCTTTGGTAGCCCAGAGTGAACAGACCGTTTTCCTTTCTCTGGGCGTTTGGAAAGAGAATAAAAGACTTCGCTGTGGTGACTCCCTCCTTATTATTTATTAGACTTCTATGCCACGTCTCTCTGAGGACCCTAATAATTTATTAATTAGACTCCCATACGCCCAGCACGAGGCTCCCATATGCCTCCCATACGCCCAGCACGAGGCTGCCTCCCATATCTTTATTCTCTTTATTCCTCTATTGGGATTGTGATCATTATATTACTTTGCATGTGCACCGAGAGTTTCTCCACCAGAGACAAATTCCTTTTGTTCCTAATCACCCTTGGCCAAATAAAGCATTCAGTTCAATTAACTGACCTATTACTCTAAGTTAAGAACCTTATGGTATGACTGTTTTCCTTGACAAACATCTTCCTACCAACAAGTTTTTGTTAATCTATTCCAAGCATCCATTTAATTTTCAAGGCCAAGAAATTATGCCTTGTGTGTGGCTATATACTGTAGTTCTAGTGGCTCTGTCACCAGAGGAAGGGTATAATAGAGAGGCTTTCTATAAAAGCCAACCATCCATTTCTTTCTGCTTAATGTTTCATTTTTCAAAGATTGTTAGTTATGCAAAACATATGATTAAGGTTGGTGCCATGAAAAATGCCAATTAAATGGGATATGCAGATTACAAATCAGAATTAACTAATTAAGGTATGATACATTCTTTCCATTAGTAGAGCCATGTAATTGAGAAGAAAGACAGGGATAAAATATATGCAAATTGTAGAACCAGACTTTGGGATAGAAGTGCAATGTAGCATTTCTTAATTTTAATAATTAAGGACAATAAATTAATACGTTCCATATGTAATTTAAACAGAAGTGTCTGTTATTAGGTATTCCAGGGTGTAATTAATCACTTGCAGCTGCATGTTTTGGAGTCATGATGTATGGTAGCATTTCATTAAAAACTCACTTAGTAAACATGGGTCAGATTGTTGTGATTTCTAAAAAAGTCAGAAGCTAAACACATACCTGCTTGATTTCATTGGCTTGTTGCATCAATATGCAAAGTGAGGTAAAATCAGAACCCATCTTCCTAATTACTTCAAGTGGTGCCATTTCTGAAAACCCTGGGCTTGACAGCAGAACACGTGGATGAGAGGAGTTACAATAATAAATACAATAATACAATGAATGAATGAATGAATGAATGAATGAATGAATGAATGAATGAATGAATGAATTAAAAAAAAAATACTCAGTTCTTGCTTTGGGAGAATGGTCTTTTGAAACTGGATGCAAAGCAGTATTATTGCAGAGGATTTTTAAATCACTGCCGAATATGCTAAGAGATTTGTGTATCACTTTTCAAACTATGTGTTTATTTTAGTGAGGAGATGTCACAAACCAGTAAAAAAAATTAAGGGATTTGTAATATACTGCTCAAAAAAAATAAAGGGAACACTCAAATAACACATCCTAGATCTGAATGAATGAAATATTCTAATTGAATACTTTGCTCTATACAAAGTTGAAAGTGCACAACAGCATGTGAAATTGATTGTCAATCAGTGTTGCTTCTTAAGTGGACATTTTGATTTCACAGAAGTTTGATTTACTTGGAGTTACTGTATATTGTGTTATTTCAGTGTTCCCTTTATTTTTTTGAGCCGTGCATATAGCTGAATTTTATTTATCTTTACAGTACTTGCAAAATACAATAAAATATGTGCTCAACAGCATGCATTCAAGATGCATAACATAATATGCAATTAGAAGAGATTGCGAAAGAGTAAGGCACTCAAATAAAAGCAGTTACACTATTTTGTGGCTGCTTGGTCTCTTGTAATTCCATCCTCTCTAATCTCTGTGGACAAGGAGAAGTGCGTCAGGCACGGGAAGATTGTCTACAGATATTAGGTGTTTGTTTTTCTTCCCTCCATTCTTGTTTAAGTCATCTGTCTGCTCTTTTTTTCTGCTCTGTATCAACTGTAGCAGCCATTTTTAAATTTCCCAGTTTGTAATTTTATCCATACAGAGTCTCAATGTTTTAATATTTATATATAATTTATTTCAACTGTAGCAGCCATTTTTAAATTTCCCAGTTTGTAATTTTATCCATACAGAGTCTCAATGTTTTAATATTTATATATAATTTATTTTCTTGTTTTTAATATAAAAAGTCAACAGTGCCTTTGTCTGGAAATTTAAGAAATAATCGAAGTGAAATTGAATCAACTTTGAGTAAATTATATGCATCGTTGCCAGCCATTCAGTCTTCTCCGACCGTCAGCCACTCTATGGCTTAGCACTCTTCCATGACCCTTTCAGATCGGCCAAGGTCATCCCAGTGTCATCTGTTATAGGGTCTAACCAGCACTATAAAAGGCGCTAGGACATCCCCTTCTTTTTCCACTGATTACTTCCATGCCTGCCAGCAGAGGTAGATCTTCAGAGCTTTATGAAAGACCAGGAGGGAGGGGCCAGTACGCATCTCCAGAGGGAGTTCATTCCAGAGGGTCGGGGCTGCCACAGAGGAGGCTCTTCCCCAGGCCCCACCAGATGACATTGTCTGGCTGACAGAAACCTGGAGAAGGCCAACTCTGTGGGACATAACCGGCTGCTGGGATGCATAAGGCAGAAAATGGTCTTGTAGGTAGTCTGGTCCTATGGGGCCATTATTTTTGCAGTGGTGTTTAATAGTTGCCCCCGGCTCCTCAGTTCAAATTCTGCCTTTTTCAGAGTCCAAGTTTCACAGCCATAAGTAGCAATTGGAGAAATCATTGCATTAATCTGCATTTGGTTGTGAGGTTGATGTCTTTCAACACTTCCAGATGTTTCTCATGCAGACATTTACAGTTCTTCCAAGTGTTACACACCTTCTGATCTCAGGACTGCCTTCACCACTTTGGCCCAGGAAGATGAATTCCTTTACTATTTTAAAGGTCTCCTTTTCAATCTGCACTCTGATCTGTGAGTTCTCTGCAGTTGTCATTACCTATGTTTTCTTGATGTTCGGGGCAGTCCAAATTGTTCACTTCTATCTGTGACCTCTTAGGATGAATCACTCCAGATCTTCCTTACTTTCCACAAGTAATGTTGTATCATCTGCATATTGGAGGTTGTTGATATTCTTCCTAACGATTTTAACCCCAGTGATAGATTCCTCCAAATATGCATGTCTTATAATTATTTCTGTATATATGTTGATATTAATATTAACCGCTCCAAACTTGACTGTAAAAAATATGACTTTAACAATCGAGTTGTTGAAGCGTGGAACTCATTACCGGACTCAATAGTGTCAACTCCCAACCCCCAACATTTCTCCCTTAGACTCTCCACGATTGACCTCTCCAGGTTCCTAAGAGGCCAGTAAGGGGGCGTATATAAGTGCACTGATGTGCCTATCGTCCCCTGTCCAATTGTCTTTCCTTATCTCATATATCATATATTTATTTATTTATTTATTTTATTTATTAATCAGATTTGTATGCCGCCCCTCTCCACAGACTCTCTCTCTCTCTGTCTATATATATCTTATATATTCCCTCCTTATCTCTTATATCATATATATTCTCTCCCTCCCATCTACTTCTCTTCTTTTTTACTTTCTATCTTTATATATATTACTTAATGTCTATTCTCTTCCACATGTATTGTATATTGGACAAAGAATAAATAAATAAATAAATAAATAATAAAATAATATATATATATAACTTTGTCATGTGCCATTTTAAATTCTGAGCCATTTTGTGTCTCCGCATTCCATTCTCACACTGGCCACCAGAACAGAGTACATTGGTTTATTTCAGGTTTATGAATTTTGGAATTTATGAACAGAACATATAGGTATTTTTCCCTGAATTAACCGAATTGAAGACCTTGCTTCTACCCCCACGACAGTAATATTAGAACACCTGTTTAATAAGCCTAGATTAGAGGGAAAGATCCCATTCAGTAAGCAACACCTTTATTTTATAGTCTAAAAATATTAATTTTATGGCAGAGACCATATTTCTCTTTGACTTCATAGAGCTTTTCTTATCCTAGCGAGTATCTGCAATGCCATATTAAATGAAAAAGTTATAATTACAGAAATGAAAAAAGGATTTCTGATTCTTCAGTTGCAATTTTTTTGTTCTGCACTATGTAGAATGGGGGTCGGGAAGAACGAAAAATATATTCGGGATATTCAAATTTGGTTTGATGGAAAAGGCATTTAAAGAAATAAAATGTGACAGATGTCTTATTATGATTGCTATCCCCAATCCCTATAATTCGGAGAGATAGTTAAGGCTCATCAGACCAACTGAGGCAAGAAGTGTTAACAAGTGTTTTGGGAGGCAATATATTGTGTTTCACAATATCAGAATGTCAATATTTAAAACAGCTATATTGGATTACAATGCATTGCATATTTGCAGTTTGATTGCTGTACACTGTGGAATTAATGAGTAAAAATCTGACTATATCATCTAGCTAAAATAAATCCCATATTTTCCTATGGCTTATAAATAACCTGAATAATTTGGCACATTTCCCTCCGATTTGTGTGCTCTGTCCCTGATACCATATGCTAGGTGCCACAATGTCTCTCCCTTTGTGAACAAGTGTTTGTCTTACACTATCTCTCCCTTTGTGAAAAATTGTTTGCTTTACAATGTAGCCTTAAGCTAAACTTGCATTTATTAAGCCTTTTAAATATGCAATTGCTAATTTAAATTAGAGCAGCAAACAAACACTAAAAGCTCCTCTCATTTAGAATATTTATTATGTTGTATTTTAGTTGTTAAACAACTCTCATAGCTTTGTCCCATTATCTAAATGACCACATATATCTATTTCTCAGCTTGAATTCAAGATGATGGATGTAGTGATACTATAGTCCTCATTTTGCATTACATAGTCATTTTTAAAAGCCAAGATTTAAATCTGGTGTTTATAAAGTAATTGTTGCTGATCAGATTTATGGAAATGGAAGATACATGTGGAAGGTTCGTCATTATTTCTACAAACCTCTTAAAGAAATCATTTTACACAATAGCTATTTGAGTCCTATTCCCAGTGAAAAATAGTAATTGCAGGATATATATGTATATCCCCTCTCTCTCTCTCTCTCTCTCTCTCTCTCTCTCTCTCTCTCTCTCTCTCTCTCTCTCTCTCTCTCTCTCTCTGTGTGTGTATATATTCCTGAGTGCTGGTCTGTCTCTTTTCTTGACTAGATAATTAAAAAAATTCATTCTGAATTTTTTAAGATACATATTTGTAGAGAAACATAATTTCAAAAATTTAATAGTGATGGCCATAGCAATTTGTGTATTGGGCATCCTTCATGATAACATATTTTTGCAGCTGTTTCTGAAAAATTTCAACAACATCATCTCTATGATTCTCTTAGTCTATACAGTTTATGATAGGAGCTGTATAGATCACTCAGTTTTGCCTTATGCATTTATTGATGATACAGAAATAAAAATAGATTTATAACAAGAGTATCAAACTCAATTTCACTGAGGGCTGCATCAGGGTTGTGTTTGACTTTGAGGGGTGGGTGAGCATGCCCAGCATGGGTGTGGCCAGCTTGATGTCATTCCTGCTTGAACCTCTGATGGTCCAAGCGCTCTGCCAGAAAAAACGGGCTCCCAAGCTCTGTTTTCGGTTGCAGGAAGCAGTATCAGAAATGTCAGAAATGGAGCTCAGGAGCCTGTTTTCGCTGGCAGAAGCACCGCAGTCCAGTCCTTTGCTTTTTCCAGAGCAGCCCCACAGAACAGATCTATGTACCCCATGGACCAGATTCTTCCCCCAGGCCTTGAGTTTGACACCCCTCGTTTACAAGATATGTTATTCAATGTATAAAACAATAATCATATATGCAGCATACTCCAATCGTTTCCCTGATGTCATCTTCCTATCATTGTGGGAATAATAATGAAAAATAGTATGATTCAACTCTACATTATTTTAGGAATTGTGGAGGACTGGTGCACAGTGGTTAAATTTTAAGATGTGGAATAGAACCAGAAAGGCCAAGTTTAAATCACCTTCAGTACAAATTCACATGATAATCATCTAGTCTTTCAGTCTTTATCAGTTCATGCAGATACTGTAAAAGACTGGAAAAAAGCTGCTGATTCAGCAACCCAGGAAATAAATTGGGATCTGAAATGAAAGTTAAACAGTTGATGAGATTTTATTTATTTATTTGAGTTGAAAAGGACCTTACAGGTCATCAGGTTCAACCCCCTGCCCAAGCAGGAAACTCTACACCTCCCCAGCCATATGTCAGTCCAATCTCCTCTTGAAAATATCCAGAGTTGGGGCGTTCACAACCTCTGCTGGCAGGCCGTTCCACTGGTTGATTGCTCTGACCGTCAGGAAGTTCTTCTTTATCTCCAGGTTGAATCTCTCCTTGGTCAGCTTCCATCCGTTGTTCCACATCCGGCCCTCTGGTGCCCTGGAAAATAGTGTGACCCCCTCCTCTCTGTGGCAAGCCCTCAAGTACCTATAGACTGCTATCATGTCCCCACTAGCCCTTCTTTTCACTAGGCTATCCATGCCCAGTTCCAGCAACTTCTCTTCGTATGTCTTGGTCTCTAGTCCCCTTATCATTTTAGTTGCTCTTTTCTGCACCCTTTCCAGAGTCTCTATGTCTCTTTTGAAGTGTGTTGACCAGAACTGGATGCAATACTCCAGGTGTGGTCTGACCAGGGCATTATAGAGTGGTATTATTTCCTCTCTAGTCTTGGAGTGTATCCCTCCATTCATGCAGCTTTGGTTTGTGTTGGCTTTTTTAGACACTACTGCACATTGCTGGCTCATGTTTAGTTGGTTATCCACCAGGACTGCAAGATCCCTTTCACATCACTTATGGTGATTGTGGTTTCACCCAGTTTGTATGTATGTTTTGGGGTTTTTTTTAACCTAGGTGCAGGATTTTACTTTTCTCTATATTGAACTTCATATTGTTTGTTTGGGCCCACTGTACAAGTCTGTCTAGATCTTTCTGTATCCTGAGTCTGTCCTCTGGGGTGTTGGCCACTCCCGCCGGCTTGGTGTCATCTGTGAATTTAATTAATTCCCCCTCTATTCCCTCGTCTAGGTCATTGATAAATATGTGAAAGAGTACTGGGCCTAGGACTGATCCCAGTGGTACCCCGCTGCCTACCTCTTTCCATGTGGACATAGACCCATTTAGGACTACTTGTTGGGTGTGATTGGTCAGCCAGTTTTCAATCCATCTTGTTGTGTTACTGTCAATCCAACTTTTCTTTACTTAGGAGAGTAGTAGGCTGTGGTCTACCTTGTCGAATGCTTTGCTAAATTCTAGATATATTAAGTTCACTGCGTTTCTCTGGTCAATTGATTTGGTCACAGCGTGGAAGAATGAAATGAGATTGGTTTGGCATGATTAGTTTCTGACATATTCGTGTTGGCTGGTGGTTATTATGTTGTTTGACTCAAGGTGGTGACAAATCTGTTTCTTGATTATTTTTTCTAGTATTTTCCCAGGAATAGACATTAGTGTGATTGGTCTGTAGTTTCCTGTTCTATTTTATTGCCTTTTTTTTAAATAGGGACCATGTTAGTTGGTTTCCAATTTCTCTAATTTTAACTTATTCTCATTCAATTAGTCTTCTTAAAAGTGAAGCCAATTAAACAGAAAGCATCTTGCTTTTCATTGAAGTGGTATTCTCAAAACCTGATGCAAAGCAACACATTGGTTTTAATCTATAATGCCCTTCAGTCTCTTAATATTTGATCCCATTTGAATCTTTTATCCATTAATTCTTTAGAAATCAGTATGTGGATATAGTGCATTGTATGCCTGTGGTGTTTTCTCTAGCCAAAGACAAAATAAATAGGTAGAAATCAAATGTTTCATGTTCATTTTTCTTTACTTGCAGTTTATTAAACTCTTTATAAAACATTATAAAAGCTTTATAAAACTATGAACTAATGAACTATGAGTTAATGATGGATAAATCAGTGCTTCTCTCTAGCTGATAGAATTTGTTGGTAGAAGTATGAGAGAACAATTTTCTTTTCCCCATAGCTCTCTTTTTATTCCAGAGACTTGGAAGAACTTCAGAACAAGGTTTTGGAAAAGCAGTAACTCAAAATGTGGAAACTAAGCACGTACCTGCCTAGGGTTTAGGTGCTCTAAAAATCCATATTTAAAAAATAATATTTTCTGAAAGAAAAAGTGATCTTTAAATGGGTTCAATGCGTCTTGAAAGATGAAGGCATATTGCAATATCAAGTTATCTTACCACTTGGATAACACCGTGATTATGGGCTCATATTGTTGCTCTATTTTGTAAGTTCATGAATTGCTTTTGACCAAACAGATGTTTGGAAAAAGTATGCTTTTAAACTAAAATCGCAGTTTCATTTTTAATTGTGGAATTTTTCATCTTTCTCCATATTGGAAATAGCTTTAATAATAATAATAGTGAATCAGTAATAAAAACTGTTAACAGCAACCTTTTCGCAGAGGAGCACCACAGGATCTTTTAAAAAATGAAGTCTTTCCCCCTAAATTGCACTGGATGGAGAGATTTATTTGCCCTTTTATTTATTTATCTTTTGGTCCTGTGAAAAATATACTTGTTACAGTACAATTACTTGGAAATGAGCATAAAGAGAAACAGAATATTGAAAGAAATACTGTCATAACCTTATGGGTAAATTAGATGTCACAATGATGGGTTGAAACGGTTATGTAGATTAGTCTCTGTTTTCCCTTACAATTGTATTACAGCAGCAGCATCTATCGTAAATATGATTGCTTTTCTCAAATTCATTTCTAAGGTCCATTTTGCATACTGTGTTAAAAATAGAACATGTCCAAGTTATTTACACATCTTCTTTTTGTGCATCTGTGTATGAGGTAAAGAAAAAAAATGAATATAGGAAATTTTCAGATATATTTAGATGAGAAAGAAATTATTTTAAATATCCCAAATGTAAAAGATGATGTATATGAAATTACATATTTGTTGGATTTGTAGAGCAATGGATCTATGTAGTGTCACTTGTTAATGGCTTGTAGCAAAAATCCACACAAAAAAGATCCATGATAGTCTCATAATATTAAAATATCCGTAATAAACAATTTGAAATAATAAAATTATCATTAGTAAACCACTTAACATCTAGGACAATTCTCTATACCTAATTTTAGGACTTATGTGAAGAGCAGATCATATTTAGATCACATTGATGCAGATATTGAACATTTGAAAGACTTCACAAACTTTAGAGTGCCATGAAAAGTTTTAACTAATTGTGCAGAGGGGAGAATGAAAATGATAATTGTATTCTCTTGAATTATTATCTACAATATGCTTCATTCCTATCCATATTTTTAGCTAGTTACTCAAGTTACTCAAGACCCACCTATATCGCCAGGCATGGGGGAACTAAGACATCTCCCCCAGGCTTTCTTATATTTTATGTTTGGTATGTATGTGTTGTATGGTTTATAACAGTTGGGTTTTTTTATATACTGTAATTTTATTATTAGATTTGTTCCATTGTTATACTGTTTTTATTACTGTTGTGAGCCGCCCCGAGTCTTCGGAGAGGGGCGGCATACAAATCTAACAAATTATTATTATTATTATTATTATTATTATTATTATTAATCAAAATATAAATGTGCAATTCCACAAACTCTACTAAACAAGAAAACAAGTAGTGTAATGAACAGCTTTCAAGATTATTGAGGCTCGAATATCAATTTATATCAATTGACATGTACAGATTATAGCATTATTTGTGCTTTTTAACCTGGGCTTAATTTTTTCCTTTGCATTTTTTATTACTTACCCTGGTTTAATAGTCTATCGAATATATGTGCCATGGGACAGTCACAGAATTGAAGAAATGGGTTACAAGAGTAAACGGAGATACAAGAATTTCAAAACACAATATCTTACCATTTTGAATGTCTTCTTCCAAACATTTTTAGTCATGAAAAAAATTAGTCCCCCAATCTGACAAAAAGCCTTACAGTATACAGTATAATATAATCCTTGATGCAGATAAGAGATTGTTGTTGGAGGAAATATTTCTAACTCTATTAATGGAAATTTTAAAATGATTTGTGTATGGATGTCATGATGGCAATATATTTTATTTGTGGACCTAAGGGCCAAAGGAATATTTTGCTATCTATTCCAGTAATTGCATCCTTGTATTGTCTTCTTGGCTCGATAATTGCTAATTCCATTTTTAAACAGGGTAGTTTCACTTTATGCCTCCAGAATACAAATGACTAGATCAGCAGGAAGAAGCAGATGGATGAATGTTACTAAAGAACGTTGTTGTCCTTTTATTAACTTCAACTAGTTATTGATTTTACCTGCAACTTATCAAAGCAAGTACACACATAACTTTAGCTTAATGCTGGCAGATAGAGCGATCCTTGATACTTTGTAAAATTAGACTAGCACTTTGTTGGATAAATCCCAGTATGTTCAATCTATAATACAAACATAAAGACTATATTTTCTGCTGTTAACTAGAATAATGGAGAAATACAGTATCCAGTAAAATGAAAGGCACATGATTGGACCATTTGACTTTCAATGTCACAGTAAGCCCTTGTATATTGCTTCTTATTCTAGCATAGATATGGCAGCTTTAGGGAGAGGTTCAGGTATGCTGGATTGAATTTTGGTTAACTATATCCTCTTATTTCACTCTGCAGAATCCAACATATTGTGGTTAATTTTGATTATAATTTGAAAGAAAACATACCTCAAATCTTAGGTCATTGTTTCAACAAACTATCACTACAATTTTGTTCAACGGAGACATTTGAATCATTGCATTATTGATTCAGTGAATGAGATAAAAGCTTTTGTATCAATCTAGGTGTTGATTTAGGATAAAATTCCACTTTTTTCTCTTTAATGGCAATGGATATTCACCTCGTAATTAATATATACATTTTCCCTCTCAAGCTGATTAATTTATGTATTGACAAACTGCTAGAGCAGGTTTGTATATGAAAACCTATTAAAATGTGCCTGGTCAACAATTTAATTTTCATTGGTATTTTTTAATTGTGTTGTGTTTCTAGCATCCTGTTCCAATTGAATGCTAATTATGAAATAATAAAATCACAGATACAGCTTTCAGTCCCATGAGTAGCAGGTAAACAGGCTCCAAAAATAATGAGAGTCAGTGATAGCTTTGCCATTTTTAATACCTTTTAAATAAATAATTCAATAGCAACTCTCATGCATATCAATAATTGACCCATTGTTAAATGGATCATAGTATTAATTTATCATGTGGTTATCAGCACTAAAGGACAAACAAATATCATGGAATAAAAGGGCTTTTTGTTCAGGATGAAATATATTGACACCCTTTAAAAGTCAATTTCCCAATTTTTCTGATCTAGAAGATTAAAGATGCTCAGAATTGGATTTTTGACAGTTTAACTTTCTTGGGATAGTTCCAAACAACCAGTAGGCTTTAGCTATTCTTTTTTTAAAAAATTTCTAAGTAAATTTTTTTTGGCCATGGACAGCTATATGGTAGCAGGGAATTAAAAAAAAATAAAGATTATGCTGTGCCTAATCCTGTTGTGGTTATTGTTATTTAATTTAGAGAATCTTTTACAAATTCAAATTAGTTAGAGTTGGCAAGCTGGTGGGCATAAGCAACAGTGCCTATGGGCATCAGATTGCCTAATTTGGTGCTGTTGTTCTCAAGGCTTCATTCAATTAGATACAAATAATTGCTCATTTTAAAAGGATAAACGTAAAGACTGCTAGTATCAAAGTTTATGCTTTAGTTTCAGTCTTGTATGCTTAGGCAGGTGGGAATGAGCTGATCCCAACATGATTTGGACAGGGTTTGGATTCAATTAAACCCTGGTTTATGCTGACAATGTTTGAAGTATTAGCCAGGATATTCAAAGATGAAGCTTTTAGAAGGATTTTTATTTGACGTTGCTAAGCTAAATATTAAAATAGATATACCTACAGAGAAAGTTTTCAGTGTGATCCTGCTTTTTGTGCTCAAGCCGAAAGCATGGAGAATACTTAATCCCATTAAGTGAAATGAAACTATTAGAAAATAAACAAGCTTCAGTTTTATTTCTGGTTGAAGAGTTTTATTTAGCTTTTAATCTAAACCAGTTCCTTTGCTATCTGTGTTCTTTATCTTTATTGGCACAATAATGGCAGCGCCTGCAGAACAAACATCAGAACCTCTGGGAAAACTTTGAATATGAATAGGAACTGGGATCAGATAGACAGTTTTATGACTTCTACCCTTTATAGAAACCTACGTAGGTATCTAAATGTGGTTACCCATGAATACCCCAAGAGAACCTTAAATGGCTAAGCTCTTTTCTAATAGCGGCATCCTACAGCAGTTTACCCATTGAAAAGAGAAGAAAGGGATAGTCTGTAGCTATAGTTTTCTTTTATTGATTTTTATTTCCCTTATGTTGTCATATACAGCATCAGCTTTAGCTTAGGAACAATGAGCACAAATTTCTGCAATTTTCTCTGAAGTAGCAATACAGTAGGAAACATGGCACCCACACCAATGGTTTTGTTTATTTTCCATAGTTTACCATAATTCTGTTGTGAACCAGGGACATATATGTATGTAGGTGTGTGTGTGTGTATAAGATTAAGATGTGGTTTCTAGATCGATTTGACTACTCCCTTCATTTTTATTATCAGCAAAAATATGTTACATACAATATGTTACAAGACAAAGGCTGCAAGTTCAAGTCCCAGTGAGGGTATGGCTAGTTGATGAGGCCAGAACAAGGCCGAAATAGATCTATCCACGTCTCCCTTAATTGTCAAATTCAGCAAAAACATTTGACACACACACACACACACCTATAGATGTGATCACAGCAATATACATCTGCATATTTTCTCTAGAAATAATATTACAATATTTTTTAATGTCACCTCACAGGATCAGGTTCATATACTTGCTTTTTTTCAACTATTATTTGTCAGCAATTCCCTACTGCATTCTAGATAAAAAGGATGCATATTCTCTGTGCAAAAAAGCAAAGCAAAACAAAACAAAAAACAAAGCACCAATCAACAACAACAAAAACCAAGCACAAATTGGATATGAGAAATGTAGCATCCAGAAACCATATGTAAGGCCATAAGAATGCTTTATTACCGACCTGAAGGTGGCAGCCTAGAACTGAAAAATTGGAAGGGGGGGGGGGGAATAAAAGGCTGTCTATGAAACAGCTCAATGAACATTCATCAAAATATTTGACCTTATTTCTTATGGATTAAATGGAGGGTTTTTTCCTCTCTCTCCTCATTCAGTATTTATCACCTCATCATTGACAGCATAGTGGAAGCTATTTTGGTGAATGACCATCGCCAGGAGGATAATTCTTATTAACTGGTTTTGTTTGTATTTGTTTCCTTCGTTGTTCCTAGCGTTCTCCTTTGATCATGATTCCATGAATGCATACTGCATGTAGCCAATGAAGTGGAATAGAAGCTTGAAGTGATAAGATTAAAATGTGCCTTCTAGATCTATTCGACTACAACTTGCAACGTCATTTGTAATCACTGGGCCTATCTGTGCATTCTTGGTGACTGGCACTGGCGCACGTGCCTCTGGCATGTGTGCACGCATGTGCCCATGCGAGATTCAACTTCTGCACATGCACAGGAAGTAAAATTTTGTGCAAGGATTTTATTTTATTATTTATTTTGTCCAATACACAATAATACGCAATGAATGTTATAGAGGATATAGTAGAGCAGATATATGAGATACAGGAGAGACTATAGGACAGGGGACAGAAGGCACTCTAGTGCGCTTATATACGCCCCTTACTGACCTCTTAGGAATCTGGAGAGGTCAACCATGGATAGTCTAAGGGTAAAATGTTGGGGGTTTGGGGATGATACTATGGAGTCCGGTAATCACAACAACTCGATTACTAAAATCATATTTTTTACAGTCAAGTTTGGAGCGGTTAATATTAAGCTTGAATCTGTTGTGTGCTCTTGTGTTGTTGTGGTTGAAGCTGAAGTAGTCTTTGATAGGCAGGACATTGCAGCATATGATCTTCTGGGCAATACTTAGATCATGTTTAAGGTGTCGTAGTTTTAAGCTTTCAAGACCCAGGATTGTAAGTCTAGTTTCGTAGGGCAAAAGGATGCTCTCAGGTGCGAGATTTTGCCGATTTTCGGTGATTTCTTGGCTTCTACACATGGGCGACAGCAAAAAGCGCGCCAAAATTGGTGAAATCTCATGTTCACAAGCGTCCTCGCATGAGATTTTGCTTCCTGTGCATGCGTAGAAGCCAAATCTCATGCGTGCATTTGTGTGCACACGTAAGGGACACGGAGATGCATTTGCATCTCCATTTTTCCTGACGGAATGGCATACCGGAGCATCCATGTTGCAGCCAAATACTGCTTGCAACCATTCCTTTATGTATATTTTGGAATGGGAGGATGAAGCATCTGAGAAACATTAAGTTAAGGAAGGCATCTGGTAGTGATTTCTGACAGTCTCAAAATGGGAGAGCAGTGTGGTCGGGCGGTAGGAAAAGCAAGTAGGATGCTTGGCTGCATAGCTAGAGGTATAACAAGCAGGAAGAGGGAGATTGTGATCCCGCTATATAGAGCACCGGTGAGACCACATATGGAATACTATGTTCAGTTCTGGAGACCTCACCTACAAAAAGATATTGACAAAATTGAACTGGTCCAAAGACAGGCTACAAGAATGGTGGAAGGTTTTAAGCATGAAACGTATCAGGAAAGACTTAATGAACTCAATCTGTATAGTCTGGAGGACAGAAGGAAAAGGGGGGACATGATCGAAACATTTAAATATGTTAAAGGGTTAAATAAGGTTCAGGAGGGAAGTGTTTTTAATAAGAAAGTGAACACAAGAACAAGGGGACACAATCTGAGGTTAGTTGGGGGAAAGATCAAAAGCAACATGAGAAAATATTATTTTACTGAAAGAGTAGTAGATCCTTGGAACAAACTTCCAGCAGACGTGGTTGGTAAATCCACAGTAACTGAATTTAAACATGCCTGGGATAAACATATATCCATCCTAAGATAAAATACAGGAAATAGTATAAGGGCAGACTAGATGGATCATGAGGTCTTTTTCTGCCGTCAATCTTCTATGTTTCTATGTTTCTAAGATTGGATGTAAAAAATTTTAAATTCATCTTCCTATACCGCTTATCATCCCCCTTAAGATGATATTGGTGGTTAAGGCACATTGAAGGTGAAAATTACCGAAAGGATTCAATATGCCGTTGTTGCACTGAGCACGTTGTTAAGTAGCAATTAAATGGATCATGGAAAAAAAATCCCATTCATGATTCACCCCCGAAAAATATACAAATCATTAACAAATTCAGTTCTGAAAAATTTTGTAGCAATTGCTTAATTGTTATTCTATTTCAGTATTGCTTTTCACTGTTCAGAGAAACAGTGAGAGGAAAATGGGATGTAAGGGCGTTTTTTTTGTACAATATATATTAAGGACAAGGTAGATGGAATAACATGGTATCTCATAAGAGGAGGACCTCTGTTCTCAATTCTCAAGGCAGTATTTTTTTTAACTTTAAACTTTTTTTAACTTCCTTAATTCAAGCAAGGATAATGCTTGGCTTCAGTTTTTGCTAATCAAAAATGTCCCACATCCTTCACCCCTCACAACTATCTGAGCTGGTTAGTGCTTTGCAAATTGTAGATCTACAATAACTAATGTCCTGTGCTTATAGCTGCCTTCCCTGTGTTGGTTCAGTGGCACTTAAGGTAGTTGTGCCAAATGAACACTAGCACCTGGATAACTCTTGATCCTAATGCACTATGTATTGTTATCTAAAGTACAGAGACATGGCAATTCAATTCCCAGTTTGAACTTTGTAGAATAACCTCTGGCAATCTACATCTGATATATGCCCAATGGAAGTTTCCATTTTACTCATATCGGGATGTTCTCCCTCCTCTCTTAGGCAGTAATTAAATAATCTAAAACAATTGACTATTTAGTTAGTAAGACTTTGTAAAATGTCATATCTTCCAAAAATATGTGCTGTCACCTGCTTATTCCTTACAATATGAGAGTTAGCCAACCTTTTGTAGATTCAGAAATAATCAGGATGAGCCTGGCTAGTATTTTAATGGAAGACAGTCAGGTTTTCCACAACTGAAGATTAGACCGCAATAGTTAATTCTTCCAATATCCCAATAGAAGGGAATATAGGTGACTTTGGGCTGAATTATGGAGTTGTTGCTGCTCTCTGAGTTTGGTTGTTTGCTTGCAGCTTTTTCATTACTTAACTAGGTAACTTCATTATGAGTAAAAGTGGGGTTTGCTCCCTGTTTCTATAAAGTAGCTTGCTCTGCCAGTTTTAGTGGGAGATATGGTTTCTCCTTGGTAATTCCTTGATTAGGGTATAATTTTCTGTTTGATTGTTTGTCAGATGTTAATCCTTGCTCATCTAGATGTTGCTTGCTGAAAACGTGCCCTGGGATTTTTGTTTCCTTTTTAGCCTTTTACTGTCTCTTTTGAATGGTGTGTAAATATGATTTATTTTGATGTGTTTATTGATGGCTGATTTGTGAACACCAAACTTCCAGAAATTCTCTAGCTTGTTTTGGATTTCCTTGTTCTCAAGAAAACTGCATTGGCATGTCCGTTAAGTCTTCAACAATCAATTTCAACTTAAGGCAGCTTTATTTTTAAATTTTTACTTGATGATAGTGATGATTTTATGAAAGGTTTTAATTTCTTCACTGAAAAACAAGTCATGCTGCTGCATATATTGTCAGACAATAGTAAACCAACCTCTCATGCTCAAATTTTCAGTGCTGCAAGTCTGGAAAAATATAGGCTGATGTCCCAGAGTGGCATATTCTCTCATATTTACTGTTATTATATCCCATCTTTCTAACATCATGTGGCACCACAGACTTTCAAATGTCCTCCATGACAAGATGGAAGAATGCCTAAACTGGGGAACTGAGGCTGCTTTCAGTCATTTTGTGCATGGAATCTTCTGCTGAATTATATTTTCCTACAATTTTCTTGAGGGAGAGGGAACATGAAAACTGTGGTATAGAAAAGGAGCAATTTTAGCCCAATCTTTATGAGTAAAGCAAATCTGATGTATTATAATATCACCATATTCATTTACATAGACTTCTGTAAAACCTTTGATTCAGTGGTACACGACAAACTAATTCTAAAACTAAAATCTTATGGCATTTTCAGACCCCTGCATAATGGAATAGCTGCACTCCTGTCAAACAGGCAAAAAGTGGTCAAAATAGGGAACGCCCTATCAAATTCTATACCTGTTAATAGCGGTGTCCCTCAAGGCAGAGTTCTAGGACCAAATCTCAACCAACAAATATTCTGTCTTATATATTGGTTAAAAACAGTTTTTTTCCGAATGCCATCACTCTACTAAACAAATAATTCCCTCAACACTGTCAGACTTTCTACTAAATCTGCATTTCTATTCTACTAGTTTTTCTCATCATTCCTTTCACCCATTTCCTCCCATGTTGACTGTATGACTGTAACTTGTTGCTTATATCCTAAGATTTTTATTAATATTGCTTCTCCATTGCTTATTTGACCCCTATGACAATCATTAAGTGTTGTACCACATGATTCTTGACAAATGTATATTTTATTTTATGTACGCTGAGAGCACATGCACCAAGACAAATTCCTTGTGTGTCCAATCACACTTGGCCAATAAAAATTGTATTCTATTCTATTCTAAAAAAAACCCAGAACATAAAATACAAACTGGATGGACGTGACCTTGTAGATGACGCTCACTCTGTCAAAAACACTCTCATCTCTAATGATCTAAGGGCCAGAGCCCACTGTAACAACTTTGCCAAAAAAAAAAAAAGCATTAAGAGTTGTTAACCTAATCTTGCATAGCTTCTTTCTGGCAATATTGTATTGCTAACTAGAGCATACAAACATTTGCAAGACAAATTCTCGAATACTGCTCATCTGTCTGGAACCTACACTGCATATTGGACATTAATACAATTGAGAGAATCCAGATATATTTCACAAGAAGAGTCCTCAACTCCTCTACTCGCAACAGGATACCTTATGCCACCAGTCTTGAAATTTTGGGCTTGGACAATTTAGAATTATACTGCCTTTGGTTTGACATAAGCATAGTACATAAAATTCAACCACAACAATACATGAGCACACAATAGATAGAAACTTAAGGTAAACTGCACCAAACTCGATTGCAGGAAATATGACTTCAACAACAGAAAGGTCATATCTGGAATACACTACCGGACTGTGTAGTTTCTTCCCCAAACCCTCCAAACTTTAACCTTAGATTATTTACTAAGAGGTCGGTAAGGTGAGTCTCAGGAGAATGAGCTCTAACATGTATGTTAGAGCAAACAAAAATTGAGGGTTGGTGAAGGAGAGCTACATTTGTTCTTTTGTTGGAGGATGGCAAAGATTCTATGGCATTTGAGGAATCACAGGATTTCCATGTACTATTGGAACGAGGCCCAGAATATCTGCCATGCTTAATTTTGAAAAGATTTCCATTCACACTGTAAACAATATCAGACACTAATTAAGCAAATCCAACAAAATGCCACTTCTGCCCAAACCTTGGAATTATCATTCACCTAATCCATTAAATATAAAGTCTCTGACAAATTGGTGAAATTGACTGAGTTAAACAAAACATTAGCCTAATTCATGGGCTTGGCAGTGAGAAAGCAGAAGAAAAGGCAGGATTTAGGGGTAGTGATTTCTGACAGTCTCAAAATGGGTGAGCAGTGTGGTCGGGCGATAGGAAAAGCAAGTAGGATGCTTGGCTGCATAGCTAGAGATATAACAAGCAGGAAGAGGGAGATTGCGATCCCGCTGTATAGAGCGCTGGTGGGACCGCATTTGGAATACTGTGTTCAGTTCTGGAGACCTCACCTACAAAAAGATATTGGCAAAATTGAACGGGTCCAAAGACGGGCTACAAGAATGGTGGAAGGTCTTAAGCATCAATCTATATAGTCTGGAGCAGCGTTTCCCAACCGGTGTGCCGCAGCACACTAGTGTGCCGCGAGACAACGTCAGGTGTGCCGCAGCGAGAGGCGGCGGAGGAGAGTGGGCGGATCGGGCGGGCAATGGGGCAGGGCGGAGAAGCCAGGGGCGCGTTTGGCCGGAGGCACCTACTGCCGCACCTCCCTGCCCCTGCCTCCCCACGGTGCCTCCGGCCAAACGCGCCCCTGGCTTCTCCGCCCTGCCCCATTGCACGCCCGATCCGCCCACTCTCCTCCGCCGCCGCCTCCTGCCTTGGGGCGAGCAATCCGGGAGTCCGGGACTGTGTGGCTTTGCGCCATGAAGAGAAAACGGCCGACTTTTCCCTGCTGCTGTTTTCTCTTCATGGCGCAAAGCCACACAGTCCCGGACTCTCGGATCGCTCGCTTCTCCGGTCAGCAAAGCCATCTGCCCAGGAAAGCGCCGCGCTGGCCGGAGAAGCGAGCGATCCGGGAGTCCGGGACTGTGTGACTTTGCGCCATGAAGAGAAAACGGTCGACTTTTCCCTGCTGCCGTTTTCTCTTCATGGCGCAAAGCCACACAGTCCCGGACTCCCGGATCGCTCGCTTCTCCTGTCAGCAAAGCCATCTGCCCAGGAAAGCGCCGCGCTGGCCGGAGAAGCAAGCGATCCGGGAGTCCGGGACTGTGTGGCTTTCGGCTGGGCTAACGGGAGGCGGCGCGAGGCCGGGCGCTGGGGACGTCTGGGAGGGCGAGGAGGCTGATGGCTGCTGCGCACTCCACTCTCTCTCCGGCTCTCTCTCGCTCTTTTCTCTCTGTTGCTGGCGTGGTGAACGAGAGAGAAAGAGAGAGAGAGAAAAAGGAGGGGAGAGAGAATGAGAGAAAGAAAGCAAGAGAAAGAGAGGGAAAGAAAGCAAGAGAGAGAGAGAAAGAAAGGAGGAAGGAGGGAGAGGGAAAGACATAGAGGGAGGGAAGGAGGGAGAGAGAAAGAGAGCAAAAAATAGAGGAAGAAAGAAAGAGGGATGGAGAGAAAGAAGGGAAGGAAGGAAGAGAGAGAAAGAGGGAGGGAGAAATAGAGTGAAATGGAGGAAGAGATATTTTTTTTGTCCAAACTTATCTTTAGCCCCCCCCCGCCCCCCCCCCTTCAGTGTTCCCCAGAATTTTGAAAACATGAATAATGTGCCGCGGCTCAAAAAAGGTTGGGAAACACTGGTCTGGAGGACAGAAGGGAAAGGGGGGGGACATGATCGAAACATTTAAATATGTCAAAGGGTTAAATAAGGTTCAGGAGGGAAGTGTTTTTAATAGGAAAGTGAACACAAGAACAAGGGGACACAATCTGAAGTTAGTTGGGGGAAAGATCAAAAGCAACATTTATTTATTATTATTTTTATTTATTTATTAGATTTGTATGCCGCCCCTCTCCACAGACTCTGGGCGGTTATGAGAACATGAGAAAATATTATTTTATTATTTTAAACATGAGAAAATATTATTTTACTGAAAGAGTAGTAGATCCTTGGAACAAACTTCCAGCAGACGTGATAGATAAATCCACAGTAACTGAATTTAAACATGCCTGGGATAAACATATATCCATCCTAAGATAAAATACAAAAAATAGTATAAGAGCAGACTAGATGGATCATGAGGTCTTTTTATGCCGTCAATCTTCTATGTTTCTATGTTTCACTGGCCAGGCACTGCAATAGCTGTAAAAAGTACTATTTTTTAAAATAGCAAAGTAGACAGAGTTCCAGTGATTAGTGGAGTATTACTTGAGAGCCCTTCATCATTCTTCTAGAATTGGAATACCATGTGGAAAGAAGGAAGGGATCAATGAGCTGAGATTTGGAAGTGTGCAATGTGTCCAAGTAAGGACTTACCTTATTGCTGATTCGCTTCCTCCTGTGCCACGTGGGTGCACTGTGTTGGTGCATGCACGCGCAGTGCCAATTTTTTTAAAAAAAAATTCCAAAGAGCCGAAAACAAGATAGCGACACGTGTGCAGTGCTGGAAATTTGGCTTCTGTGCATGCTCAGAAGAAACAAAAATCCTGGGGGACACCCCTCCCACCCCAATAATTCAAAATAAATTTAAAAAAAGATGGCAGCATCCACAGACTAGCTCCGACTGAACTGGTTCTGTGATGTCATCGTGACATCACCAGTGAGTTGCTACCAGTTTGGGCGAACTGGTCTGAATTGGGAGGAACCAACCCTGATTCAAAGTAACACCTCCAATGAAAGAAAACTCTGAGACTTGATTGAGTCTCCTCAAAGCTCCACTTTTTTAGAGATGTCATATTGGCACATCTGGGAAAACCCAATCTGAAAGGTTTCAGGTTTTCTCCCTCCAAAAGAAAATCCAAGCCCATGCTCCAGCACCCACGTGTCCATCACATGGTCCAATCAATATACCGTCCCAACTGGAGACATCTCCTTTTCACATTCCTCCAGGTGCAAAGCAGAGTAGCCTTGACTCTCGGAGAAAGAAATGTTGTAATGACTACATATCTCCCCAGCTGCATAAAATCCCCTCTTCCAATTTCCCACAGTCCTAAATGTGGCAGGCTTGACGGTCCAATGGCCAAGATGGTTTCCAGGCCTGACACAATGATTTAGGGCAGGATCTGTTTATTACCAACCGCGGTTTGTATTGAACAAGGAAGCTTCAGAGGATTCTCCCTCTGAAAACTCCCTGCACACATGAACATACTTACTGTCAGCTGCAAACCAAAAATAAAATGTACAGTATTTTATAATTTCACTTTCTGTCTTCGTACATATGAGTGGGGCATTGATGTAGACTTTATTCTTGCAGAATGGTACTTTCGAATAATTCAAGTTGGTTGGAAGAATATGTAGTCAGAAGTTCTTAATTTAGAAGTCATTTATCTATGTTTTCCTGGATTTATCTCTGTCGCTCAAAGCCCAGTTTACCTTTAGGATTCAATCTTCCTTTGTACTCTTAATTTGTGCTATGTGTCTTAGAGACACAGGAAGCTACTTTATACTGAAACAGTCCTTCGGTTCATTTGATCATGTTGCTATTAGAGTTGACTGGCAATAGTTCTTCAAAACGTCTGGTAGTTTTACCTGCTGATGCCAGGAGCTAATGCTTTCTGGATGAATACTATATTCACTACCAGTGAGCGATAGCCGCACGAATCCCAGCGACCGATTAGGTCCCACAGAGTGGGCCTTCTCCGGGTCCCGTCAACTAAACAATGTCGGTTGGCGGGCCCCAGGAGAAGAGCCTTCTCTGTGACGGCACCGGCTCTCTGGAACCAACTCCCCCCAGAGATTAGAACTGCCCCTACTCTTCTTGCCTTCCGTAAACTCCTTAAAACCCACCTCTGCCGTCAGGCATGGGGGAATTGAAACACCTCCCCCGGGCATGTTCAATTTTATACATGGTATGCTTGTGTGTGTGTCTGTTAGTATATGGGGTTCTTTTAAATCTTTAAATATTTTAAAGTTATTTGGATTATTTATGATTTGTTCTATCTTGTTGTGAGCCGCCCCGAGTCTTCGGAGAGGGGCGGCATACAAATCTAAATAATAAAATAAATAAATAAAATAAATATCCCTGGTGACAAATTTGATCTTGAAGCTGAATTTCCATCTTCCATTTACCCATTTTAATTGTAAGGTTGTTTCTTTAGATTGCCTATAATTGTAGTATAAGATTCAACTCTTTTATTAAACACAGGAGATATGGTGAAATCTAAAGAGAACGCAATTACTGTATCTATTGGCTACACATATCAGTTGGATGACATGTGATTAAGCAACAATAGGGAATCCTAATGATCCCCAGTGAGGCTCGTGATCTTACATTGTTCTCATTTTCTGCTTTGCAAAGTAGAGATGACAAGCTAACATGAATTAAGACGCGGCTAATTACAATTCTTAGAGAGACAGATTTAAAAATTATTTTCATGTTAACCTAAGAACCTAACAATCGGCTAAGCCGCAAATATCCAGGGGAAAGAACATTTCGCTTCTGCTTCCCAGGCTTGGAGCTGCTTCTTACAGACATGTTCGGCAATGATCTCAAATCATTTCTTTTGCAGATAGCCATGTTCTCTACAACTTTCCACAACTCAGGAGGTGGGTTTCATTGATAGCAATACTGGGCTGTAAGAGTACAGGGGGCATAAGGAAAAAAGAGGTAGCACTTGATTTCTCCACTTCAAACAGCCTGTCTGAATTTCTGTGATAAAACTTCAGCCTTCTAGCACCACACATTGATTTTATATTCAATAGATTTTATGAAAAAAGACCTGTAGATGAACTGCAAATACTGGTTTGTTAACTGTCTCTGGCAGATGTTTTTTTATTATTATTCCAAACTAGCAAGTTCTCTTTTTAAAAGTCTTGTGCCTAATACATAGATTGGCATAAACTCTAATGCTGTACATAACCTACACTGCTGCAATTGAAATGTTCTTTTATTTATTGGACCAATGGATGAATACCAACACAACAATAATATTCACTTGGCATTAGGGGTTTCTAAACAGGTCCCAAAGTTATCTAAACCATTAAAAGCAGTAGAAGCATAAAAACAATAAAATCCATTAATAAATAATAAAGGAAAGATAAAAGATTTGCAATTTAATATTGTATGGTTTTGCAACTAAGCTTGTTGTGTGTCAAACACTGGCAAGCACAATACAATATCTCAATGGATAATTGAGATTTTTCTTTCCCTGTCTCATACCTGCCTATGTTTTCATAAAGAAAATAAATTAAATTTAGCAGAAAATATGCCATTATTTGCAAATAATCAATGTTTCTTTTGTGGACAGGGCAGTGGACTTTGATCTATAAATACAGAGGAAATCTTGCTCTTGCTACGGTAGTTGTCATGTGTGATACAGAATTGTCACCAAAGGAAACTAGTGGTGAAATTCGGCTTTTATACTTTCTTATCATTGCAAAGTATCCCATCTTTCTATCAGCAGTCCATTTCCTGAGGAAAGCTTCTTATTTGTCTGGATTTTTGCAGAAACCTGGATTGAAAGAGAATTGATAAAGAATCTCAGTTCTTTATGAATAAAAGGTTTTCAATAAAATAGATAGCATCATTCAATCAAAGGTGCATATAGTGAATGGTGAATAACAACTGAATTCCACCAAATGCTCAAGCAGCAAATAAAAATACTTCATTGTTTGCACAACTTATATATGCAGGAAGTTACTTCTGACAATTCTAGTAACCCAACATCTGCCAGTTCACCTCTGTGTGAAAATGTTTTATTTGACACAGGTAGATGTTAGTTTCGCAAAATTATTTAATGGTACATTTGAGAAAGCATGCACCAAGGAGTTGTATCAATTTGTTCTTGAAATTATTAAGGATAGAGCTTGCAATTCCTAAGAGGTAAGAATTTGGGTGCTCAGCAATTTGGAAGTTATAAGTAATCTGCCTGCCTGCCTGCCTGCCTGCCTGCCTGCCTGCCTGCCTGCCTGCCTGCCTGCCTGCCTGCCTGCCTGCCTGCCTCTCTCCCTCCCTCCCTCCCTCCCTCCCTCCCTATCTATCTATCTATCTATCTATCTATCTATCTATCTATCTATCTATTCTATTGTGTATAAGAAAATCAAGGCAACACATTTCTTGCATAAGGGAAAACTGAATAAAGATGTCATTACATTATTCAGCCACTTAAGTGCTATCTGCTACTCAGTGCTCAGCCTACAGTGTGGCAATAATTTGTACAGTAGCTGACTGAAACAAAGAGTTGATGAAGCCCATTAAAGGTACCACTTGTTAAGGTGGCTGAACACATACAATTTCCCCTCTACCTAATGGATTGCTTCTTGTTTTTCATGTGCACACAGCTCAGGATATAGACCTTTGTGTAGGAACTTGAGAATAGGCCCAGCAAATTGCTAACAGTTGATCACTGGAGTGCAAAAATCACCTTAAAGTATTACTTCTGGCATCAGTGAAACTCATGGAATACAGAGCAATAAATCAGGGCCTCATTACATTTAAGGAAACTAAATGAGAGTCTGGTGAATGCTATCCATCATGATGTAGCATTGTGCACACAAGATGACCAAGTTGTTTATAGAAAAGGATTTTTTTTAAAGCAAGTATTCAAGTCCCAGTTAAACTGCAGTGTCGGCTTCAGGAGAAATAAAATAATTTATCCTAGGAGTAGCAGTGGGAAAGTTGAAGTTTCTCACATTAGTGAACTCCTCAGTTGTATTTCAGCAGAGAGGCTATCTATTGCAGTGTTTCCCAATCTTGGCAACTTGAAGATATGTGGACTTCAACTCTTCAATTCTTTGCCGATTATTTTAAATTCTATATGCCATGTATTATTTTACCTTTATTTTAAAAATCAAATGACGTTTATCTTGTAGGCAGTGAAGGCCCGCTCGTTTTCGGCTCAACCGGACGTGTCATGGGTGTGCGCGCGATGGGCATGTGCGCACCCATTGGTGTGAGATTTGGCTTCTGCGTATACGCAGCAAGAGAAATCTTGTGTGAGGATGCGCAAGCAAGATTTGTGTGATTTTCACCAATATTTTTCCTTATGCGCAGAAACAGAAGCAAATAATTGCCAAAAATCGCCAGAATCTCACTTATGCGAGCATCCTCATGCAAGATTTTGTTTGCTGCGCATGCATAGAAGCCAAATCTTATGCATCTGCGCAGGGGCGCACGTGCACCCGGGACGCACTGCTGCATGCACATCCCGGAATTTCCTACCGGCACGGAACACCTGACCACACCAGCTGCTCCATCACTGCTTGTAGGATATAATTTGGCTTGTCAGGAATTGTCCATTTCAGGAAGGATAACAAATTATTTTCTCACATGTAGAGATAGGGAGGAGGAGAGAGAGGGGGGGAAGAGAGAGAGGGAGGGAGAGATATGCAGAATCTTAGAATATCTGCTTATATCTCAGAGGAAATGAATTCTCCCTAACTTATTGTGACCCATGCTTCTATGAAACTTCTATCTTTTCATTGTACAGTGGTATCTCTAACTTAAGAACGTAATTCGTTCCGTGACCAGGTTCTTAAGTAGAAAAGTTTCTAAGTAGAAGCAATTTTTTCCCATAGGAATCAATGTAAAAGCAAATAATGTGTGTGCAAATCCATTAGAAAAGAATTAAAAGCTCAGAATTTGGGAGGGAGGAAGAGGAGGAGGACAGTCGCTGCCGAAGGAAGAAGGTGAGGTAAGGGGAAGCGCCGCCTTTTGCCTTTCCATGCCAGGACGCTCCGGGAGGCAACCTCACGCCAGGTGTATGGGAGGCAGCGCAAGGGAGTCACCACAGCGAATTGATTTATTCCCTCTCCAACTGCTCAGAGAAAGGAAAATGCTTCGTTTGCTCTGGACTGCCAAAGCCTCCTTAAGCGCCTCCCAAAGGCAGCTCTGAAAAGCCCTAGATGGCCGGGATTAAAGGGGGAATGGCAGGAAACTGGCCGGGCCTTCATGCTGCTCTCAAATTTCCTGGTAAATTTTTCCGGACTCGAGTTCTTAAGTAGAAAATAATTCTTAAGAAGAGGCAAAAAAATCTTGAACACCGGGTTCTTATCTAGAAAAGTTCTTAAGTAGAGGCGTTCTTAGTTAGAGGTAACACTGTATTTCATCCTACCTCTGGACCCTTTCTTATCTCATCTTTTACTTGGCCATGATTTGCTATGCTATTTTAAAAGACCCAATTCTTTGGTCAAATCAGTAGAGCTCATTTATTTTTTAAATGTTCTTCTCATGTTTCAGCAGGACTGACATTCTCTTCTCTTCTCAATGGACATAGAAGAGACAAACACCTTTCTTGTTAGTAAGTTGCAAACAGCAATGGAATGCTAGGTCTTTGCTTTCTTTGCCTGTGCTTTCAAAAGAGAATGAAGAACTCCAGAAATTTTCACTGGACTTATTCATACCTAGTCCCAGATGGTGTAATTTCATTGTGGTTTTTTGCCTCAAAATCAGGGCTGAAATCCAGCAGGTTCTGGAGAACTGGTAGCGGAAATTTTGAATAGTTTGGAGATCCGGCAAATACCACCTCTGGCTGGCCCCAGAGTGGGGTAGAAATGGAGATTTTGCAGAATCCTTCTCCTGCCACACCCACCAAGCCAGAATACTTTGTTCTGTACAAAGTTGAATGTGCACAACATCATGTGAAATTGATTGTCAATCAGTGTTGCTTCCTAAGTGGACAGTTTGATTTCACAGAAGTTTGATTTACTTGGAGTTATATTGTGTTGTTTAAGCGTTCCCTTTATTTTTTTTGAGCAGTGTATATTGCAGCCATCACAGTTTCTCTATGATCAAGTAATTGTGATTTGGGTGCTCAAATTCATGATTATTACATCACAGTAAGCCACAATAATGAGATCACCATTTGCAACCTTTGTGCCAGCTTCCCACAAGCAGGGTAGCCAGCAGGATACATGGGGCTACCTTTAAAGAATGTTTGGAGACTGCAGTTAGTCCAAAATGCAGGTGTGTGAGCCTTTATGGGTCTACTGAGGTAGAGCCATATACCAACATCACTCTGTGAGCTGCATTGGCTACCGATTGGTCTCTGAATGCAATTTAAAGGGTTGATTATTACCTACAAAGCCCTACATGGCTTAGGACCAGATTACTTATGGGACCATTTCCTGCCTCATATATCCCAGCGGCCGGTCAGATCCCACAGAGTCAGCCTTCTCCAGGTCTTGTCAGCCAAGAAATGTCACCTGGCAGGGCCTAGGGGAAGGGCCTTCTCTGTGGCAACTCCGGCCCTTTGGAACCAACTCCCCCCAGAGATTCACACTGCCCCAACCCTCCTGGCCTTTTTTAAAGGTTTTAAAAACACACCTTGCTGGCAGGCCTGGGGCTATTCAGCATTGACATTCTGTTCCGGCTGATAGTATGACTGCGATTGGATGAAGATTGGTTTATTTATTTATTATTTATTTATTTGTCAATACATAATACATATTGAAGAGAATAGATGTAGTAATATATATAAAGAAAATGACAGAAGAAAAGATATAAAAATAGAGGAGAAGATATATGAAAAGAAGGAAAGATATATGAAATAAAGGAGAGACAATTGGACAGGGGACGAAAGGCACACTAATGCACTTATGCACGCCCCTTACTGCCCTCTTAGGAACCTGGAGAGGTCAGTCGTGGATAGTCTAAGGGGAAAATGTTGGGGGTTAGGGGTTGACACTACTGAGTCCGGTAATGAGTTCCACGCTTCGACAACTCGATTGCTAAAGTCATATTTTTTACAGTCAAGTTTGGAGCGGTTAATATTAAGTTTGAATCAGTTGCATGCTCTTGTGTTGTTGCAGTTGAAGCTGAAGTAGTCATTGACAGGCAGGACGTTGCAGTACATGATCTTGTGGACAATGGTTGAAAGGTTTTACTACCTGGGGTTTAGACCTAGGTTTTTATGTTTGGGTTTCACAAATTTTGTATTTTTGGATCTGATTTTATCTGTAAGCCGCCCTGAATTCTCAGGGGAAGAGCAGCCTAGAAATCCAAATAAAGAAGTAAGTAAGTATAAGTAAGTAAGTAAGTAAGTAAGTAAGTAAGTAAGTAAGTAAGTAAGTAAGTAAATTAAATATGCTGCAAGTCACTTCCATAAGTAGCTTCTGGCACCCCCCCCCCCCCGAGGAATCTTGCTATGATGTACAAGATCTCAGATCACCCAATGGCCCACCCACAATGCCTGCCCACCAAACAGACTTTTTTTTTTCTTGCCCAGAATATTTACACTTACAACTGAAAATTTCTTCCAATTCTTTTTTACTTGTTCTTAAAGGCACCCTTATCTGATTGAGTTAAACAATCATAGCAGTGCACAGTCCCACGTTTTTAGAGCAACAGTAAGCAAGAATAACTATGTTACCATTTTGGAAGTAATATATTGTCGGCTCATCAAGCCTCTGAGGATTAAACAAATGCCAGTGTTAACAAGACAATGCTGCTGATTTGGCAGTTTTACATAGCGCCTACAGGGATAAAATGTTATAAAAACAAGTCTGTGAATTAGCACCATGTGTCCATGCTCACTGTTAAAAACGCACACACACCAACATTAAAAAGAGAGAGTGAAAATGTGCAACCATGTTGAACAAAGTTCAGATCTAGAATTTAATTAATGGGAGGTGATTCTCCAATCTATTGAACTGTTCAAACCTGTGCTGGAAGATACTTTTCCAAGTTATATTATAGGAGAGCTGTCTCACATCAACTATCAGAGTGATCAGTTTTCATTCCGGTGAGTCATGGAGTTTAGAAAATTTTCTCAGAGATATGGTCATAAAACTAAAATATACAAGGTAATTTGTGTCTATAACACACACACACACACACACATATATATATATACAGGGTGTCCCAAAAAATGTATACACATTCTAAATAATTATAAACTTGGTGTTTATTATAATTTTATTATTTCAAAAATGTAAAAATATTTACAAGTATCATTTTATTGTTTTTTATTGTTTTATTGTTTTTATTTGTTTTTGAAGGTTAGTCTGGCTGTCATTATTGTGTTCAGGGATTGAATCTGCAAAATAAACACAAACAGTTTAATTATTGGCTATTTACAATTGTTTAAAATTAGTTAAAATGCAGTGAAAAAACAATAAAATGATACTTGTAAATATTTTTACATTTTTGAAATAATAAAATTATAATAAATACCAAGTTTACAATTATTTAAAATGTGTATACATTTTTTGGGACTCCCTGTATATACATATGTACACACACACACAGTATATAAACACCTGTCATTGCTATAGCATACCTTCCATTTTAATTTTGTTTGAACCATTTGATTATTTTTCACAATTTCTACAATTCTAGCAATTTCATAGAGTTTTTCAGGAGAAAGGTTCCGTGTCCAATGCCAGGATTATAAGAAGCAGCCTTAGATCAATTCCTTGTTTATCAACTTCCATGTTGTTCATGATGCTTCCTGCATTTGCTATGGAGCAAACTTCAGTTCTGAAACATTTTGTATGCCAAACAAAACTACCATGTTGCAGTTCTTCCTTCATCATAGGAACATTCACAAATGTTTTACATAACTTGGCCAGAGGAATTTGATTTCTATATTGAACTTCTATCTTTGATTTTTAGTAATACGAGATATACTACAGGAGTCATTTGTTGATATGGCCAGCCATACAAATTGAACAAAGAAACAAATGTAAACATAGGGGGAAAAGAAAAACAATAAACCATCCACAATAAGATTTAATCATAAGCATTGTCATAAGGAAAATAATTCATTATCTTCAGAGTTGACATTACCTAGATGTCATATAACCAACATAAAGGGAGAACACAAATATATTAGCAATACATTTATTGTAACAGTACAAATAGAAAAGTTAAAGATGTATAGTAACTAGAGATGAATTGAATGCTCTCTGGAAAATCTTAGTTATAGTGAGCTTTCAAAAGTCATCATGGCACAAACTCTCACCTGTTTCCTGCTGGTCAGCCATTTCATTGTATTGCCATTGCCAAAGATAAGCGGTGTCTTTAAGTTCTGCTTTCCTTGCATCCTAGAAGATGGAACCATAAATAATTTCTCGTTAAATCTTCTAGTGCAATTAAATTTTACTATGGGTATGCTTACTTCATAAGAATAGTCTTCCTCTTACAATTGCCACTATCAGATTTATGTGGAATATGCATGAGTAGAGGGGATTCAATATTTCAAATTTGTCACCACATAAGAAAGAAACATCAAAAGGAAACGAAGGTTACCTTACTCTCTCCAGATGTTTGTAGCTTGGGCAGAATTCTTAAATATCTTATTTAAGAGTTGTATACGGTAAGTATATTGGGTCACAGTGCAGCTTCTCTAGTTTGAAAACTTGATCTTAATAGCAATATAGCACAGACTTTTTAAAAAATTATTATTATATTTGTTTGTTTGTTTATCTATCTATCTATCTATCTATCTATCTATCTATCTATCTATCTATCTATTTATTTGATTAGATTTGTATGCCGCCCCTCTCCGAAGACTCAGAGCAGCTCACAACAGGAATACAAAATACAAATTCAATGATTAAAAAAGCAAAACAGTTAAAAACCCTTAATTAAAAACACTCATACAACCCAAACAAACCATACATAAAACAGAGCAGCTGAGGGGAATCAATTTCCCCATGCCTGATGACAAAGGTGTGTTTTTAGGAGTTTGCGAAAGGCAAGGAGGGTGGGGGCAGTCCTAATCTCCAGGAGGAGTTGATTCCAGAGGATCGGGGACGCCACAGAGAAGGCTCTTCCCCTGGGTCCTGCCAGACAGCATTGTTTTGTTGATGGGACCCAGAGAAGGCCAATTCTATGGGACCTAATCAGTCACTGGGATTCGTGCGGCAGAAGGCAGTCCCGAAGGAATTCGGGTCCAATGCCATGAAGGGCTTTATAGGTCATAACCAACACTTTGAATTGTGACCAGAAACTGATTGGCAATCAATGCAGACTGCAGAGTGTTGATGTGACATGGGCATATCTGGGAAAGCCCATGATTGCTCTTGCAGCTGCATTCTGCACGATCTGAAGTTTCCAAACACTCTTCAAAGGTAGCGTTACAGTAGTCGAACCTCGAAGTGATGAGAGCATGAGTGACTGTGAGCAGTGACTTCTGGTCCAGGTAGGGCCGCAACTGGTGCACCAGGCAAACCTGGGCAAACGTCCCCCTAGACACAGCTAAAAGATGGTTCTCTAATGTTAGCTGTGGATCGAGGAGGACGTCCAAGTTGCGGACCCTCTCCAAGGGGGTCAGTGATTTCCCCCCCTAGGGTAATGGATGGACAGATGGAATTGTCCTTAGGAGACAAAACTCACAGTCACTCCATGTTGTCAGGGTTCAGTTTAAGCCTGTTGACACCCATCCAGATTCCAACAGCCTCCAGGCACTGACACATCACTTCCACCGCTTCACTGACTGGACATGGGGTGGAGATGTTCAACTGGGTATCATCAGCATAGTGATGATACCTCACCCCATGCCCTTGGATGATCTCACCCAGCGGTTTCATGTAGATATTATAGCAGGGGGGAGAGGACCGACTCCTGAGGCACCCCACAAGGGAGAGACCTAGAGGTCGACCTCTGACCCCCCACTAACACCGACTGCGACCGACTGGAGAGGTAGGAGGAGAACCACTGAAGAGCAGTTCCTCCCACTCCCAAGCCCTCCAGCCGGCGCAGAAGGATACCATGGTCAATGGTATCGAAAGCTGCTGAGAGGTCAGGAAGCACCAGGACAGAGGACAAGCCCCTGTCCTGGGCCCGCCAGAGATCATCCATCAGTGTGACCAAAGCGGTTTCCATGCTGTAGCCGGGCCTGAATCCTGACTGTTGAGGGCCTAGATAATCGGCTTCTT
The DNA here is from genome assembly GCF_031021105.1 of Erythrolamprus reginae. Classification (NCBI taxonomy): domain Eukaryota; kingdom Metazoa; phylum Chordata; class Lepidosauria; order Squamata; family Dipsadidae; genus Erythrolamprus; species Erythrolamprus reginae. Next base: position 341,928,520 of record NC_091950.1, on the reverse strand, counting down.
CCAAGGACCCCTGGAACTGGATCGACACCACCTTCTCGACAACCTTCCCCATAAAGGGAAGGTTGGAGACTGGACGATAGTTATTAAGCATGGCTGGGTCCAGGGAAGGCACTTCACAGTGCTTTACAGCCCTCTCTAAGCAGTTTACCAAGTCAGCATATTGTCCCCAACAATCTAGGTCCTCATTTTACTCTCCTCTAAAGGATGGAAGGCTGAGTCAATCTTGTGCCAGTGAGATTTCAACTGCCAAATTGTGGGCAGCCAGCAGTCAGCAGAAGTAGTCTGCAGTACTGCCTTCTAATCACTGCGCCACCATGACTTTTGAATTTTATTTAGAAATGATGAAATAAGTTGGATTTGGCTTTCTTGAATGGTTGATACTATTGCTATGGTGAGTGCTAACTAATTTCATGGGGATTTATTTCTGTTAAAAACTGTAATAGATTTCTACTTAAAAAAAAGATTGTAATATAGGTTGGTTGAATGACTGCACTCTGATTACTTTATAATGATTATTTTTTCTGGTAAATGAGTAATCTTCTCCTTGTCAGAACTTAGGTTTATGCCCTTGGTTTCAAAAGTTTAATTTTGTATTTGTGTTTTTTAAAATTAATTATTTTGCTATGTTTGGCTATGCTGTGTTGCACATGCATGCAAAATACATGACACATTATGGATAAAATTTTCCTAAATGACAGGCTCCTGTTACTCTTCAGTAACTATAAAAACTGTCGCTCTTCTGCTTGGATTTTCAGTCTGTTCCCAGTGACCAGAGGGAGACCTCTCGGGAAGGAGCAGTGGCTTACAACCTTCCCTGCAGCTTCCCCATTGACTTTCTGGGGAAGCCAGCAGGAAAAAAAATTCATATGGTGATCACATGTTTGTGGGACACTTGGCACTGTCATAAGTGTCAAGGTCACAATCACCAGACCATGGGGACACTGCAACAGCCATAACTTTGGTCACAAGTCATGAGTTCCATCATTTAGCTATGTCATAAGTTTGAAGGATCACTGAATGAATAGTCCTAAGTCCACCTGGACATAACAGATTAACTATATGGTTATTGTTTACACATTACAAGAGAAAGGTAAAGCATCTGTCATAATAATATAATGCTTAGGCTTTGAATCTTAAATGCCTTCTAAAACTTATTTGCCTTTGAAGAAGGGGTGGCAAATATCCAAAATGAGACTAGGAAGAAAGTGCATGTATACACACATATTTACCCCTTTTTAAATTTTGCTTGCTAGTTAGGGTTCAATAATTGATTAGAAATTAACCATAAAATATTAAATCACATCAAAGTACATTAAGGTATTTTAACAACCTGCGTAATTTTTTAAATCTCTGAGTTAAGTAATAAAATCTCCACTCTTTGTTCTGTAAGAATATAAAGAAATGGTTTACAAAAATCCCTAAAACATCACCACTGAATATTAATTTCTGACATCTTCTTTGTATTGTGCTTTGATAATCTATTTCTGGACATGTAAAACTTTTCATGTGTCTCTGATTTCAATTCTTTTGTCAGTTCTTATGCTTCTTTAAAAAATCACCTCTCTTTTTCTGAGCATGAATAGGATTTTTTAAAAAGGCACAGTGTGATTGTATCCAAAAGTAAAATTTCATTATAAAAGCCTCTTTAATCAGAGGAAGCTTCCATAGAGGGGAGGTTATTTTTTACAGATAATAGAATGCATCTACGGCATAATGATACCCATCATGGACACAAATTTCTTCCATTGTGTCTGAACTCTAGTAAGTGGGGTTCAATGTAATTGAGGCATTATTGTGTAGTGAAATTGGTATATTCTTCATCTTTGGACATAATTTTTGAGCACCTAACGTGGGACCTCCTTCTCCTGCGGAGGTGTCCCAAGTTTGTGCCATGGCATTTGTATTATGGAAAAGCAATATGGTTTGGCTCCATTTTCTTTTTCAATAGAATTCTGCTCTTCATTTCATCTTACCTTTGCATTTTCTAAAAGATGTTCTAGAGTAGTGATTCTCAATCTGGGGGTCGGGACCCCTTTGGGGGTAGAAGTGGGTTGCCTAAGACAATGGGAAAAGACAGATTTCCCATGGTGTTAGGAACTAAAGCTTCTATTCTGGTGCCTTGGAACATATTTTTACAATCCAACCAATCAGGCATTTACAGTGGGGGTGTCCCTCTGACCTTCCTGCCAATCAGCTTAAAGCTCTATTGGAAGAATTGGTGCTAGACTTATGATTGGGGGTCACCACAATATGAGGAACTGTATTAAGGGGTCACAACATTAGAAAGGTTGAGAACCACTGTTCTAGAGGATAACAGAGATGCTTTAGAATAGAGTGGGAAATATTTGGGAAACTGCAGGGGAAGGAAAATTTCTCTCCCGCATTCTCTAATATCTTCATTGTATCCTAGTTCCTCTTGTGAATAAAATGAATTATTTCATGCAGGGAAATGTCTTAATGATATCTACTGAATGGTTCAATAATAATGCAGATAATGATTGTTGTTGTGAGCCACCCCGAGTCTTCGGAGAGGGGCGGCATACAAATCTAATTAATAATAATAATAATAATAATAATAATAATAATAATAATAATAATAATAATAATAATAATAATAACTGTAAGATGTTACCAGATCTGATTCTTTCAAAATTTACGGTATAAACTAGATATTGTACAACTATTGTTTTCTTTATTTGAGATCCATTTACTTTCTTTTCAGCCCAAACATTAGAAAATTAGAATAGAATAGAATAGAATAGAATTTTTATTGGCCAAGTGTGATTGGACACACAAGGAATTTGTCTTGGTGCATATGCTCTCAACGTACATAAAATAAAATATACATTTGTCAAGAATCATGTGGTACAACACTTAATGATTGTCATAGGGGTCAAATAAGCAATGAAGAAGCAATATTAATGAAAATCTTAGGATATACGCAACAAGTTACAGTCAAATGCCTAATCTTAGCATATCTTTGCCCATGTATTCAGCAAAAGGCGTACATGCCATGTCCTACCCTAGAAATGTACAGTCTCAGGAAATACCAACACTACTAATATCAACAGTTTTCCTGAATGCCTGTAAGCCATTAAGAATGGAAATAAATCAATATTTGAGTAAGAACAGAAGGTAATCTGCATATATGCTGATGGCAGAAACAGAGAGACATTTCAGACTTCTTAGTACATATCATTATTGATGTTTGCTGGAAGGAAGGAATATCCATAAGTTTAGAGGGTATTCTGATGCGGCTTTTTCTGTTTCCTAGGAATTCATAGTTACATGAATTCTTCAGAAATGATGAGCAATTGAATAATTGATTCTTGGCAGGTTAAGGTCTAGTCTACTAGAAGCATCGAGCCATGATGCCCTACTCCATGTTCTTGGCAGTCTACTAATCAGCTATTTTGGAATCTGTAGGGCCATATTGAACAAAGATAATTCTTATCATCATCATCCAATGAGCCATGGTGGCTCAGTGATTAGAGTACAGTACTGCAGGCTACTTCTGCTGACTGCCGGTTGCCTGCAATTTGGCAGTTCAAATCTCACCAGGCTCAAAGTTGACTCAACCTTCCATCCTTCTGAGGTGGGTAAAATGAGGACCCATATTGTTGGGGGCATTTTTCTGACACTGCAAACCACTTAGAGAGCGCTGTAAAGCTCTGTAAAGTAGTATATAAGTTTAAGTGCTGTTGCTATTGCTTACATGCTTCTCTCCCAGTTTATGAAATGGAAGATCTATATCTGTGAAGATGGATGACTTCTTATAGACCTCCTAGAATTTGTTCAGTGCAAGATTAAAGCAGAGATCCTCCCTACATCATATTGCATGTGGCTCTTTTTTCCTATGTAGTATTTGGTTAGGAAATATAAACATTAGTTTTTATGGGAATATAGGTAGAGAGGGTGTAAGTCACAATGACTGCTTTTGTTTTGTTATTTGTTTTACAGCTATTATCCAGTTCTTTGGATGAGTTAACACTCAATTTTTTTTGCTATTGCTGATGCCAATGTGTACGGTTGACACAAACAAGAGATATCATCTTACGGTTTAAATGTAGATCACGTTTATCTCTCTTCATTTGTTTATTTGCCTTTTTGGCAGTGTTTTCTTTCACTGCTTGCAAATACTTATGGTTTTTTTCAATGTCCTTGATACAATTATGCTTACAAAGATATTGACCTTGTGACTACAGTACTGAAAAAAAAATCTGGTTCTATTCAATGTTCTATACAAAATCTAGATATCAGAAGTATAACCCAAAATAATTCTTAAAGCTTCAACCTCACTTTGTAAACCAAAATAATTTAGACTGAGGAGAACTTTGGAAGCATCTCATTTGATTGATTGATTGATTGCTTGATTTATTTATTTATTTATTTATTTGTTTGTTTGTTTGTTTGTTTGTTTGTTTGTTTGTTTGTATGCCGCCCCACTCCGTAGATTCGGGGCGGCTCACAACAATAACAACAACAATGTAAAAAACAAATCTAATAATTTAAAAAACACTTAAAAACCCATTATTAAAAGCAAACACACACACAAACATTCCATGTATAAACTGTATAGGCCCGGGGGAGATGTGTCAGTTCCCCCATGCCTGACGGCAGAGATGGGTCTTAAAAACTTTACGAAAGGCAAGGAGGGTGGGGGCCAGTGTTCCCTCTAATTTTTTTTTGGGGTGGGCGGAAAAGTATAGTGTCTGAGCGGCAGTCCCTTCGGGACTGGGCGGCACAGAAATATTAAATAAATAAACAAACGAACAAACAAACAAACAAACAAACAAAACACCCTGTTTTGCCTCAGAGAATTTCAAAATAAAATACTGTACTGTGTGTCTATAACAGTGAGCTCATAATAGGGCAACTCTATCAATATCAAAATGCCACTTAAATAGTTGAGCTAGTTTCAAACTAGATTTTGATTTTCTTTCTCTCTTCCTTACTCCCATTCTTTTTCTTTCTCTTTTCCTTCCTTTCTTTTTTCTATCTGTTTCTCTCTCTTCCTCTCTCTCTCCTTCCCTCTCACTCTTTCCCTCTCGGCTTCTGGGCAGGTTTGGAAAACTCTGAGTTGATGATGATTTTTAAGTGAGCGATTGCTCACTGCTCAGCTTAGAGGGAACTATGGTGGGGGCAGTTCTAATCTCCGGGGGGAGCTGGTTCCAGAGGGTCGGGGCCGCCACAGAGAAGGCTCTTCTCCTGGGTCCTGCCAAACGACATTGTTTAGTCGACGGGACTCGGAGAAGGCCAACTCTGTGGGACCTAACCGGTCGCTGGGATTCGTGCGGCAGAAGGCGGTCCCGGAGGTATTCTGGTCCGATGCCATGAAGGGCTTTATAGGTCATAACCAACACTTTGAATTGTGCCCGGAAATTGATCGGCAACCAATGCATACTGTGGAGTGTTGGTGTGACATGGGCATATCTTGGAAAGCCCATGATTGCTCTCGCAGCTGCACTAGTGCATTAATAAAGCATTAGTGAGAGAAGATGTAACATGGTGGCCATGTCATGTACAAGGTCAAACATAAATTGACCTGGTGCACATGTTCCATGCTAGAGACCAAGACTGGAAAACTAGAACCTTTCATATGTTTTGAATTATAGCTCTCACATTTGATTCTATGCGGTCTGAGGCTTCTGTGAGTTATAGCCCCAAATATCTAGAAGATCCAAGATGCCTGCTTCAAACACAGTTTTCCATGAAGTACTGCATTGTAGGCGAATTAGTCAGCAAAAACTATATTTTCAGCCACGAACAATATTACAACAGTGGGCTACATTTGCAATAAATTTTTGAATGCTCTTTAAAAGTGACAAACTGATATATTATTTTTCTTAAGCTATATTTATTATTCCTCAAGGACACATTCATGGCATTATGCAAATACTACAGAGGTATTCATGAATTCATACTGCCAATTCCATATTTTGCATCTGAGGCAGCATTAGAGGTTGAACTGAAACACTTCCATCAAAAAAGTGACTTATTAACACTGCCTTATCAGCTTGTGAGAACATTATCCATCTGGATGTGAAGTCTCCAAAGGAGAATTTATTTTGTAAATGAATATATTTGGTGCAGGGAAGCATCTACATGAAAACCTTCACATCGGGCTATGAAATATCATATCTGAGGATGCTTCTTATGAAATTCTACTCCGCCTTGCTTTTTTCAGAGGAAGAACTGATCATATAATTAGTAAAACAATATAAACAATTACTTCATATAAAACGTAAACAGGACACTAGATCATAAGAACATATCATCAGATCAGATTTTCACCCTGTTTCCTTCAAGTGGGCAACCAGGCATCTATGACAATCTCACAAGCAGGAAAGAAATCTTGCTCTCAGCATTGGGCATTAAGCAGGAACTGGGGTTTCTGAACCTGGAACTAGTCTTTTGTAGCCTTATTCTTTAGAAATGTTTCAGTTGAACTCAGTATTTTGCATAACAATTCTGTTTAGTTTTATTTATTATTATTTATTTATTTATTTTGTCCAATACACGATGAGGGTTTTAGTGGGTATATATATCTATATACACATAGTAAAATACATGATGAAGGTTATAGAGGAGATACTCATAGTAAAATATATCTAAGAAATAATAGAAAAGAAGATATAGTAATAGAACATATCAATGAAAGAATAGAAGAAGAGATATAGGAATAGAAGAAAGGTATAGGAGATATAGGAGAGCAATAGGACAGGGGACGGAAGGCACTCTAGTGCATTTGTACTTGTCCCTTACTGACCTCTTAGGAATCTGGAGAGGTCAACCATAGATAATCTAAGGGTAAAGTGTTGGGGGTTTGGGGATGACACTATGGAGTCCGGTAAGGAGTTCCACGCTTCGACAACTCGGTTACTGAAATCATATTTTTTACAGTCAAGTTTGGAGCGGTTAATATTAAGTTTAAATCTGTTGTGTGCTCTTGTGTTGTTGTGGTTGAAGCTGAAGTAGTCGCCGACAGGCAGGACGTTGCAGCATATGATCTTTCCATAACCTTCTGGGGCAGTGATGGTGAAACCTTTTTGATTTGTATGCCAAAAGGGTGTGTGTGCATGTGCTACCATGCCCACACCCATTCCCTCCCCCCCATGCATGCACACCCCTCACACTGCCCTGCACATGCGTACAATCCCCCCATTGCTGCATGGGCCTCACTGAAGCCTGGGATGGGGAAAAAACAGCCAAACGGGCAGATTTGAAGTTTGGAAAAACGGACTTCCGGTTTTCCTGTTGTGTTGTTTTCTGTAGTCTGGAGGCTTCAGGGACACTTACCTGAAGCCTCTGGCGGATGAAACGGCCTTCCCCAAGGCCGAAAATCATCTGGCTAGCACGCGCATGAGTGCTGCAGCTGACATAGCGCAATGCCTTGTATGTCCTCACGCGTGCCATAGGTTCACAGTTCTAGGAGGAGAAAAGTGTGTTGGATATGTTTGCCACCGTAAGTTGTTTGTAAAAAATATTAAAGGTACTGTGTTTCTTTGAAAATAAGCCCTCCTCTGAAAATAAGTCCTTCCCTGAAAATACCATTTCCCCTGGTTAAGGTTAGGGAGGCAAAGCTGGAAATCAGGTAAGACAGCACAAAGAGCCCCATCTTGCTCCCCCCCCCAATAATAAGACCTGCCCGAAAATAAGTTCAAACGCTTATTTCAGGGTTAAAAAAAATAAAAGACAGGGCCTTATTTTCAGGGAAACACATTAGGAAGTCAGTATGCATACACATGTATGTATATATATATATATGTACATATGTTGCAGGAATGGGCAGGGTCCATCCAAAAAGCATTATTGGTTAAAAAGGGTTTGTGAAGACAGGATAAGCAATGGATGGAAACTAATGAAGGAGAAAAATCAACCTTGGCCTAAGGAGAGATTTTGCATCCAGAAGTTATGGGTGTTCCAACCCTAGAGTTTTTAAGAAGAGATTGGATAACCATTTGTCCCAAATGGAGTAGGGTCTCCTACCTGAGCATGTAGCATGGAAAACTTCAAACTTTGTTATGTCTTCTCTATAAGGAGGCCTTTTTTGTATAACAGAACAGTATGGGGCATGATCTTCAAATAAGAACAACATACTGTAGAGTGTACTAATGTAAAAATTCCGGGGATGGCTGAAGAATTGTATGTTTGGAACTTATTTAGAACTGAAAATTCTCTATTATGATCTCCTCCCCATTTCATCCCTCTACCCTCCCAATTTCAGCACTCCCTCTTCTATCTAATAATGGAAAACGTTGACATAATCTTTGCAACCAATAGGTTCAGCTCTCCATTTATTTTGTACTTTGAGTAGTCGTTCCTATAGAATGATTTTTTTTCAAGTTATTGTAGAAGAGTCTCAACAAAATATTCCAGTGGGATTTTTTTACCTACTTCAACACAACTGAACATAACATCATTGCTATTTCTTTATAACTCTCACTTCAGTGTTGTCACAACCATTCCAATATTTTCCCCATTGCCTTTTTTGCTAGAAATATCAGAAAACAGCAGGAAAAAAAATGCTTTTTATATATGATATGGTAAAGCCATTCTGGTACTTTTTTCTTGCTAACTAGGAATTCTGGGGGTTTCAATCCCATGTAACATGAATGGAAATCAGAAAAATCATATCTGTCATGGTTTTTCCATTAGATGTACAGAAAGAATTTAACGTATAATATGTACATGTTAACACATTGATAAAAACTGACTGCATGGGCTCTTTTGGACAATATTGTTTTTTCAAGGAAAATAACACTTCACCAGTAAAAAATATTTCACGGGGGTAGAGAATCAAATCTAGACTGAGAACAGACTAACACAGACCTTGAATGCTGAGAGAATGTAATAGCCATCAGCAAAACTTGATCCACAGCTCACATTAGAGAACCATCTTTCAGCTGTGGCGAGGGGGTCGTTTGCCCAGGTTCGCCTGGTGCACCAGTTGCGGCCCTATCTGGACCGGGACTCACTGCTCACAGTCACTCATGCCCTCATCACCTCGAGGTTCGACTACTGTAATGCTCTCTACATGGGGCTACCTTTGAAAAGTGTTCGGAAACTTCAGATCGTGCAGAATGCAGCTGCGAGAGCAATCATGGGCTTCCCTAGGTATGCCCATGTTACACCAACACTCCGCAGTCTGCATTGGTTGCTGATCAATTTCCGGTCACAATTCAAAGTGTTGGTTATGACCTATAAAGCCCTTCATGGCATCGGACCAGAATATCTCCGGGACCGCCTTCTGCCGCACGAATCCCAGTGACTGGTTAGGTCCCACAGAGTTGGCCTTCTCCGGGTCCCATCGACTAAGCAATGTCGTTTGGCGGGACCCAGGAGAAGAGCCTTCTCTGTGGCGGCCCCAACCCTCTGGAACCAGCTCCCCCCAGATATCAGAGTTGCCCCCACCCTCCTTGCCTTTCGCAAGCTCCTTAAAACCCACCTCTGTCGTCAGGCATGGGGGAATTGAAATTTCCCTTCCCCCTAGGCTTATAGAATTTATACATGGTATGCTTGTATGTATGAGTGGTTCTTTAAATTGGGTTTTTTTAGATTGTTTTAATATTAGATTTGTTTACATTGTCTTCTTATATTGTTGTTAGCCGCCCCGAGTCTTCGGAGAGGGGCGGCATACAAATCTAATAAATACAAATACAAAACAAATGGTTAATAGGATATTCTATCCTATTTAAATTAATATTAGTAGCAGTAACTCACATCAAATGTTGATTTAGAGGCAAGTGTGACCTAAAAGACATAAATGTATGCACATGGGTATTTTGTTGTACCTAATTTGACTTGTATGCTATGCAATCCTGCTTTCCCCCTCCTTCTTGTATAAAACAGTATAGCCAGTGCAGAATAGTTGTTCACTATGGGAGGAATAAAATAAGAATATGCATTGCATGAAGGAAACAATAGGCCTGAGGTGATTGAATGTCATGTGTTACTGAGAAAGGTTAATTAAAACAATGATCAACATGGAAGAATATGATTATCTGGGGCATATCTATGTTTCCTAACAGGTGAAAATGTGAGATTCTTATTTCTTTGGTGTTTGAAGAAGAAAGACAGTAAATTGAAATGAAAGATTGTTTTTGCCCGATCTTCATTCCCATTAATTTTATTGAAGATTCTATTATGCAGATAAAATTAATACAACTACATAATGCAGAAATACATTTATTAAAAAAGATTATCAAATGTAGGGAAAGGGGGGGGAAAGGGGGGGGGAGATCCTTTTAAGCAAATAAAGAACATAAGCTCTGGCTCTTTTTTTATAGCACAGAGGGCTTATACATACAGCATCACAGGGCCCTGCACTCTTTTGTTCTTTATAATGAAAAGCTGTGCCAGAAATGATTGAGATATGATTTCCTCCCATTTCTAGACTTTATCCCAATATACAGGCTTCTCAATAGACAGTTCACTGAAGCTCACAGGGATAAATGAGCAAAGAATCTTCCAAGAAATAGATAAATATTAATCCTTTACAAATCTGCTAAAAATTAAAATTAGACTACTTTTGTACTTTTAAGAAACCAAGACCTCTGTTTTTCAACGTCCAATTTATATTATTCTTCATCCTTAATAACAGAAGGAAGGGAAGAGATGGAGATCTTGTAGAACTTCTTTTCCATCAAATATTAGAGAAGAGTCCACATTGATTAGGAATGTTATTTAAGGCGGCATATCTTTTTATAATGTGAACATCATGTAGAATGGGACCTTTGTGTGCACATGGGTGTCCTCGATATAGATTAAGCAAAAGCAGTAAGATAGCTAGATAGAGCTAGTTGTCTATATCAGTGTTTCCCAACCTTGGCAACTTGAAGATATTTGGACTTCAACTCCCAGAATTCCCCAGCCAGCAGATGCTGGCTGGGGAATTCTGGGAGTTGAAGTCCAAATATCTTCAAGTTGCTAAGGTTGGGATGCCTTTATAACTTCATAATTAACAATATAGTTAGCCTTTTCTTACTTACTGCAATTGGGACCACTAACTCTGCCATTAATTGAAGCAGTCATAAAGTGGAACATCATGTGACTATTCCAGACTTAGGAATCACTTCTGGCTTCAGTTGGGAAGCAAATTACCTGTGAGTGTTAGGAACAATGTCATGTGAGTGCAACTCGTGACTTCCTGCCAGTGTCCCCATTGACTTTGCTTGTCAGAAACTGGCTTGGGGAAAATCACCATAACCACAGGATGCTTCCACTGTTGTAAATATATGTGGGTTGTCAAGTGTCTGAAATCACAACCAGATGGCTTTTGAGACAATGCAACACCAACAAGTTTGAGGACCAGTCATAAAAATCCTTTTTCAGCATATTCATAACTTTGAACATTCGCTGAACAAGCAGTCAGTAAGAGGACCATCTGAATGCCCTTGAAATGGAATGAAAGATACAATTGAGGCACCAAAGTGGAATTGTGTGTCATACACACAGGGGTAGAGCCTTCTCTGTGGGAGCCCCGGCCCTCTGGAATCAACTCCCCCCAGAGATTTGCACTGCCCTCTCCCTCCTTGCCTTCCGAAAGAGCTTAAAAGTCATCGTTGCCGCCTGACCACTGAATGCCTTAAGTATGAATGTTTGGTTAATAAGTTAATTGTTTGGTTAATTTTTTTTCTTTTATTTTTATTATTATATTTATTTATTTATTGGATTTGTATGCCGCCCCTCTCCGCAGACTCGGGGCGGCTAACAACAATGATAAAAAACAACATGTAACAATTTATTGTTTTTAAATTGTAGTATTAATTGGATTACATTATTGTTCTGTTTTTTATATATGCTGTGAGCCGCCCCGAGTCCTCGGAGAGGGGCGGCATACAAATCCAAATAAATAAATAAATACAGAGGTGGGTTCATACCAGTTTCTAATTGGTTCTTTAGAACCTTTAGTAACTTTGTGATGACATCACAGAGTCAGTCCTGTCAATGTCTCTGTGGGTGCCACCATCTTGGATTTTTTTATTACTGTGTGCCTGGCGTGACGCTGAGAGAACAGGCAACAAAAGGATCCAGAACCCATCCCCGGTGTTATAGCCTTTATGGCACTGTGTGCTCAGTCTGTAATTACTAAATTGTGAATTGATACTATTATATAATTCTCTGAAATAGGACTATTTCCAAAGAGCAGTTTTCTTCTCATTATCAGCCCATATGTACTTTTGATCCTGGCTGGAATATTCTGCTTCTGGATCCATGCATAGTTTGATAATCTAAAATGATAATCATTTGAATAGTAGGATTGGATTATTACTTCCTTTGTCCTGAAAAATGTGTATTTATCTTCTTTTGGAGGTGCTTCTTCATAGTGTCCCTGCAAAATGGCCAAAAGTGAAGACTCCATTTTCTTTTGCTCTGTGTTGCTAAGTACCCCCTGTGCAGGTCTCTTGCTTGTTGAATTGTTAAATCAGGGCAGCTTATTGAGGAAAATCAGCAGCACCTGAGTGCTTTGCAAAGGCAGAGTCTTTTCCCTCTACAAAATACAGCATCTCAGTGAATCATATCCAGCACAATACACAGATCTCATGAAGTGTCGATTGCATTTTAGGAGAGAAATGCTTGTGTGAAATAGCATATCTGGCTCTAGCCTTGTACTTCAGTTAAATGTTTGATTTTTCTTTCCTATAAATGTAAGTGCAAAGTAGACAGAAACAGCCTTTTGTGATGAAAGTATTCTTTACATCAGTAGAAGCAATTATAAAAATATATTATGTAAAAGTGTTAATTTGTCTGTATCTGGGTACAGATCAAACACAAAAGTTTCATTCCCCCATTTGTCTAACTCGAAACAGCATCTGATTGGAAAGGATATGAAAAAGTCCCTGAAATGAGAAATAAAGAGACACACAAAGAAACATAAATAAAATGTATTGGATTATCACAGCCTTTGCGCCGGAAGAGGAGTGAAAACGCAGACACAGAGCTGGATTTAAACTGGGTCATTTTTATTAATTAAATAAACTTTATTTAATTCAAAACCAAACTAGGACCCGCAGAGGTCAACTAAGAACATTTTGGGCGGAAATGATGTAATAAACTTCCCGGGCAACTATGGGCGTAGCTCCATGCCAATCCAGGTGAAGGGAACCACCCCTCATCTGGATCCCAGCCATGCAATGCATGTGGGATGTCCCGCCGTCCAATCTCTAAAAGACAATTGAAATGGGCGAGACCCAGAGACAACCTCTCCCCAATTGCTCAGGCCGGTTTAATGACACCATGAGCCCATGGAGAGAGTCTGCCAATCACCCCCAAAGATGCCCAACGGAGAACACACAGTTGCTAACCACCTCCCAATTTCCGCCCCTAACCTGCCAACCCAATGACCAGAGGTAAGCCAATTAGAACTAACAATTAACGAAACACCCCCTAACCATCCATCCCGCATGGCAGTATGGAATAGGAGAAAAAATGGTCACAGCTAAAATGCCGAGACTGCAAAAAATTCCTATTCGGCCCCCTAAGGGCGACCCATGTAGCACACTGGGAGGATTGGCAGGTGTTCACCTGCTTGCTGCCGGGGCGAAAAGGAGGCCCCAAGCCAGCACAGCCCTTTATAAATGGCTGGTGAGGCCACGCCCCTGGCAGCATCATCAGCCCGCGCCATTGCCAGGCCTAGCTGGGATCTCGCGAAATATCACGAGATCCCGGCACACAAAATGGCGGCTACACCGGGGACCGCGTTTCCCTGGCACCGGCAGAAATCCCGCCAGCGGTAAGTCGCCGGCCAGACATTCTTTGAGAAGTGCTATGATAGTATTATTTCAAAATTTGAAGGATGGTATTATTAGGACAGTGTATACACATAGGTTGCTGATTGAAGTATCTAGTCCTACATATCCTACATTGTTGCTAAAACACATGTACTTAGCTGCCAGTTAACTATTGGATTTGATTGAAGATCTTGCTGTTGATATATAACAGCTTGAAACTGACACTTGTCTGTACAGCTTTGTTTGAGTCTTAAAATCATCAGAGGAGGACTTCCTAAATGAGCTGAGGAGAAGAGAGTGCCACCAAGTGGTTACTTATGGATGGGCCTTCTCAGGTGGTGTCTGCACTCTGGATTTGCTATGGCATCCTTAGGTACCTGTGGAAGATATTTTACTTCCATTAGGCAATTCCTATATGAGTTGCATGAATGCTTCTGCCTTGTTTTTTTTTTAGTTTCTTCCACCTTTTAAATGAATAGAATAGAATAGAATTCTTTATTGGCCAACTGTGATTGGACACACAAGGAATTTGTCTTTGGTGCATATGCTCTCAATGTTCATAAAAGAAAATATAGATTTGTCAAGAATCATGAAGTATAACACTTAAGGATTGCCATAGGGGTCAAATAAGTCATTACTTCATTTTAAAATATTCTTTGTGAACTACATCAAGATTTACAACAATGGGAAGCAGTATATTTGTATGACCACAATTGAGCCCAACATATTTGTTGTTAAATAAGACAGTTGTTAAGTGACTTTTCCTCCATTTTATACCCTTTATTGGCACAGTTGTTAAGTGCATCACCACAATTGTTAAATCAGTAATGCAGCTGTTAAGTGAGTTTGGCTTCCCCTTTTACTTTCCTCGCCAGAAGGTCTCAAAATGTGATCACTTGACCCTGGTATACTGAAATTGTAATAAGTATGAGTCACTTGCCAAGCATTTGAATTTTGATCACATGGCCATAGGGCAGTGATTCTCAACCTTTCTAATGCTGTGATCCCTTAATACAGTTCCTCATGTTGTGGTGGCCCCCAACTATAAGTCTAGCGCCAATTCTCCCAAAGGAGCTGCAAGCTGATTGGCAGAAAGATCAGAGGGACATCCCCATTGTAAACGCCTGATTGGTTGGATTGCAAAAAGATGTTCCAAGGCAACAAAATAGAAGCTTTAGTTCCTAATTGTCTTTTTCCATGGTCTTAGGGAACCCCTATGAAACAGTCGTTTGACCCTGAAAAGGGTCCTGACCCCCAGGTTGAAAACCACTGCTATAGGGGTGCTGCAACAGTCAGAAGTGTGAAAAACGGTTATAAATAACTTTTTACAGTGCCATTATAATTTAAAATGGTCACTAAATGAACTGTTGTAAGTATAGGACTACTTGTATATTCAATGTATTGAAGAAAAAGAGCATTAACAAAAATCATCCTAGTAGTAAATGATACTTCCGAATCCATAGTTTGAGGAATGTGATCTTAAATTTAGTTTAAGTCTGCTGGACAAATGACTTCTTATACTAAATTAATTGATTTGAGCTGATGTTAGGGCATAATCAGCAAAGACAATGGGATTTGTCTTATAATAAGGAATAAGAAATTATCTAGTCATTTTGGAGGATGACTAAATATTGGGAAATATTATCTTCCCTATTTCATGCTGATTGTCTTGTTTTAGTCCAACTTTGGTTTTAAAATTAAGAAACAAGGTTCCCAGGCTTACTCATTTATGGGTCAGTAGAAATGAGGAATGCCAGCTCACCAGCCATTTAAGAACCTTAGTGTAATACTCTTTCAAGTGAACGGCCATCAGTTTCTGACTTTTCCTTAAAAGGTGAAAAATTATGTTGTCATTCTACACGAATGTGAACAGGTTTGATAGCAAAGACAAAGAATCAGATCTTTATTCTAATATGGTATTTTTTTAAAGCTTTATAGGTATTATGTATATCAACATTCAAATAGCCATAGCAATAATAAAAGCACAAGTTAAGCAATAAGGTTTATGTCTTAAGCCAGACTTCAATGTTTGATACATAGCTAAGGATGTGATGTGCAGATCCTGAAGCTTTAGCTTTAAAATGTGACATTTTTACTATAGATCATTTTTATTTTACTCATACATGCCCTTTTGTTCACCCCTTACTCAATGCATTGTAAATACTGAATACATTCATCTCCTTTTTATTTTACAGTCTGTTATGACTGATGTGAACAAAATTATATGATAAAATAGTGCCATTGTGAAATATATTCAGGTCAGAGTAAAAATTAAAAGCTTCAAAAATAAAGTTTTCTTAAATAATACTTATATAAATCTGAAAACAGAAGAAGAGTTTTAAAGACCGCATTCGGAAGGAGTGTCTTACTAGTTTTCTTTTTAAATTTATACAACTGTGGATAAAGATTTTTTATATCTGGAGAAGAACTAGATGTGGTAGACCACTACATACACTTTGGCCAATGGATCTCAATAGAAGAACAGAAGGAAATTGATACTAATTAATTAATTCCACTGAGGTCCATTACTTAATATGCCGCTCACTCCAAAACAGACTCAGAACGGCTAACAGCAATCATAAATACAACAGCAATAAAAAAGCAGTAAAAATTTAATAATAAAATCAACAATGCAATAAAAAACCATACATGCTTGCAATCAGTCCTAATTCTGGGCCTGCCTGAAAAGCTAGGTCATAACGGCTTTCCAGAAGACCAGTAGGGTGGAGATAGTGCGGATTTCTGGGGACAGTTGATTCCAAAGAGTTGGAGCTGACACAGAGAAGGTTCTTCCCCAAGGCCCCACCAACTGACATTGTTTGGTGAATGGGACCTGGAGAAGATCGACTCTGTGGGCCCTTACTGGCCGTAGCGAGGTATGAGGGAGGAGGCGGTCCCATAAATAGTCTGGGCATGAGCCATTTAGAGCTTTAAAGATAATGACAAACACTTTGAATTGCGTTTGGAGACCAACTCGCAACCAATGCAGCTCACGTAAGGGTCATTCCGTGTCAAATGGACCAATTTTAAAGATCAGCTCCACCTTACCATCTCAGATTTTGATGAAATTTGGCATATCGTTTATTTATGCTATAAAACTATGCTGTGCAAAATTTTAGTTCAAAAGACTAAACATTGGGAGTTTTAGGAGACCTCAAGTAAAAGGTTGGATAAAGTTGGGTCAGCAAAAATGACATTTTGGGCCAACTTCCAGAAGCTGTAAAAAATCGATGGCAGATGGGGCAAGATAGTCATAGAATGGATCCCATTTGATAAAAACCATCCACAAAAGAGAAAATAAGATGGATCAATGACCTCAGCAAATAGCGTAGCCCAATTGGCAAAAGAAAGTTCAGGAACATATAAGTTGGAAATCTGAGGAAGAAGCCATCATCCTGCAATGGATTGATATGGCTAAAATGATGACAAAGGCTTGCATTGAGCAACAAAACCATGCAATTTTCAGTCAAGAAAGCCATCTGATTTTTAAAAGATATTAGGTCAGAAACCTCTGTAACACATACCGAATTTAATCTTTGATCAAGATAAACACATTTCTGGTAGTCTTACAGCAGTGATTTTCAACCTTTTTTGAGCCGCGGCACATTTTTTACGTTTTAAAATCCTGGGGCACACCACCAACCAAAATGACACAAAATGACACCCTAAGACACTCTCCTCTCTTTTTCCATCCGTCTCCTCCCCACCCTTGTGTGTGTATACACACTCTTAAACCATTTCCAAAAACAGGTGAGGGCTGGGGGGTTTTTCTCTCTTATTCTTTGGGTGCTTTTTATCATATGCTTTAAATCAAGAGTCACTTCTCTCTCTTTTGTTTCTCTCTCTCCTCTCATTCTCTGTCTCAATCATTTTCTCATTTCTCCTTTTTCCTCCCCTTTTTGCTCATTTCTCTCTCCCTTCCTCTCATTTTCTCTCTCTCTCTCTTGCTTTCTTTCTCTCTCTCTTGATTTATCTCTCTCTCACTCTTGCTTTCTCTCTGTTTCTCTCTTTTCTTTCTCTTGCTTTCTCTCTTTATCTCTCACTCTCTTTCTCTCTCTCTTTCTATCTTTCTTGCTTTCTTTCTCTCTCTTTCTCTCTCTGTTGCTTTCTCTCTCTTTATCACTCACTCTCACTCTCTCTCTCTCAGCAAAAAGTTGTGAGACCGGAACCTGAGCTTCCTTCTTCGCGGCACACCTGACCATGTTTCGCGGCACACTAGTGTGCCACGGCACACTGGTTGAAAAACACTGTCTTACAGTAATTTACTTTTAGATGTTTAATATTTTCTGTCCAGATCCAGTAAAGCACCAATCATTTATCCAAAACAAAACCCCAACCCCAATTCACTCTTATCAGTGATATCATGGATCAACTATTGCTAGCAGTTATTTTTTTTAATTTTTATCGCTTTTTTGAAATCCCCGTCTCATATGAGAAGATTTATATTAAAGCGGAAATGTAATATGTGAAATTAGATCAATATTTTATGAAAAAGGGGATGCCGGTAGTGTATTTATTCTAAGTAATCTTAAGTAATTTTTTATCTCTCCTGTAACAATAAAAAAGAGTTGCATAATATTTGAAACAGTCATTTGTGATGAGGAAACAAAATGATTGTTGCATTTATGGATCAAATCCTCACACCTTTATATATGTGTGAACATATAGATCATGCAGTGATGGGCTCCTACGGGTACGGTCAGGTATGCAGTACCGGTAGCAAAATTTTGATCCCCCCACCCCCCTTTTCCCTTCTGGGCTTTGGGTATGTTTTTCCTATCGCAGTAAATGAGGTTGAATGTGTATAATTTTAGAAGAGCTGTGCATGCGTGTGTGTATATACACTTTATATAGTAGATAATCAGGGGTGGGCTACTGCTCAGATGAGGGGGAATGCAGTGGGGTAGTGAATGGAGCTCCACCCCAGAGCACTCAATTTGCACTGAAAGATGTTGAAACAAAATGCATAAGCCACGCCCACAGTGTCATAGTAAAACTTTTGGTAGCCCATCACTGAGATCATGTCACGTGATGTATTATGATCAGAACTGCAGAAAAAACAATGACTGCCAACCTTCCTTCCATTGAGGACTTGTATACTGCACGAGTCAAAAAGGGGGCTCTGGAAATATTTATTGACTCCTCGCATAAGTAACTTGCTGCTTGTATCCTTAAGATTTATATTAATATTGATTGTTTCCTGGTTGCTTTTTGTACTGTATGACAATCAATAAATGTTGTACCTCATGATTCTTGACAAATTTATCTTCTCTTTTGTGTATACTGAGAGCATATGCACCAAAGACAAATTCCTTCTGTGTGTGATCACACTTGGCCAATAAAGAATTCTATTCTATTCTATTCCATTCTATTCTATTCTATTCTATTCTATTCTACTCTCTACTCTGTATCATAATGTTTTTTGGTTTTTCAGAGCCAGGGTGGGGGGGATGCAGTTTGGTACTCCTGATACACACACACACACACACACACACACACAAACAAACTGAATGAAAATAATGGAAGCAGGGACAATCTACAAGAAAGATCTATCCTTCAAAGTACCTGAAGGTAGAACAAGAAGCAATAGGTGGGAACTAAACAAGGAGAGAAAGCCACTTAGAACTAAAAAGAAATTTCCTGACAGTTAGAACAATTAATCTGTGGAACAGCTTGCCTCTAGAAGTTGTGAATGCTCCACACTGGAAGTTTTTAAGAAGATGTTGGATAACCATTTGTCTGAAGTAGTGTAACGTTTCCTGCCTAAGCAGTGGGTTAGACTAGAAGACCTCTAAGGCCCCTTCCAATTTTGTTGTTGTTGTTATTGTTGTTGCTGTTGTTGTTGTTATTGGGATGATATGGAGAAGAGATGTTAGGATGAGCAAAATTTAGTGAGATGTTCTGTTTTTTCTTATTATCTCTTGCTTATTACTGGTTACTTTTTGGGATGGTGGGTATGCTTTGCACATAGAAGCAATACTTGCCCAAAAAGAAAATAGTGCAATAGATACAGTATGTGTCTAGTATATCTGCCAATAAATACTTTTGTGCTGATTTTCTGTTGAAATTTTTTTAGCCATCCTAAAAATATTTCTCAGTGTGAGAAGTTTTTTACATGTTTTTTTGAAAAAAAAAAAAAGACAAATATGCTATCCAGGACTTAATGCCCTGGAAGGTAACCCTAATATAAATGAATGATGAGCCCCCATCAGCCTGAAAAATTCCAGAATATTATGTCAGGACACCAATCACAAAACCCTTGTTTGATATATGTATCATATCTATCAATTGGTGTGAGTTCAAAATAATTGGGAGTCAACAGCACACCAGTTTGATTAATATATATATTAATTAAGATCTATTCTAGTCTCCTTTAATTTTTAAATTCAGCAAAAAGAACATGTGACAGACATACATACATACATACATACATACATACATACATACATATATATATATTCGTAGATTTTCACGGGTACAGGTATGACGGTCTTGGTATATTCGGGGTTCTTCCCGTGTAGGATTTGGAAATTTCTGGCGACGTTTCGACGAGGTCTCACTCATCATCTTCAGGCTGGTGTTTCTGTCCTTGTTCTAAGGCGAACACTGTGAGACCTGAGCTGCCTTCCTTCTATAAATACTGATGGCTGGGTGTGGTTTGATGGCTCAGCAATTGCCTGCTGTGTAGAAACTTCCTGGTGAGTCAGTGGGGTAACAATTGGGGTCGTTGATGTAGCTGAGATATGCTGATTAGTTAATGGTTGTAGATTAGGCGTGATATCCTGAGTAGTTGGAACTTGCAGGTTACTTGATTGTTTTACAATGTGTGTTCTGAGTCTGGTTTCTATGGCTGGGATACGTTTGAGGGCTGGTTTCCAGATGTCTGGTAAGCGGGAGGTATCATCCCGCTTGTTCATATCAAAATAGGTGTGATATCCTGAGTAGTTGGAGCTTGCAGGCTACTTGATTGTTTTGCAATATGTGTTCTGAGTCTAGTTTCTGTTTTTATGGCTGGGTTACATTTGAGGGCTGGTTTCCAGATGTCTGGTAGGCGAGAGGTATCATCCCGCTTGTTCATATTTTATACCTCGAAAAACATCCCGAAGCTTAAAACTTCAGCCTGATGATGGTGAATGTGATTTCAACGAAACGTCGCATATACTGTATATATATATATCTCAAACTGGTGTGCTGCTGAGTCCCAATGATTTTGAACTCACACCAGTCGAAATAAGGAAATTATAATAAAACAATTACATGGAAGGGGGGAAAGATAGAATATACAGTATTCTTATGTGCTTACTGAGTCATAACAAAAATGAGGATAATCAACACACTTCATACAAATGTAATGGGTTCCTTGTAATAACACACACAGTTACATTACGTTCGTTGTATATGCTAAATGTATGGAAAGTTCTGTGCATATAAAGTAAAATTGTCTTTGTGCAGCATATCTCATTGTCATATCCCATACACGACAAAGTTAAAATCCTGTTTTTGATTTGTCTTAAATGGCTTGAAACCTACTCAGGGACCAGATGGGCTTTTTAAGTTGAGCCTCTTCCATCTGGAAAATTCTTTGGTCGTCTTATTACCGTAACCAGTATAAATGTCATACTCCCAGAGTGATTTTGTAATGATTTTTCCTTGTTTTTTTTAACGTGTTCTACTTTTTTGTTTTATAATGTTATAAAACCCTCTCATATCTGTGCTCCCCACCCGGGCACTGTTGATGGATGTAATGGAAAGCTTCAAGAGCTCATCATTCTGCAACAAATGGAACTTCAAATTTGAAGAGCAAAGTCTAGAATGACTCTTTTTATAATTTTATTCCATTTGCAAGTTCTTCTGAGAGCTTCTGATATAGACCGGCTAAAAATATTGTTTATATGTGTTCTGGTTTCTGGTAGAACTTTACTTATTAAAAAATAACGCTTACTGAATGCAGTATTTCATAAACAAAGAAACTCCTTTTTTATTATCTTCACTTCCGTATTCAAAATGCAGTACAGACTGGCACATTCCTTTCTTCCGTTATCTCTCTTAATTACATTCTACATGCATTCCTTCAAGCCTTCTCCGTCTCCCAAGATTCATGTACTTACAGCATGATTCAAAAACAGCAGGAATGACTGCAAAATAACACAGAGCCAAACTGAAACAAGTTTCATTGTAGAACTACAACATTGAAACTCCGCCCTTCTTCCCCACTGGCCCCCTGATGTGCCAAATACATCACCCATTCTTCCCCTTAATATCTTTTTCCTAACACCTGTTCCTTGCGTTTTTGGACCCTTCTGAATTGAGGATTAACACAGCGAATGTCTGTCTCTTCCTCGCTAGATTCTGGACTCATAGCAACATCCTGTGGCTGGCCTCCCACCTGTTCTAATACCTGTAACCCAGGGCCTACCACTAATTCATAAACACTATCTGTATCAGAGTCCTCAAGCTCTTCAACATCCTCCAACTGACAAGGAGTATGTACAACAATATGAAAATATATTAAAGAAAACACTCTGCATGTATTAATTCCCTAATTTTATGTAGAGGGTTTTGGGTTTTAGGACAAGAGTAGCTCCTAACATTTCCCTAATATATACTCTGGGTCTCGGGTTTTAGCTGATTAAATGCAAGTTTTGATTATTAAAGCAAAGATTTTCAGATATAATTCTGTAATCTCAGATCTTTTTACATAGAGTGCTTATGAATTAGGGCTTCTTCCTGTTATCCCAAAATAAAATGACAAAGAATGTTTAATATGTTTCAGAAATAGAAACCAGCTTTCATACATTCTGAAAGCAAAATAGGATAAGTTAAGTATCTGAGAAAAATTATTTGGTGCAAATCATTTCCTCAGCGCTAATTAGGCTACACATTTTTATTCATTCAAATGAAAAACAACTGAGGAGGCTCAGATGTGGATTAATTCAGGTCTATAGTAGTTACATTCATTTGTGAATATTTTTTAACAACCGATAAATAGTAAAGGCTGTTACTATGGATACTTGGATTGCTAGATGTTTAGCTGCTTGGGTAACATTTCTGCTAAAGGGCATATTCCTACACCACAAGTCTTGTTTGGCATAATACATAAATATCCGTTGCATTAAAATACATACACTTTCCAGTTGAGTATGTTTAGAATTTTTTCAAATTATTGTTGTTGCATTATCTTTGGGTTTATCACTATTATATATCGTATGTGTTCTATAGATATGGATGAATACACACACACATAAATATATATGTATACTGTATGTATGTGTGTATATAGCAGCAGTGGGTTCTAAAACCCATTGCTATCTGTTTGCATTCATAGAAACATAGAAACATAGAAGTCTGATGGCAGAAAAAGACCTCCTGGTCCATCTAGTTTGCCCTTATACTATTTTCTGTATTTTATCTTAGGATGGGATATATGTTTATCCCAGGTATGTTTAAATTCAGTTACTGTAGATTTATCTACCACGTCTGCTGGAAGTTTGTTCCAAGGATCTACTACTCTTTCAGTAAAATAATATTTTCTCATGTTGCTTTTGATCTTTCCCCCAACTAACTTCAGATTGTGTCCCCTTGTTCTTGTGTTCACTTTCCTATTAAAAACACTTCCCTCCTGGACCTTATTTAACCCTTTAATATATTTAAATGTTTCGATCATGTCCCCCCTTTTCCTTCTGTCCTCCAGACTATACAGATTGAGTTCATGCGTGATGCTTCTGGGCATGCACAGAAGTGTTGCAGGTGGGTGGAGTCTCCTGCCCCTGTAGCTACCAGTTCATAGAACTGGGCCAAACCAAGAGCAACCAACCACCACACACACAAACACACACACGTATGTGTGTTTGTGTGTATGTATGCAGTGAAGGGCTACTAAACTTTTTACTACCACACTGTGGCTTATGCAGGATGCCATGTATTTTCTTTCATCTTTCAGTGAAAATTGGGTGCTCTGGGGTAGAGCTCCTTTTTTGCGCTCCTCCCCTTCCCGGGCCCACTGTGCGCTCCTCCCCTTCCCGGGCAGCAGCCCACCCCTGTGTGTATGTACTGTATATATATTATATGTAGTACTGTGAAAGAGAGATTTCTAAGTTAAATAACTTTATTTTCAAAATCAAAATCAACCCTCACTTGGTGCTTTCTATATACAATGCAGCTTATGATGTTACAGTAGCAAAAGTAGGTTTTTTAACTAATTGTGGGGCTTTCCGTTTTGATCAGAGAACTTTTCTAACAGTCATTCCTATCTTTGCTCTTCAAAGTTGAAGGTCCTCTTGTTACAGAATGATGAGGACTTGCAGCTTTCCATTACATCCACAGACAGTGCCTGGGTGCGGAGCACAGATTTGAGAGATAAGAATTTCCCCAGTCTAGTTGGATCATCTGACTGAAGGAAAAGTGACTTAGAATCAGGCATTTTTCACAGGGTCTTCTATGTGAAATAATCCAGAAAATCTCATATTTGTTCCATTAAAATGTATCATTGCTTGAGCCACAAAGCTTACTGCCCTACATAAACTACATCTCCGTCCAGCCTCCTTCCCAAAAGTGCTTGGTTCAATAGACCCTTTCTGAAGAACCTACCTTGTATTTTTGTGACATTAAAACTTGAGAAAGTTTTTCAGAAAGTGTCTGTTGAACCAAATATTTGCTGGAAGGAGGAATTGTGCTGAATTAAAAGTCTGAGGATTTTGAAGATAAGTATACAGTGGAACCTCGACATACGAGCAGCTCTACTTACAAGCTACTCGAGATAAGAGCTGGGAGGGGAGCGACATTTTTGTTCGCCTCCCGAGCTCACATTCGGGATACGAGCGCCAAGGAGCTGTCTCCTGAAGCCGAACGCTAACTTCCGCGTTTGGCTTCAGGAGACAGCTCCTTGGCGCTCGTATCCCGCGTGTTTTAAAAGGTTGCAGCCGTCCTGGGGGGCTCGGGAGGGTGCTGGCAAGCCCCCCAGGCCGGCTGCAACCTTTTAAAACACGTGCGCCGCTTCGCAGCTGTCTCCTGAAGCCAAACGCGGAAGTTAGCGTTCGGCTTCAGGAGACAGCTGCGAAGCGGCGCGCGTGTTTTAAAACGTGGCAGGCGGCCTGGGGGGCTCGGGGGCTTCCCCCCGAGCTCCCCAGGCCGGCTGCCACGTTTTAAAACACGCGCGCCGCTTCGCAGCTGTCTTCTGAAGCCAAACGCGGAAGTTAGCGCGTTTCAGTGGTGCTTAAGGAGACTTCCGCGTTCGGCTTCAGGAGACAGCTCCTTGGCGCTCGTATCCCGTGTGTTTTAAAAGGTTGCAGCCGTCCTGGGGGGCTCGGGAGGGTGCTGGCAAGCCCCCCAGGCCGGCTGCAACCTTTTAAAACACGCGCGCCGCTTCGCAGCTGTCTCCTGAAGCCAAACGCGGAAGTTAGCGTTCGGCTTCAGGAGACAGCTGCGAAGCGGCGCGCGTGTTTTAAAACGTGGCAGCCGGCCTGGGGGGCTCGGGGGCTTCCCCCCGAGCTCCCCAGGCCGGCTGCCACGTTTTAAAACACGCGCGCCGCTTCGCAGCTGTCTTCTGAAGCCAAACGCGGAAGTTAGCGCGTTTCAGTGGTGCTTAAGGAGACTTCCGCGTTCGGCTTCAGGAGACAGCTCCTTGGCGCTCGTATCCCGCGTGTTTTAAAAGGTTGCAGCCGGCCTGGGGGGCTCGGGAGGGTGCTGGCAAGCCCCCCAGGCCGGCTGCAACCTTTTAAAACACGCGCGCCGCTTCGCAGCTGTCTCCTGAAGCCAAACGCGGAAGTTAGCGTTCGGCTTCAGGAGACAGCTGCGAAGCGGCGCGCGTGTTTTAAAACGTGGCAGCTGGCCTGGGGGGCTCGGGAGCTTCCCCCCGAGCCCCCCAGGCCGGCTGCCACGTTTTAAAACACGCGCGCCGCTTCGCAGCTGTCTCCTGAAGCCGAACGCTAACTTCCGCGTTCGGCGGCAGCGGGTTTTTTTGTTGTTGCACGGATTAATTGACTTTACATTGTTTCCTATGGGAAACAATGTTTCGTCATACGAGTGTTCCGACTTACGAGCCTCCTTCCGGAACCCATTAGTCTCGTAAGTCGGGGTTCTACTGTATTGGGAAAAATTATTAGGGATACTATGTACTACAGATTTTTTAAAAATCTGAAATTGAGTACTGACTGTTGGTTTTTACATTTATTTTATTGTTTTTATTTATTTTTTTACTAGTAACAATAACATCAGAGTCCAACGCCCTGCTTAGGCAGGAAACCCTACACTACTTCAGACAGATGGTTATACAACATCTTCTTAAAAACTTCCAGTGTTGGAGTATTCACAACTTCTGGAGGCAAGCTGTTCCACTGATTAATTGTTCTGTCAGGAAATTTCTCCTTAGTTCTAAGTTGCTTCTCTTCTTGTTCAGCTTCCACCCATTGCTTCTTGTTCTACCCTTAGGTGCTTTGGAGCAGAGGTCCCCAACCTTTTTTGCACCAGGGACCGGCTTTAAGCTAGACCAGTTTTCCATGGCCCGGTGAGGGGGGGGGGGAGCTAGCTGTCAGCGGCGCCGTAAAAGGGGCGATCAAGAGAGGAATGGGTGAATGAATGGACGGAGGGTGGGAAGGAAGGAAGGAAAGAGGGAAGGGACAGGAACAAAAGAAGGGTGCAAAGGAAGCAAGGAAAGGTGTGAAAGGGGAGAGTAAGAGAGGAAGGAGTGAAAGAAGGGAATGAGGGAGGAAGGAAGGGAGGAAGGAAAAGGAAAGCAAGAAATGGAGGGAGGAAAGGAAGGAAAGAAAGAAAGAAAGAAAGAAAGAAAGGGGGAAGGGACAGGAACAGAGGAAGGAAGCAAGGAAACTTATGAAAGGGGAGAGTAAGGGAAGAAGGTAGGAAGGAGAAAGAAAAGAAGAAATAGAGGAAGGGAAGGTAAAAGAGAGAAAGAAAAAGAGCAAGAAAGAAAGCAAGAAAGAGAAAGAAAGAAAGGCAACTTCAAAGAAAGGCTCACTGAGCATCTCTCACTCTCTCTCTCTTTCTATCCCTCTTTCTTTCTTTCTCTTCCTTTCTCTCTCTCCTCTTCCTTTATCTCCTCTCTCTCTCCCTCTCTCTTTCTCTCCCCCTCTCTCCCCCTTTCCCTCTCTCCCTCTCTTGCTATCTCTCCCCCCCTCTCCCTCTCTCTTTCTCCCTCTCCCTCTCTTTCTCTCTCTCCCCCCTCTCTCTTTCTCTCTCTCTCCCCCTCTTTCTCTCTCTTCTTCTCACTTTCTCTCTCTTGTTTTCTTTCTGTCTCTTTTGCTTTCTCTCTCTCTCACTCTTTCTTGTTTTCTTTCTCACGCTCTTTCTCTCTCTTGTTCTCTCTCTTGCTATCTCTTTCTCTCCCCCCCCTTTCTCACTCTCTCTTTCTCACTTTCTCTCTATCTTGCTGTCTGTTGCTCTCACTCACTCTCGTTCTCTCTCCATTCTTCTCAGCGATGACGCGCGCACGCCCTGCCCGCCTCACCTTTGCGAGAGCACTTTCGCCCCGGGCTCTCAGCAAGGGGGTTTGGAGGAGAGGCGGGGCCGGCGAAGGTGATATTGAATGTCGGGGGAGAACGGGCGGCTGCAAGCGCTCCCTATCCCCCTGCTAGCCCACTCGGAATATTCAAAATAAGAAAAGCCTTCGCCGGCAAAGGTTTTTCTTATTTTGAATATTCCGAGTGGGCTAGCAGGGAGATAGGGAGCGCGTGCAAATACCCGTTCTCCCCCGACATTCAATATCACCTTCGCCGGCCTCCGCTGAGGAAAGCCTTTGCCGGCATTTCCTCTCGTTGTCAAGGAGGCGCAGCGGCGGGCGGAGAGAGGGAAGGAGGGGGGGGGGGCAGCGGCGTCCCTCCTGGCCTTGGCGGGCCGCCCAACCCTCCCCACCTCCTGCAAACGCGGCGGGCGGCGGGGGGGAGAGCGAGGAGCCGGTTCTGGCGGGCGCGGGGCTTGGCTGGCTGGCGGGGGGAGCGCCGCTGGTGATGCGGAAAGGCCGAGGGGGCCCTGGCGCCGCGGACCGGCTGAAAAGCTCCAACGGCCCGGTCCCGGTCCGCGGACCGGCGGTTGGGGACCTCTGAGAATAGGTTGACTCTTCCTTCTTTGTGGAAACACTTGAGATATTGGAACACTGCTATCATGTCTCCCCCGGGTCCTTCTTTTCATTAAACTAGCGATGCCCAGTTCCTGCAACTGTTCTTCATATGTTTTAGCCTCCAGTCCCCTAATCATCTTCCTTGTTCTTCTCTGTACTTTTTCTAGAGTCTTTTGCATTGTGGTGACCAAAACTGAATGCAGTATTCTAAGTGTGGCCATACCAAGGCCTTATAAAGTGGCATTAACACTTCACGTGATCTTGATTCTTTCCCTCTGTTAATGCAGCCTAGAACTGTGTTGGCTTTTTTGGCAGGTGCTGCACACTGCTGGCTCATATTTAAATGGTTGTCCACAAGGACTCCAATATTCCTCTCACAATTACTACAGCAATGTACCACATATACTGTACCTGTGCATTTTATTTTTCTTGCCTAAATGTAGAACCTTACTTTTTTCACAATTGAATTTCATTTTGTTAGATAGGGCCCATTTTTCAGGTTTGCCAAGATCCTTCTGTATTTTGCACCTATCTTCTGGAGAGTTGGTTATTCCTGCCAGTTTGGTGTCATCTGCAAATTTGATAAGTTCCCCATCTATCCCCTCATCCAAGTCGTTGATGAAGATGTTGAAGAGTACTGGGCCTAAAACAGAGCCTTGGAGTACTCCACGGCATACATCCCTCCAGTATGTATGTATGTATGTATGTATGTATGTATGTATGTATGTATGTATGTATGTATGTATGTATGTAGCTGGATACCCATGCTTTGCTATGAAACTCTGTGGTTGGGCTTGATAAATTAACAGTTAAAGCTTGAAAATTAATCAGTAGTTGCGATGGGCCTTGATATATTGACACTTAAAGCTTGAAAATTTATGTAGAATGTGTAACTCCTTAGCATCAGAGCATGTTAATATAAGGCAATTGGCAGCTGGAGCAGAGTTCTTTTCAGGTGGGGAGGGGGCATGGAAAGTGTAAGCTCCCAGCCCGCAAATCAGATGAGTCATGCGCTGGCAACGCCCACACTCGGTTTAGCGAAGGGGTGGAGCCTGTTAATATAAGGCAGCTGGCAACTGGAACAGAGTTGTTTTCAGGTGGGGAGTAGAATGTCTAATTTCTTAGCATCAGAGCATGTTAATATAATACTGTATAAAAATGCTAATCATCTGATGGTCATTTTGAAAAATCCTTTCTTACTTAGCACTAGAAGCCAAAAATAACATATGTGCCAAGTTTCAAGTTTGTAGGCTTTACAGCTCTGGAGATTTCATGATGAGTGAGTGGTATTTGGCACATACATACATACATACATACATACATACATACATACATACATACGTGGACAGATTTATTTATTTATTTATTTCCTAGGCCATATGATATTGCAAAATCTAAGAAAAAAATCTCTTCCTTTCATATATCCTCTCCTCTAAGTTCACTTTCACCCTCTTTTATATTATCATATGTCTATTTTTCTTCCTATGTATTTGTGTATTGGACAAATGAATGAATAAATAAATAAATAAATTTTGAACAGGCATCATATAAATTCTACTTAAAATACAGTTCAGTGGGAAATGGTATGTTATCCTTTTCCTGTTGCTATTTCACTAAAAAGAATGCAAACAGTGGTGAACATATGTTTACATATAAGAGGTATATCAGTTGGAAAATGATTCACATCTGAGGTTGCATAACAGAAATGCCAACAAAGACTGCATGATGATGTGTGAGAGAATTGTGGGTGAACATAAGAGAACAAAGTGCAGGCATTGGAAAAAGTGATGCAGTAAATTATTATAGAGGCCATTTTCTTGAACTCTTGCAGCTAGTAGCAAACCATGATCCTGGTATTCAAGGGTAAAATAGTTTACCTTGCAATACAAGTATACACATCATTGACTTCAAGTTGAATTGTTAATTATCATTTGCAGAATGACTTTGGAGTTAATTTCCCAAGAAGTAAAGGAAACTAGTTTAATTTTTGGTGTAACACACAAGCAGAGACAAATTATGTGGTCATCTGTTATTTATACAGAAATAACATATTTTAAATATTATATTATATTTGTTTAGAATATCAATATCACTCACAAGATGCCACTAAGTTACTGCTCTGTTGTGGCATAAAAATAAAAGCCTACAAAATAGAAGTCTATGATATTACTAGTATAACGCATGGAGCACTAAATGGTATGCAAAGTTTCTGAACAATAAATGTAAAGTTATCTATCTGTATTGCGACAACAGCAGTTTGAACTTGGCATTTGTTTTGCCTGTGAAAACATGGCTATAATTGCAAATTTCTTTATTTTTATCAAGACCTCTTTCCATTTATATCACATTCTTCTCCAAATTCAGATTTCTGAATTGCAAACAATAAACATTAAAAAAAACACACCATACAGCAGAATTATTGTCCTGAATAAATTGTCAGATACTCACTTGGCATGACATACTGCATTTTTCCCAGCTGTTAAATCAACACTTTCAATAATTGTATTGTTTCTGCAAGCAGTATGCAAATTCTGCAGTATATGTAAAAGTTTAAACCAAAGAGAGAGATAAGGTTTGTATTTTATCTGAAGTGCTTTTTGATCATGAGGTGCTATCAGATTACTGCAGAAATAAGATTATGACTTGGCTTAACTTGCTTTCTCACTAACTCTTTCAGTGGTAAACTGTATAATCTGTGAGATCAAGAGAATTTCAACATTATGACTAGTATAAATGTCATTGCAGAAAATGTTGCAGAGGAAAATTCCATCAAATAAAGAAAAGAGAATTTGCTGTATGTTTGTACTATTTATGAATTTGTGATTATTTAAACTTCACATTTAAATGGAGCCAATATAGGCAGTGCCATTACTTTCTTGACCATTTGCAAAACATTGTGATGGTGATATAGATGGATTTGGAGCCAAAATCTTTGATTAGATGGCTGCACATTAGAAGTTTGATTTGGTGCCATACTTTGTTGTTTTTAATAGTTTTTATGTGCTTAATTTTATAACCGAACGATGGCTTTTATGCTGTTTCTTGATTGGGAGTCACCCAAAACTGGTTATAAGAGGGATGGCTATATAAATGTTTTAAATAAATAAATGGGAGAGATGTTCCTCTCTATCCCAATAATTCCCTTCCAGTTCCCAAGAGGATCTAGTTCAGAAATTGCTAGAAAGACTAAATTAGCCTCATCTCTCTTTTTAGCTTTGTTTTCCAATTTCTGCCACAGAGACAGAGATAGGTTTTGTGGTAATCTTCCTGTGTACATGATCTCATATTTTGCAGGGAATTGAATCTACATTCACTGTATTTTGTTTCTATGTCAAATTCAGACCTATTTGAGGAATCGCCTTGGTGATGAACACTTTTATCATTGTCATCCTGGAAGCAGAAAACAGTCTTTCTATAAGACTTGAAGTCTTTAACTTCATCTGTGTTTGGCCTTCCTTTTCTTTGTCTCTGACTTCCCACTTGATCACCTTGATCTTGAACTAATACTAGCATGGGTTGGCATTCTGCCTACCCAGAGGTTATCTTATCTCTGTTGTCTTTGCTTGGATGTGTCTGTACTAGTAATAGTTCCAATGTAAGTGACTGCATTTTTAAAACAAATCAATTACCAGTGTCTTTTGTTCTGCCAAAAATGTACATAAGGTACTTGCATAATATTTGGCTTGCTTGTAAGTTATTTTACTTGTAATTGGGAATTACACACTATATGTCACCTAACATCATTTAAATCAGTAGAACATTATTCTAGAAGACACAGGTTTAGGATAGTGCTTGTGCACTCTGAAATCCACTCTGCTCCCTCTGTATCACTTTAGGAACATTTCTGAAGTTGCTGCTCTTCTTAGAAGTACAGTGGTACCTCTACTTAAGAACGCCTCTACTTAAGAACTTTTCTAGCTAAGAACCGGATGTTCAAGATTTTTTTGCCTCTTCTTAAGAACCATTTTCTACTTAAGAACCCAAGCCTGGAAAATTTTCCCAGGAAATTTGAAGGCGGCATGAAGGCCTAGCCAGTTTCCTGCCATTTCCCCTTTAATCCCGGCCATCTCGGGCTTTTCTGGGCTGCCAGAGGAGCCTTTCAGTGGTGCTTAAGGAGGCTTTGGCAGTCCAGAGCAAACAAAGCATTTTCCTTTCTCTGGGCGCTTGGAGAGGGAATAAACCTCTGCCAGCACCCAGAGAAAAGAAATGCTCTCTTCGCTCTTTGTAGCCCAGAGCAAACGGAGCGTTTTCCTTTCTCTGGGCACTTGGAGAAGGAATAAACCACTTCGCTGTGGTGACTCCCTCGCTTGCATCCCACACACACGGCGTGAGGTTGCCTCCAGGAGCATCTGGGCGCGGAAAGGCAAAAGGGAGCACTTCGCCCTGGCCGAATCAACTTGGCTTCAGCCAAATCAAGGAGTCATCACAGTGAAGGAAAGGCCCCGGCTGCAAAGCGAGTGAGTGAGAGGAGAGGGGAGCCCTTCAGCATGGGAAGGAAGAGGAAGCAGGTAGCAGCGTAGCAGCAGTCAACTTTCGGCCAAAGGAGCGGGAGGTTCCCCCCTCTTGCCCACCTGGGTTTCTCTCTCTGGCGCAGTGTATGGGAGGCAGCCTCATGTCGGGTGTATGGGAGGCGTATGCTGCTCCTCGCCGCCTCAAAGTCCCTCTTTTTTAAAAAAGCCTTAATGTTTTAGATTTTTTTTATTCACCTCACCTCACCTTCTTCTTTTGGCAGCGACTATCCTCCTCCTCTTCTTCCTCCTCCTCCTCTCACCCAAATTCCGAGTTTTTATTTCTTTCCTAATGGGTTTGCACTCATTATTTGCTTTTATATTGATTCCTATTTGAAAAATTGCTTCTACTTACAAATTGTTGTTATTATTATTATTATTATTATTATTATTATTATTATTATTATTATTAATTGGATTTGTGTGCCGCCCCTCTCCGCAGACTCGGGGCGGCATACAAATGATAAAAAAACAATGATAAAAAAACAACATGTAACAATTCAATTTAATAAAACAACTAAAAAACCCTTATTATAAAAAACCAAACATACACACAAACATACCATACATAACTAGTAATGGCCTAGAGGATGCTTCTACTTAAGAACCTGGTCACGGAACGAATTAAGTTCTTAAGTAGAGGTACCACTGTAGCTTTTTATTTTTCATTCTTTATAGAACTTGATCTCTTTCTTCACAATCTACCTGAGATTCTAAGTTTACTTTAAGTTTACTCTCTCTATTGGTGTTCTCATCACATTTATTACATTCCTTAGCTTTCCCAGACACCCCTAATTCAGCCCATAGATGCTCAAGTCAAAACAGTGAGCCAGATAGTACTGCTCTCACACTTGTGGTTTGCTGAGGACCAGCATCACAATTTAGGCAGATTGAAGAGGCTGCCTCAGGAAACTGATTCTGGACGTTACTAATGTTTTGCTTATTGTGAGCAAAATTGTTAGTTATTTCATTGATCTAACAGCTCAGGCTAAGGAGAGGTAACTTGTCCATCTTTACATGAGAGGCTGAAGGATAATGGTCCTATAAAATACATTAAGATGTTCCTTAATCCTCTCACTTTTCTATACCCTGCCAGACAAAATATAGATGTCATTTGAAATATGCAGTAGCTATGCTACAGTACCTGCTGTTTTCTCATCGGTTGCTAGAAATTTAAATGTAGATATTTTTAAACTTTCATCTAGCAAAATGATTTATCATAAAGAGTGCTAAACAATCCGTAGTGTACTATTTCCTAGAAATAATTTTGCCATCGAGAATTCTCATGCATTTTTAATAGGGTTAAGGGGAGGAATCATCGTAAGCATTTACTACAAACCATAACAAAAACAAGTTAAAGCTTCTTAGAAATGATGATATAAAATGACTTCTTAAGCTTTTTGCTTTTCATTTTATCCAGTATCCAACCTAAGAGAGACGTTTTAAAAATAATGGGAATTGGTTTTTTTAAGTAAAGAATTAAATATTTAAGACTTGCAGTTTCAAAAGTACATTTATATATTTATTTATACATTTATATCTATATATAACCGAGCCATATGCTACCTTTTAAGAAGTCACTTGAAAGTCTATTTTTTTCTTGCCACAAGAAAATGTAAAGAAGCTTGAATTGATAGTTATGAACAAGTCAGCACTGAATATTCTGCAAATTGTAGCATAGCCAAGGAAATAAAAATCAGAACAAGTTTATACAAAGATATCAGTGGAGAGGTAGCAGCTGATAGATTTCTCAGTAGTTTGTATTACGTTCAGTGAGAGAAAATAAGGACTTGCAGTCTCTGTTGTGGTAAATGCGGCTGAGTTCTGATGCAAGTGTATGCGTGTGTCTTGTCCTTCATCAGAGTTTGGTCTGGGAGTGGCAGTGTTATAATTATACCGTCTAAACTTTAATTCCTCCAAGAGTTACTCACAGACAAGGTGACACAAAGAAGAAAAGTCAATTAGTCAGTGTAAAAGTGAAAAATAAAAACAGTCCAAGTTCTAGGTTTTTTTTAAAAAAATACTCTGCATTTTACTCAAGGATAATCATTAAAATGTCCAAAGCTACCAGTCTGTCAAAAATTAAAAAATGAGAAGGGGGCAATAATCAGTGCTCATAGACAAGTTCTTGGAGAAAATTGAATATTAAAAAGATGGTGCTTTCGGTTAAAGAAGACCTCAGCATTTTGGATATGTCAGCCAAAAGGAAAACACGATCCCATCATTGTAATGGAGACAAAAGACAGTGATTTACAGCAGAGTCAGCAGACTATCCAAAGAATGTATGTGGTTCAACAAGTATCAAGTTCCAAAAGCAAGTCCTAATGTCAAAAATTATCGTATGAGCAAAAAGGTTGCTTCAAAGTTATTATAAAGAACTAAAGGAAGATGCTGCTTCCTGTCCAAATATTAGCGAACCATCCGTTAACTTTCAGAAACAGCTGTAACTTCCTTTCTTTCTGTATTTCTGGACTCCCAAACGCCTATGCCATGATGGCAAACCTATGGCACGCATACTGCAGGTGACACATGGAGCCATATCAGAGGGCACGAGTGGCATTGCTTTTCATCAGCTCCAGCTCATTTGCCCGCGCTAGCCAGATAATTTTCAGCCTTGGGGAAGACTGTTTCATCCTCTGGAGGCACACAGACCAAAAAAGGTTCGCCATCACTGGCCTATGCTACTTCTTAAAGTCAAGCTTGCCTCCCAAGGAAACTAGGTTCAGTTTTCACCAATAATCTCATAGTCTACTGGCCCCTGCACCCAGGCAAGTTTGACTTTGAAATTTCTGTACCTTCTGCCTCTGGTTCTAAGATATGTGATTGGACTTCTAGTCTTGGTCCATCTCAGAATGTCCAGCGCCAATGGAAACATCAGCAATAAGGAAATTCTTTGTTCTAATTTTTCTAAACATATGATGTGGTTAAATAATTTAACAATCCTAATTATTTATATTTCTAGACTTTTAAAACCCTAATGTTTTAATTAGATTATCACTAGCCCCATTGTTTAGAAAGAATACTAAAACACACATACACACCTGCACAAAATCATAATGCAGGGGTGAAATATTCCCAGTTTGGGTGTACCTGCTGGTGGTCGGAGAGCCGGTAGTGATAGCAGCGTGAGGTTTTGCCCACCCATCCAGATGCTGCCATTTGGGTGCTTTTAGCCTCTGTGCATGTGCAGAATGCTTTGCGCATGTGCAGAGGATGAAAGAACCCAGCTGGCTGCAGGTGGGCGAAGCCTCGTGCTACTGTCTCTACTGGCTCTCCGACCACTGGCAGGAAAGACCAAACCGGAACCATTTCTCCCCAACACAAAGGTACATTTAAGCTGGCCCTCTGAAATGATTTAATTTTAGAGTATGTACTCTAAGGACATATATTGTTTTAAATATTCCTCTGCATTTCATTTTGTTGTAGATGCTATAATTATCTTGGTCAGATGGATAAATGTGCTAGAAAACTAATAAAACAAATCTATAGACTATACAATTGTATAAGCTAGACTACACTTTAAACTCTTCAATGGCATTAGTTATTATTAGTGAGATGTTGTTTATCTAGTAAGCTCATAAGTCACCTTCCTGTAGGAAACATGAAAAATGTTAACTCAATGCCTTCTTTAGTACTTATTTTTCCTGCTTTAGCTATAATATTCTTCTTGAAGGTAGCTATGCATTAATAGTCCCTTAAATCAAGAACATTTAAACAAAAATTGGCTTTAAGGAAGAGAGGTTAATTAATTTGAATGTATTTGCTAAAATTAAAAATTATTGAATTGTCATCGGACCATTTCTGATAACAGTGAATGAACTTGATAAAATAAAATGGGGAAAGAAGGAAGTATGTAAAGTTTCTTATTAGGTAGTAAACATGGTAGAATTTGATTTGGAGTGGTAATGAGAGAAACATTTCCTTAAGAATTTCCTGTAGATAGTGATTAGATACAGATCTCTGAACTTCGATAGTCTACCCACAAGTATTTGAGCTTTAAGCTTAACATAATGTTTGTCTAACTTAGACGTCATTTTTGTTATATTTCCAAGACATCTGGTGGAAACACTTTAGAATGAAATATATTTTCTTTCCTTGCTGGAACTGATCAGTTAATGTAGATAAGAGAAACAGCTATCCATCTCATTTTCTCTTTTAATTTGCTGTATTTTTACTTCATGTATAGCAATCCAAAAGTTCAAGGCAACAAATAAAGCCTCTGTTGTTTTACTAATTGCTTTGAAAAGTTCTTCACTACATCTCCATCTCAGTTCTTATTTCTGGGTCATCATTCACATATTTAACCCAATAAGAATTTATTTAATGACTAGCAGATGGATTTTCTGCATTTTCCTTAGGTCGGCTGAGGAGGACAGAACCAGTCTTGGTTGAAGAATTGAGTGATACACTCCTCCCAAAACATCATATAGTTCATACCTATCTTACACTCCCATAATACATAAAAGTAGCCTTGTTTAATAATAAGTAGGTTAGACATTCCATATAAATTATCTCTCCAGAAAAGAGGTACTCTACAAGAACATTATTCTTTTCTACATAGTTTATTTGTATAATAATTTCCTTTTGCTGAGGTGGTCTGAGAACGAGAAAACAACTTTTAATCACATTGTAATAATTTTCCAAAACTGTTACGGAGATTCTCATCCAAAATAAAAGGAAATATGCTTCTATATTAGCAACCAATGCTCTATTGCTGCTGCAGGCAATGCAAAGCAAATGGAGTCAGCTTTCCATAAGCATAAGATAATACCAATTGTCAATGACACTTGGTGAAATCATATCAATGCTTATTATAGAAATGCTCGTAGCATCACATTAAAGTAGAGAATCCCTAAACCTTGTACAATCAGGCCAATATGAAGTTAGTTGGGGAAAAGATAAGAAGCAACGTCAGAAAATAATATTTTACTGAAAGAGTAGTAGATGCTTGGAACAAATTTCCAGCAGACCTGTTTGGTAAATCCACAGTAACTTAAATTAAACATGCCTGGGATAACACACATAGCCCATATAGCCCATAAGGGCTGATTAGATGGACTGTGAGGTCTTTTTCTGCCGTCAATCTTCTATGTTTCTATGTTTCTAATACAGTAATACCTCGTCTTACGAACTTAATTGGTGCCGGGAGGAGGTTCATAAGGTGAAAGGTTCGTAAGACGAAACATTGTTTCCCATAGGAATCAATGGAAAAGCGATTAATGCGTGCAAGCCCAAAACTCAGAAACCCGGAAGCCGGCCGCCACCACCGAAGGAGGCTTCAGCCTCCCGATCCTCCCTGCTCCTTTGCCATGCATGTCATCCTGGGTGAAGCGCTGGGGGGAGGGAGTCAGGAAGGTCCTCCTGCTCCACCCCCCAGCTGAAAACACAACAGAGCTCTGTGGCTGCCAGTGGCTTGAGCCTCCCTTTGCCCCACGCTTCTTCGCCCTGCCTGTTGTCCTGGGCGAAGTGCTGGGGGGAGGGAGTTAGGAAGGTCTTCCTGCTCCCCCCCCAGCCGAAAACACAAAAGAAGTCTGCCACCGCCCGCTTGAGCCAGGATGACAGGCAGGGCAAAGCGGTGTGGAGCAATGGGAAGCTGAAGCGGGCAGTGGTTTCAGCCTCCCTTTGCCCCACGCTGCTTCGCCCTGCCTGTTGTCCTGGGTGAAGTGCTGGGGAGAGGGAGTTAGGAAGTCTTCCTGCTTCCCCCCCAGCCAAAAATACAAAGGCGGTCTGCCGCCACCCGCGGAGCAATGGGAAGCTGAAGCCGGCGACGGTTTCAGCCTCCCTTTGCCCCACGCCGCTTCGCCCTGCGTGTCATCCTGGATCAAGCAGGCGGCGGCAGACCGCCTTTGTATTTTTGGCTGGGGGGGAGCAGGAAGACCTTCCTAACTCCCTCCCCCCAGCACTTCGCCCAGGACAACAGGCAGGGCGAAGCAGCGTGGGGCAAAACCGCCCGCGGAGCAATGGGAAGCTGAAGCCGGCGGCGGTTTCAGCCTCCCTTTGCCCCACGCTGCTTCACCCTGCCTATTGTCCTGGGTGAAGTGCTGGGAGGAGGGAGTTATGAAGGTCCTCCTGCTCCCCCCCCCAGCCGAAAACACAAAAGAAGTCTACCGCCGCCCGCTTGAGCCAGGATGACAGCCAGGGCAAAGCGGTGTGGAGCAATGGGAAGCTGAAGCCGGCGGTTGTTTGAGCCTCCCTTTGCTCCACGCTGCTTCGCCCTACCTGTCGTCCTGGGCGAAGTGCTGGGAGGAAGGAGTTAGGAAGGTCCTCCTGCTCCCCCCCAGCTGAAAACACAAAATAAGTCTGCCGCCACCCGCTTGAGCCAGGATGACAGGCAGGGCAAAGTGGCGTGGAGCAATGGGAAGCTGAAGCGGGCGGCGGTTTCAGCCTCCCTTTGCCCCACGCTGCTTCGCCCTGCCTGTTGTCCTGAGCGAAGTGCTGGGGGGAGACGACAGCCAGGCAGCGGGGCTTCTCAGCGGCCTCCCGAACCCGAACTTTTGCCGAACTTCTGGGTTCGGCGTTCGGGAGGCCGCCGAGAAGCCCCGCCGCCCGGCTCTCACCTTTTGAAACAGCTGGGGGGCTTCTTGGCAGCCTCCTGAACGCCAAACCCGGAAGTTCGGGTTTGGCGTTCGGGTTCAGGAGGACACTGAGAAGCCCCCCGGCTGTTTCAAAAAGCGACAGCCGGGCAGCGGGGCTTCTTGGCGGCGGCGGGTTCGTAAGACGGAAAACGTTCATAAGAAAAGGCAAAAAAATTCTGAACCCTGGGTTCGTATCTCGGGTTGTTCGTATGGCGGGGCGTTCGTATCATGAGGTACCACTGTATTTATTTACATAAACATAGCAGATTTAATCTAGCCAGATCTTTAGATCCAGTCCTCTCAGAACGGATAACTTTTAAAGTATATATATTAGATCTTTCAAATGATTTTTTTAAAAAAGTGAAACTATATTTTCAAAAGTCAAGATCATTCATTAATGTTATCTTGATCTATACTTGCTATATTTAAACTGCAGGAATCAAATGACTGCTGAATGACAATAGCCTATTAGAATTTTCTAGGCCTCTTTTTTTGGGGGGGTTTGCTATTTGGTAGTGATCTGACGTTTTGCTGCCCAGATATGGTAACCCTATATGTGCCCCTTATAGACAATATTAGAACATAAAAATGCTGAGTTGCTGTAGACCTTTTTCTTCTGAAGGTTTTGGTGCTTGAGTATCCACATTATGCAACTGTTTTAATGAAGAGGATATTTTCACAAAAAGGATATCATGATAGGAGGCTATTATTATCAGTTGCATAATGAATATGCTCACCAGATTAAAAAATATTGATTATCCTGTCTAGTATGTGTTCTGCCAGGCTTCTCGGCACAAGCCCTCAATTAAGTTCAAAGGTAGGAATTCAGACACACACAGTTGTAAGTCAATATTTTTTATCGAAAGTAAAAGAGGAGCCACACACACTTTTAGTCAGGCAAAATGCTCACCTTCAAAGCAACCGCCTTAAGTGCTGTGAAAAACAAAGCAGATAAAAAGCAGCTGTGAAGATGTCACAGCCACTCTCCTTCAAGAATTCGCAAAGTCACAAACTTGACTATGATTTAGTTCAAAAAGTCCTGGAAACAGTCCTTGTAGAATCCTGATACAAAACACTATTTAACAGCAGCCCCAATTAGTCGAATTACACCCAGCCACAGGTGATCTACCTTATTTCCTGTAGTATTTACACAGTTGCTCTTTCCTAGACTTTGCCCTGCACCTGCGTACATCAATGAATGTCTCTTCTTCCAAATCCAGTGATGATAACAATGATGAATCACTCGGGGGGGGGGGGACTACCTAATGGGTTGTCTGCCGTTATCCCCTCTGAGGATCCCATTTCACTTCCACTATCTGCTTCAGACACTTCGCTGTCAGAAGCAGTCGGCAATAAAACTGGCCTCTCAGCCTGGGAGGATTCACCCACATCCACCCCCACAGTCCTTGGGGCAGGAGTTGGCCCAGAGCCAACCACAACAATATGTATGGTCATTATTTTAAAACATAAAATTATTTCAAAATGGCTTAATGGTAATAGCAATAGCAGTAAACACAGTTTAATCCAACTGATATCAATCAGTGGCCAGGTAATCACAAGAATTTTGTCGCACTAAAGCTAAGTCATGCCTGAAGGCCTTCCCAAAGTTTTTTCTCGAAATTTTTGCTCTTCCATAAATTCTACCTCAGTCTGGTATGTTAGGCTTGTAGCTTTGAAGATTCTGACAGTTGTAATCCTACTGTATCTGGAGGCACCAGGTTGGAAAAGAGCTGTTCTTAGCCAAACTCCTGAATTTAATAGCATCCCTAGCAAATTAATCCATGCTACTGAAAAAGAAAGATAGTAATTAACCAGAGAACCCATTTATTTATTTGAAGTCTGAGCTCAACCCATGTTAAAGATAATGCTAAACATGTTGTTCATTGCATGTAGCTGAAAGAATAATATGGTAGATCATGGTAGACCATGATACATACAGTGGTCCCTCGATGTTCGCGATCTCCATCTTCGCGAAACGCTATACCGCGATTTTTCAAAAAATAATAAATTAAAAATACGTCCGCGGTTCTCTCTCTTTCCTTCTCTCTCCCCCCTCCACTTGCCCACGAGAAGAAAAAAAGCGACCTCTGCCGGGCAGCTCCCCTTGTGCCCTCGCTTTGTGTCTGCCTCTTGTCCCTCTCTTTTGGGGATTTTTTTTCTTTTCTTTTTTCGCCTTTGGTCTCCCATTACTGTAAACCTGCCGCTTGGCCGCCGCCGAGGAGAAGCAGAGGGGGTGGCTGAGGCGGCGGAGGCTTAGTGGCGGCGGCGGCAGGCGAGCTTGGAGCCTTGCTTCAAGGGGGTCAGACGCAGCCTCGGCGAGCCGAAGGTTTCCGCGGCTCTGACCCAGAGCAGGAAGGGCTGGTGGGGGCGGCGAATCCACCTCCCCAGCCACCGGCTCCACCATCTGCGCATGCGCGGCCATGGGAAAAAAGGGCGCGCATGCACAGATGGTGTTTCCACTATATCGCGAAAAATCGATTATCGCGAGAGGTCTTGGAACGTAACCCTCGCGATAATCGAGAGATCACTGTATAAGATTCTAGGGTGGAACGGAAACTGTTATGAATCATTTTAGAGATCAGGAGTGTCTTGCATGGAAAAAGTAGAATATTAGAAATTGTGAACTTAGCTTTTTGTCATGTTAACATGTTCTTTGCTTAATTTTTTTTCCATGGGAAAGGTTTGAATAAACCTTATACTGCACTCACAGTTGATACTCTTCAGAAGTTACTCAGTTGATAAATGAAGTCTTTTTTTAAAAAAATGAGACAGTTTAGAATGTTTTAAAATGCAAAATAAATGATTCTGCTTACTCTGTAAAGTAGTCCATTACTGGGATGAAAATGTATTATATTCTCAGATACCCTGGACTCAAAATTTTGGGACAAAAATATTTCCTTATATCTTGAAGTCTTTTTAAGGTATATGAGTTTTGGCTTCTTTTATGGTGAAAGAGTCAGATTATCAAAATTATATTCACATATCAACAAAAGAACTCCATCCTTGGATCAGACCAAAGTTCTTTTTAATGCAGTATTTTCTTTTTCATCATGGCCAAACATCTGCCTTTAGGGATGGGAGCATAATTATTGTTTCAGCATAACTGATATTTGAGGGATGCTACCTCTTAGCATGGAAGTGATATTGAGTCATGGCTCTTATTGATCTAACTTCCATGCATTTATCCAATCTCCTTTTAAAACCATTGAACAATTGTGCTTTTTAATGTATGATTTTATATATCTCATTGGTGTTCTCTAAGATTGGTTGTTTACTTGCAAACATGTCATTAACCAACTGGGTAATGACTATTGTAATTAGTAATAATGAAATGTCTGCAAGCAAACAATGAAACTCAGAGAACACAAAGAACTCCAAGCCTGAGCTACAAATATTATCTTCTATTTATGTAACTTAGTTATGCCCTCGCTAAGCTGTCTTTAAAAAGAGAATGAGAGGAAGAGAACAAGCAATTTGCATAAAACAACTAGATAAACACCCCTGTTCCAGTATTTTGTAATATGTTAGATTTTATTTCATATTCAGGTGTCACTCTAGTCACTCATATTTCACCTTGTATATTATACTCCTATTATATCCATGTTTTCCAACAAGTACTGTACTCTTATTTTCCCCATCCTAGCTTAAACATTTGTAGCAGTGGAATGAAAACACCAAATATTTTCTTAAGTTATGGATATGAACCTTTTTTACAATTTCTTTGTTTCCTTTTCCTCTCTTGATTAATATGTCCATCTATTAATTTATTTTAAATGCTGGTTCTATCCTTTTCACATGATTCAGAATAGAAATATGTGGACTGTGTATCATCATAGGCTAACTAGACTTGGGTTGTTTTGAGACTAAACAGGTCTACAGTACTAGAATTTCAGCCATGAATTTTGTTTAAACTACTGCCTAATGGAAGCAAGATATCTCACAATTCAGAAACTAAACTGTAGATCAAATGTATTTTGGTTTTAGGGAAATCTCGAGAGCTAATCTAGAATGGTAATTATATTCCCAGTTCTTCTTAACTTTCTTAGAATTATTGGCACCGGCATCACTAAAGAGCAGCTTATTTAAATTATGATAGTTCCTGAATTCAGTACAGGCATTTCTTTCTTCATGTGTATCAAGACTGAATTTAAAACTGAAAGAGAATCTAAAAACTAAAAGAACCAAGGGGCCCATTTCACTAGTTTGAGGCCACTGGAATCTATTCCTTAGAAAAATATGAAACCTGAGCATCCTATTTCCCACATTTGTTAAGTTCCCATGCTTATCTGTATCTGTAATAATTACAGTGTGTCTATAACAACTAAGCCTCATACAGAAAATTATTTAAAACATCACATTACTATCTAAATTAAGATAAATTTAAAAGAAAGAAAAGAGACAGACAGAAAATGTAAGATGCAAGTGATATCCAAATATCAAGTAACTGAAAATAATATATTTAACCTGCTTCTTGAAGCCCAGAAGGTATAAAAATACTGTGGAGATCACAAAGGAGAGAGGACTAAAAAATCAGAGCAATAACAGAAAACTATGAAAGAGAGAGAAAGGGAAGAAAACTCTATTTAAAAAGTGAGAAGGTATACAAAAGATTGATAGGAGAAGGGAATTAAAGGTTGAATTGGAAATTAAAATACTACTAATTCCACTTTAATGTATGCCGATTAGTGTACATTAAAAGTGACAATAAATGTAATTTAAATAAGTCTTAAGTTTTAACTTTTAAGTCTACTGTGAAAAACATTATGCCTTTCCCTTCTAAATCTACCATATAATTCTAAAAACAGTATTATAGTTTCCAATATTTGCTGTGATATTTACTTTATAATTGAAAATAAAATATGAAGATACTCCAAATTCAAAATATGTAGAATAGGGCCAAGTGATGGTATGGAGGAAGGAGGCAGCAAAAGATAAGAGTTTGAAAATGGGCCAAATCTGACTAGGAAACTGGAGGGTGGGGAGAAATCTAGGAAAAGATCCTCAAGTATTTACCTATGGTTTTTTTAGCATTTTCCTTCTGACTTCGTGATCATAGATGCAACTTACCCTGATCTTCTTAGTTCACATGCACATGCAAAAAATGTTTCAGTATTCTGTATGTTTTCCTATTATGACCATCAGCTTATGCACTTTTATTTGGTGCATAATTAAATTGAGCCACTTTTGGCCGGTCTTGGATATTCGTTATCTGGTATACTGTATAGGGTTTTTTTAAATGTGCATGTTTGTTTCCCTCCTCCCCACCCTAAACAGTTCTACAGGA
Source organism: Erythrolamprus reginae (assembly GCF_031021105.1). NCBI lineage: Eukaryota > Metazoa > Chordata > Lepidosauria > Squamata > Dipsadidae > Erythrolamprus > Erythrolamprus reginae. The sequence goes on along the minus strand of NC_091950.1, from coordinate 341,884,352 downwards.
GAAAAATAGAAACATGCCTAGTATTGATTTAATGTCATTATAGTTCAGTGTATAGCTAATCATTGATGGGGTTTGATTTTGAGAATGAAGAGAGATTCAAATGCATAGTAGATTGTAAAAGTAGATTGTATATAACAAACAGCTCTATAAAAGAAGTACATGATTCACTATGTTACGCAAATTTTGTTCCCAGCTTTTAAATGTTATATTCCAATTGCTTATGTCTAAAACAAATTAAAAATTGCTTACATTCATCATAAACTTCGCTTTTGTGACCACGGCAACAAAAATTATGCATTTTTACTATAGAAACAGACAATTTTGCCTCTTCTCATTTATACAGTCAGATTAAGAACACTATATGCATTGGAGATTTACACAGATTACCAAAAACTGTTCAGAAGTGTGCGGTTTTCCGAGATTTACAACTATACTGCAAATCAGTTTCACGAATCAATCCCCAAATATAGTCGCCCATCATGTTTTCATTACATTGTCCTTGATAACGGCGTTCAAAGTTCATAATGTCCTGGTGAAAGTGCTCGCCTTGCTCCTCTGAATAAGGTCCGATGTTCTCTTTGAACTTATCAAGACGACCATCAAGGATATGGATTTTGAGTGACATCCTGCAGCCCATTGCAGCATAGTTCTTTATCAGAGTCTGAACCAGTTGTACATAGTTTTCATCTTCCTCTGATCTGTGACTTGGACGATTTCATCTAATAAGTTCCATTGCTTGAGCCTTGATGTCAGAAGCTCAGCATTGGGCTTAGTGAGACCAAGGTCTCTGATTAGATCGTTGAGGTCTTTTTGGTTAGGGTAGTATGGCTTCTGCTCATCTGCATATTAAATTGTGATCTTCAATGTCTTCTACAGTGTCTGACCTGCTGCTTTCTTTTGAAGGTGGTGTAGCTCTGTCTGGAGGTGTTGGTACAGGAAGTTCAGGGCAGTGTGGTACTGGGGCAATAGATGAAGGAATGTCAGGATACGTTACAGGTGGTGCATTTTTGCCAGTGCAACGTTTGGAAGGGTCCACCATGCAGAAGTAGCAATTTGTTGAGTGATCAGTTGGTTCACGCCAAATTCTTGGGATAGCAAAATGCATGGCTCTATTCTCTCCCCTGTACCAACCTATAAGCAAACAAAATAAAATTTGGATTGAGAATTTGATTTAGGCCTATTTCACACAAATGACTAGTGACATTTAACACAGTTAATCTGCTATTTAAGAGAGTAACATTTATCCAATTACCCTCAAGAGTTTTCTTGCAGTGCTCACATGTGAAATGAGGAGCCCATGGTTTGTCTTGGTCATCAACAGGCATGTCGAAGTATGCTTTGTAGACCTCACACATCTTAGCAGATGCTTCCACAGAGTACTTTTTTGCTCTTGTCTTTATAAACTGGCCACATACGTAGCAAAATGCATCTGCTGGATGTATGCAACCTCTTGATCCCATCTAAATTGACTAAGTTGCTGTGTACTCTAAGGAAAAAGGATGTCTCTCCAAACTTGATAAAAATGGTCTTTATTCCATGCAGTATTAAAGTACAAGAGCAAGATTGATCACCTGGTACCAGAGTAACACAATATATATACATTTACATTCCTAAGCTCCTTCTGTAATGGGTGTGGAGTGAAGTGTGAATACTGTCGTTATTAGAATTTGAATAGATATTGAATTCACACCTGTCTGTCTAAGTCAATTCCCCTTTGTCTGTGATGGCCATTGCCCACTTATTATGCAATCCCAATCAATTAGATCCTATCTCTCCGTCTCTCAGGGAGGGCTATAGTGGCCCTATATAACTGTAGTTAAAAAGCTACCTACAATTCTGTACAGTCCCAGAAAGTTCTAGATAATTCTGGACAGTTCTAGAAACTTCTTGATAGTTCTCACAATTCCAGAATCTTAAGTATCTTGAAATATTACAAATATCCTTAAAAATAGATCAATTTCAAAATATCATTGTGCTGACCACAAAAGCAAAGTTTACAGGGAATAATAAGTTTTTTCTATTCACTTTAAGGTACAAACAATCAGGAAAACACACTTAACAACTGGGAACAATTTTTTTTGGAAAATTGTTACATGGTGTTACGAATAGGATGAATTCCACGTGAAAAACATCTTTGTGTGTATCAAAAAAAGTCACAAAATTAAAAATAAAATAAAAATGATGATGTAGCATTTAAAATATACAAGGAATACTTTAAATTGTTTCCTTACAGAAGCCCCAATTAGCTTTATAATTTCTGAAGGATCCAAGAACAACCAAACCAAAGATATAAAATGGATTATGGCCAACTGTTTCCCCCCCCTGAATATTTTAAGCAATATACGCTTAAATAAACCAGGATATTAGGAGAATGTGAATCTTCTGTAGATGACATAAAAGGGAGTATAATCAGTCTTTGAGAAATCAGTGAAGGGCAGGATGTATTTCAGTAGCTGAGAGACTACGCTTGAAAAAAAAGGCAGCCAAAGGCTCAATAAGCAGAACAGAGGGTTTTTGAGGTATTTCATTTGGGGATGCTTGGAGATTTGGGGTTTGATGTATTAAATCTCAATGAAAGTTTATACAGCAATTTGTCTCATCCTGCCAAAGTTAATATCTCTGACTCTGGATGGGGCAACATTCACTTGCACAGATCTGGTGTGCAGCTTGGAAGTCCTTTTGGATACATAGTTCCTTCTGGAAGAGGAGAGGGACAGCCCTAGCTGGGAGGGGGGGGGGACTTTTGCACAAATTCATCTGGTGCACCAATTCCTGGACTGGGAGGCCTTGCCAACAATCTCTCCTGCCTTAATAACCTCCCATTTGGATTACAGGTTGTCTTCAATTTACAACGGTTCACTTAGTGATCGTTCAAAGTTACAACAGCACAGAAAAAAAGTGACTTATGACTGTTTTTCACAGTTATATCCTTTGCAGCATCCTCATGATCATGTGATCAAAATCCAGATTCTTGCCAACTGGTTCATACTTCTGAATGTTGCAGCATCCTGGGGTTCTGCGATCCCCTTTTGCAATCTTCATTTGCAGGCAGAGTCAATAGGGAAACCGGATTCACTTAACAACCAGGTTACTAACTTATCAACTGCAGTGATTCACTTAACAACTTGGCAAGAAATATCATAAAAGGGGGAAAAACTCACTTAAACAAATGTCTCACTTAACAGAAATTTTGGGCTTAATTGTGGTTGTAAGTTGAGGACTACCTGTACTGCAATGTGCTCTACATAGGGCTGCCATTGAACACCATCCAGAAGCTACAACTGATCCACAATACATCAGACACTGCAGTTTGAGTGCCCTGTGGTTCTCCAGAGTAAACCACTGAAATACTGGCCCGCAGTTGCTTTCACTTTTTACATAGCATAAGGTTGGTTATTTTGGGAGTGCCACTCCTGGAAAGAGTTTCCTATTAAGTTAGATAAGATGGGTACACACCAGATTACCTTTCTCCCAAGTTGTCACCTGATGGGACCTTGGACTTATTCCTTCCTGGTGGCTTCCAGGTTTTTTGGATCACTCCCATGTAAGATAGAGCTCATTAAGGGGCGAGCATAAGAGCACTAGTGTGCCTTCCGCCCTCTGTCCAATTGTCTCTCCTATATTTTATACAGTATATCTTTTCTCCCATCCATATATCCTTCCTCTACTCTTCATTGATGTATTCTATTCTCATATCTCTTCTTCTATCCCTTCCCTGATATTTACTACTACACGTTTTTATTCTCCTTAACTTTCAATTTGTATTGGACAAAATAAATAAATAAATAAATAAATAAAAAAAAATAAATAAAATAAAGATCCAAGAGATACCTACCATTTAGCCTTTTGGAGGGTTGAGCAAGCATTGGGCTAGGATGGGGGTTGAGCTGCAAGGATGAATGGCCTGGCACCTGGGGGAAAGGTATTTTTATTTTTAATTCCTTTTTTTATGGATTGTTAGGAGTGCACCATAGAATCATCATTCGAAGTAGACAGCGATATAAGTTGTGTAAGGAAGTAAATATTCCCTCCATCATCACACTTCAGTGATCTGCTTTATAAGTGTGTGAGTAATCTCAATCAAAAGTTCAAACTTTAAATGTATAATATTTCTACATATAAAAAGACCCAAGATAGGAACTCATGGAATGTAAGATACAAGACCACAGAACTGCAAGTTTACTTTCAGGAAGCAATTAATTTCTTTTGCTCTATAAGGGTGAAGGCAAAGCTGCATAGAAGGCTCTTCCTTGTTTGCAGTATTATTTTAATCTACAAAAGAATAAAGTAATTAGAATAAGGTAATTATTAATTAATAAGCTACAGTCAGGAAAGCCAACTGGTAACATTCTTAAATCACAGTTTCTTCTACCTGAATCTCAGCAGGTTCACTTCCCCTTCAGGTAAAAAGAAATGCTTTCAAGAAACGATTCTTCAGGGTCTTTTCATGTTACGGCTCAAAAAATTTAATCTAACCAGTAAATTGCTTACACCGTTCTTTCTCTTTGTTCTTCTATTGTGTTCGGTTTCTATTAATATTTCATATTAGTGGTTGGCCACGGCAGCAGTCTTCTGGGACATTGGCAAAGAGGGCAGCTGTAATGTTGTACAATCTGGCTGTAAAGTGGCTCTTGTTTTATGAACCGCAAAACAGTGCTTAAACCAGTAAGACATTTGGGTTTGTTCTTCAAAGATTATGTCTAGCCAGATGGTCAGAGAACAAGACTTTAAAGAGAAGTGGACTCTATTCCCATATCTATTGTAGTAAGCTATCATCTGCTTTAAATGTGCCATGTGCTATATTCTGTTCAGGTTGTCCTTCTATGTGTTGTCTTCCATAATTCTGAACTGCTGAATTACTAGTGTTAAATACAACTGGACTTTAAACCAGATAACAAAATCTGGGCTGTTTTAACTATTTTGCATGCTCTGTACAAGTTGTATGCCCACTTGATGAAGTAGGATGTATAAATTTAATAAATGTATTTTAAAGTTGAAAAAAATGTAAACATACTTGCTAAACATTTTATTGTGTGTTGGAATGGAAAAAAAAGGGAAATGAAAATCTAGAGATAGATATTCTATTAATGATACCTTTGGAAAGTTAGTAAGATCTAAAATTTTAAATACAGTACCCAGATGCTTAAGAAGCAAATGGGCAAGTAGAAATAATCCAGAGACAAAAATGAAGAATCCAAGAGGTGGCTATTTAACCCCACAGGTCAACTCTCTGTATAATTCATTCTACTTTAAATAACTTCATAATCTCTGATAATTCCTTTTATTCTTCTCTTAACCTGTTCAGGATCTGATCAAAGTAGAACAGAATCAAACATTTATTTCTCATATTTTGTAAACTATACTTGTCATAAACCAAATGTGTGTTTCTCTTTTGCATTACATCACACTACTAAATCATATTTACTTTGTGATCAACTGCCCTTTCAGTACATTTGACCAATAGAATGTTGAGCATGTCAAGAACTACATGGAATCTGTTATCTTTATTCTGTTATTTTTTTTAGAATTATAGTCAGCTTTACGCTTTTAATTCCCTTCTCTTCTAATATTCATTAACATTTTTGTCCCACACGGGAAACTTTTTAGTTTCTACATTATTGTATTTCGTATCTTATTATCCTGTTGGCCATTTTACTGCTCTATTATTAGTTTATTACTTATCTCTCATACTTGCTTGCCTTCTTACTTCATTTTCTCTTGCTTCCTTCCCAAAGTCACCCAATTATTTTTATCAGTGTCTTTTTTCAAGTGTCTAGATATAATAATTATGGAGGGTAGTTGCCACCCATTTTCCTTCTCATAAATGATGGTGTTTACTTCAGCCTTCATTCTTCTTCCGAAGGTCTCTGTGGAAATTCCCCCCTCCACTTCTAGTACCTGGTATTCCCTAACACTTTACAGTATAGTCAGGGAATGAGAGTAGGATTCCCTCTCTTCTTGCTTCTTCAGAGTGTTTGTGCTCCTACTGCTCCCCTGGTCCAGCCTTCTCCCGCTTTGGATGATTAAGCTTGGGTATATCCCATGCAGGGATGGGCTACTGCCTGAACCGGGGGGGGGGGATGTAGTAGGGTCAACCCCAGAGCACCCAATTTGCACTGAAAAATGTTGAAACAAAATGTACAAGCCACTCCCACAGTGTGGTAGTAAAAATTTTGGTAGCCCATAACTGATCCCATGTTGGACTCTTCTTAACAGCGCACTGGAGCAGTACTGTTGGCTTATCTGAATGGTCTTTTCTGCGTGCTGCATGGAGAGTCGAAACCCATCCTGGCTTCCAGGGTCATAGTTTCATTGGACTTTTTTCTTTGACTTTAACTAATTTTCCTTTCTACGCCTTTGTTTAAAACTGACACTATTCAATTTGAATAAATTAAAATTCAGTCTCAAGCAATCGACTAGAAAGGTTTTTGATAGATGTCAGAAAGAATCAGTGTCTATACAGTGTGACTGCCAGTGGACCAGACTGCCATAAGAAGTTATGAGTTCCCCTTTACTAGACCTGGCTGGATAGTCATCTGCGATAGATGCTGTAGTGAGTCCTGCACTAAGGAACTAGATAAATTGAATGAATATCAAAATATCTTTAACATCAAACTACTATTATATGAAATTAATAGAGAATATTTTACCTGTTTTGTAAGTGTTAAATGCTAACGTATATAGGCTAGCATCTCTGGATTGCTTGCCTATCCTTAAATAAATGGAGTAAAGGGTAGCGGGACAATCTTTAACACGGCAAAAAATTCCACAAATGGGGGTAATGTGTTATGACTGGGCTTCAGCCAGCTATAAAAATTGCAATCTTATAAGCAATACCATAAGTAGTGTTATGCAAATTGTAAGAATACATTAATATCCTAGGTACCTCACATGCTAATTAGCAGAATTTTCTTTTCTTTATCCACAGTAGGTATAAATCATTAATAGCCCTTCTACTTCTGCCTCCCTTAATAGGTGGCTCATTTACATATCTACCTGATAGTCTGACATTAAGCACTAATTTTAACTTTAGCCATCTGCATATGGATCACCCTTCTCTCCTCAGACTTAAAACATGGGAGGGAAGCGCATAGATCGATATGCCTTCATTTGCTTATGCTTGCAACAAATCTTAGAACATAATTTAGTACTCAAGTGATGTCAGAGCTTTAATAGAATCCAGAAGAGTAGTGAGATCACAACCTGACCTATTCCTCCTGTGAATATTATGGTCAAGCAGACTTAAATCAGAGTTATCCATATCCAAAACTCATTTTCTAAAGATCATGCTATCGTGAACTCAAGTTAAAAACATAGTTTCCATTCTTGGATTTTGTTGGCTATGTACATTTTACCTTGTTTATGAATTCACACATGATTTGGTTATCTAGGCAATTCTTTTGTGACTCTAGCCATGTAGACATATAAATCATGTCCATATAATGAGAGGCAGCCAGGCAGCAAATATTAAATACAAATCCTTCCTCCTTTTTTCTGCCTTGCAGCACGGGTTGCGCAAGAAAAGTGAGATCTCACCCAGTCAGTTGTTTCCTGAAAACCTTTGTCCCTTGCTCCCATGCCTTCTCTTGAGTTTTGCCTCCAGTAGTTGATTTAGATAAGATGGCAGTAGCTGCATACTTCTGTCTTATCTCCTTTGTTTGCATCCCCTAGGCACAGTGGCAAAGGAGATTGGTCTAGGAAAGTAGATAGATCTGCCAGAGTCTGTCTTTCTTTCTTTCTTTCTTTCTTTCTTTCTTTCTTTCTTTCTTTCTTCCTCCCTCCCTTCCTTTCTTTTCTTCTTTCATTAACTTTTATTAAAGAAATGTTACAGAATAAAAACAATTCAAATTTTGAAAAAGGAAATAAAGATAAAGTAAAGAAAATGATCAGTAAATAAGAAAGAAATAAAATGAAAGGAAAGGAAATAAATAGGAAAGTTATAAAGGAGTGAACAGCAGTTATAAAGCATTTATATTTTATCCCCTTTCTAAGGCTAGATTGTGACTCCCTTCTCTCATAGCCTACCTTTTGTAATCATCCAACTCATGAATCACAAGTTCACAAAAAGTTTCCAGTTATTGGCAAATATAGTTACTTTGAGACCTCTGTCTGATCAGTGAAGCAAGCAGGCACCTCATGATCTTACTCACGGAACTTTGCCCCTAGTGATGGTACTTTGGTGTGCATAGATTAATCAGATTAATCAAAGTGACTAGTGGATTGGGAGAATACTATGGACATAGTTTAGTTAGAATTCAGTAAGACATTTGACAAAAATAGACCATAGCCGCCTCCTTGGTAAGATAGAAAAAATGTTAGGTAGACAGGATCATGACAAGATGGACTTAAAACTGGTTGACCAATCACACTCAGCATGTAGTCATCAATGAAACTACATCTACATGGAAGGAACATGAAGAGGGTACCTCCAGGTTTTGTCTTAGACCCCATACTATTCATCATCTTCGTAAATAATTTGGATGAGGGGATAGAATGAGAACTCATCAAATTTACAGATGACACCAAGCTGGGGGGAATTGCCAACATCTTAGAAGGTAAATTGAAGATTCAGAAGAATCTTGACAGACTTTATTATTGGGCTCCATCCAACAAGATGCAGCTCAGTGGTGAGAAAAGTAAGGTCCTGCACCTAAGCAGGTAAAACCAAATGCACAGGTATAGAATAGATGGTACCTGGCTCAACAGTAGTGAAAGGAATCTCTGGGTCCTGGTGGGCCACTACTAAGTAGGAATCAGCAGTCTACTGCAGCTTCCAAAAAAGCCAATGCAATCCTGGGAAGCATCAACACAGGGATAGCACCAATATTGGAATACTGCATCAAGTTCTGGTTGCCACAGTACAAAAAGATGCTGAGGTCCTAGAAAGAGAACAGAGAAGAGCAACAAAGATGATAAGGAGTTTGGAAACTAAACTATATGATGAACAGTTAAGGAACCTAGGTATGTCTAGCCTATCAAAGAGAAGGATTGGGAGTGACCTATAGCTGTGTTCCAGCACTTCAGAGTAGATCAACCTAGACTCCAAAGCATCTGAGGGTAGGAAAAGAAGTAACAATCTTTTCTGTAACAGTGTTATTCTCTATGCCATCCATCCAGTAAACTGGCAAGATTCATTGTGATACATGTATACATCCAAACTAGACTGTGTTGTTTCTCTGTGTCATATGTGGGTATATGCATAATTTTGTATTTATTTATTTTGCCATGTTTTTGTGGTGCATAGTGGTGACCCTATGAGAACTGTATGCAACAAAATTTCATTTTAATGTATGCCGATTAGTGTACACTCAAAGTGACAATAAAGTTATTCTAATGCCAAGTCTTAGTCTAAGAAGTAGAAGATGATCAAAGAGAGATCCAACCTAACACTAAGGAGAAATTTCCTGATGCTAAACGCAATTAATGGAATAACTAGTCTCCAGAAGTTGTGGATGCTCATCAGAGGAGGTTCTCAAGAACAGATTGGATAGCCATTTGTTTGAAATGGTATAGGGCAGTGATGGCGAACCTGGTGCCACAAGTAGCACGTGTAGCCATATCTGCTGACATGTGAGCCATTGCCCTAGTTCAGCTCCAGTGTGCATGTGTGTGTGTAGGCCACCTGATTTTTGACTCACACAGAGGCTCTGGGAGGGCATTTTCGGCTTCCAGAGGGTCTCTGGGGGTATGTGGGAGGGCGTTTTTATCCTCCCCTTGCTCCAGGGAAGCCTTTGGAGCCTAGGGAGAGCAAAATACGAGTCTACTGGGCCCAACAGAAGTTGGGAAGCAGGCTGTTTCCTGCCTCCAGAGTACCTCTGGGGGACGGGGGAAGCTGTTTTTGTCCTCCCCGGATTCACGCATGCACAATAGTGCGCGTCCATACTCTTTCGGTATCCAAGGGAAAGAAGGTTCGCCATCACTGGTATAGATCCTTGATGACGAACCCATTGCATGCGTACCATAGGTGGCATGCAGAGCCATATCTGCTGGAATGCGAGCCATTGCCCTATCTCAGCTCCAGCGCGCATTTGTGCACTGACCAGCTGACTTTCGGCTTGTGTGGAGGCTCTGGGAGAGTGTTTTTGGCCTCCCCAGTTTCCAAGGAGGACTTTGGAGCCTGGGGAGGGTGAAAAATGGGCCTACCGAGCCCACCAGAAGTTTGAAAATGGGGGATGGGGTCATGTGCACATGCGCAGGGGGCAGGGCACAGGGGGGTATTGAATTATGAGTTTGCGCACACGCGCACATGGTAGTGCATGTGTGTGCATTTTTGGCATCTGAGGAAAAACAGGTTCACCATCATTGATATAGGTTCTCCTGCTTGAGCAGGGGGTTGGACTGGGAAACCTCCAAGGTCCCTTCCAAGCCTGTTATTCTATGTTATTCTCTCTATCTTCCAGTAAACGGGGGGATAAGGCTTCCCACTGACAAAGTTGCTTCTTGGTTGGCCAAGCACAATTCTTCCCATTACTTCCTCTAGAGAAATTAGATGCAGACAGAGTGGAGCTTTCCAGCATTGCCATGCTTCCTTGAGTTTTATTTTTCTCTCTGCAAGTGACCTCCTTTCAGACAGGCAAAGTGGCATGTACACAGGAGACAATCATCCTCTTTTCATTTCTCTTCTTGTTAAAAAGAAACTAGGCTGTAGAAAAAAAGAATGCAGATAGCACTCCCTGCTCAATGACTTGTCACCGCCACCTCATGTTTTTCTGTGTAAAGGATTGGTCATAGCATTAAACTGACATTTTATTCTCCCATTTCCTTCTGGGCAACAGCATGTAGGGATTCACGTTCACATTAGTGTATCAAATCTACCATAGTGTGCCATTCTGAGTGAGCACAAGCAAACCACAAAGAACTTTCTTCTTCCGAATGCACACTTGCCTTCTGTTTCTGCCAGAGTAGCATCAATACAATGTGTTTTTTGACCAGCATAAAGGACAAGTTTTTGATTCCTATCATGCCACTGTGTGCTGGTTCAACCCTACTCAACTGTGCTGAGAGTATCATGTCCGAGTCGCGTTCGAAAGCTACTGGCTAGGCACAGGAAGGTGTGATACAGGAACTTAGGAGTCGAAACCGATGAAGAATGAAGACAATTCAGTAGAAACTGGTTGTAGAAGCTTTACTCTTCAATGTAGCAAAAATAGAGCCTCAGCTATTCTTCTATTTACAGAAAGTACTTTACTACAACTATAAACCACAATATAGTAAACGAATCCACCCACGACTAACCACAAACTAGCCAACCAACCAACCAACCACAATCACAACAACCACACCTACTGTAAAGGTGCATTGCTTCTTATACTCTGCAGTATGACTGTTTTGCATACTCACAACCTTTTTATCTTAAATGGAATAATACCTAGGATAGTATAATTCTTGACATATCATTGGGTGTATTTACGTGTAGCAGGCTAGTTTAAAGGGTGAATAGGCCACCAACAGCATTCAAATAACTACTACAGTACACCCCTCAGGGCTCTCTGGCATATGCTGCTTCTGTCAATCACTCCATGCTAGTAGCATTTTATCTACTTATGTATATTAATGATTTTGAGGAAATGAAGGTGTATTTTTTTCATCTCTCCTTCTGGGTTTCTTTGGAATTTCAGAAAAAATGAAAAAAAAGTTGCCATCTGCAAAGAGCTGTTCATCTGTGTTCTGAACAGCAAAGTCAATATTTTTGTAACCAATATTCTTGCTGCTTAAAATGAAAAAAAATCAGAGCTCACAGAGCCTTGTCTGAAATTATGTTTCCAACAGCAGTAGGGAGATATAATTAAGATATGTAGCTTTTCTAAATGATGGGGATGTCTGAATGGGTTAAACTAGTGACATACTAATTAATGTAATTTAAGAAGAAAACAGAGCATGTTTGTGTATATGTATATACAGTATATGTGTGTATACGTATATACACATAACCATTTAAATTAACTCCACTGCCAAAGCATTTGCAATTACACTGAGGGCAGATTTTATTTTAATTTATGATTAATGTAATTTTGCAAGCATCCAAAGACTGAAAGTATTTGTGTACTTTTTATATTAAAACTAACAAATTAATTTTCACCATGCCGTTAAAGACACTAGCACTTCTGTTTCTAACTGCTTTATTATAAAAGTCGTGTCTCTGCTTTATATATCAAAATGTGAAAGGGTGTTATTTATGTTGAGGATAAGTATTCTGGTTATTTGGCTTTTGTCGTAGCTGCCTTCTCTTTAAATAATGCCTTCATTAGGTTAAGACATTTCTAAATTATTCTAATAATCTTAATCATACATTTTAACCTTGTTTTTACAGGTAACCAGTAACTGTTTCACTATAAGCAATGGAGAAATGCAGGAAGTTGGTGTTGGACTTTATCCCAGGTGCATTACTTTTGTGATTCTAGTGGTTTTAATCTTTCTCTGTCTGTTTCTGACTTTCTGCCCCCCCTCTCTCTGTGTTTGTGTGTGTGTCTTTTTATTTTCCTTTCGCTTTCCCTTTCTCTTTTTCTCCAACTGGAATATCAGGCTCTACAAATAGTGTACATTAAGACATTCAACTAATATAAAACCAAATGTATGGCACTATAGTCTCTGAATTCACAGCATTTATTTATTTATTTTATTTATTAATTAGATTTGTATGCCGCCCCTCTCTGCAGACTCAGGGTAGCTAAAAACAATAGTGAAACAACATATAACAAATCTAATATTTAAAAAATTTAAAAACCCTAATTTAATAAAAACCAAACATGCACACAAACATACCATGCATAAATTGTATAGGCCTAGGGGGAAGGGCATATCTCAGTTCCCCCGTGCCTGACGACAGAGTTGGGTTTTAAGGAGCTTGCAAAAGGCAAGGAGGGTGGGGGCAATTCTGATCTCTGGGGGGAGTTGGTTCCAGATGGTCGGGGCCGCCACAGAGAAGGCTCTTCCCCTGGGTCCCGCCAAATGACATTATTTAGTCGATGGGACCCGGAGAAGGCCAAGTCTGTGGGACCTAACTGGTCACTGGGATTCATGCGGCAGAAGGCGGTCTCGGAGATATTCTGGTCCGATGCCATGAAGGGCTTTATAGGTCATAACCAACACTTTGAATTGTGACCGGAAACTGATCGGCAACCAATGCAGACTGCGGAGTGTTGGTGAAACATGTAGTGGAGATAGGGTTATGATTATTTTGAGAGTAGATTCTGTACGTTAAATGAGGCAGAATTGCATGAAAGTAGTGTGCAAATCTTGAACACAAGATAGGGCTGAGGCCAAGAGCAAAAGTATAGTTGGTCAACCCATTGAAAACGCCAACCTTCATTTTGTTCTTGCCACTTTGGCTGATTTGGGTTTTATATTACCATCCGGCTATTTTAACAGTGAGTGAGCAAAGCTTTCCACCAGATAGTGCCCCTGGTTGCCCTTGACTGGCATGATCAGGCTGCAATTTAAGTCAGTAGAATTCTTTTTATTGGCCAAGTGTGATTGGACACACACAAGGAATTTGTTTTTGGTGCATGTGGTCTCATAAAAGAAAAGATACATTTGTCAAGAATCATGAGGTTCAACACTTAATGATTGTCATAGGGGTCAAATAAGCAATGAAGAAACAATCAATATTAATAAAAATCTTAAGGATACAAGCAACAGGTTACAATCACAGAGTCCTAAGTGGAAGGAAATGGGTGATAGGAATGATGAGAAAAAACTAGTAGTAATAGTAGTGCAGACTTAGTAAATAGTTTGACAGTGTTGAGGGAATTATTTGTTTAGCAGAGTGATGGCGTTCGGGAAAAAACTGTTCTTGTGTCTAGTTGTCTTCGTATACAGTGCTCTGTAGCAATGTTTTGAGGGTAAAATCTCTAATGATATTAATGATATTGAGGGTAAAATCTCTAATTTAATGATATTAATTACAAGGAATAAAATTATTCTCCACATATTTAATATTTTCTTCCATTGCATTAGAAATCACAAAGTCACGGAAAATTTTGGAAAGATAAAGAAGTCTATACGCTTTCCTTTGATTTGACTTTCGATTGCCTTTTTTCTTCTGCAGTGGTTTATTTCTTTCTGTTCAATCATGCCCAATTCTTAGCAACTACTTGGAAAAGTCCATAAAGTTTTCATGGCAAGATTTTTCAGAAGTGATTTGCCATTGTCTCCTTCCTAAGGCCGAAAAAAAGTAACTAGCTCAAGTCACCTATCTGGCTTTATATCCAAGGGTGGATTTCTGGTTTCTAGCCTGATGTCTTAATCCCTAAAGCAAACTGTCTCTTTTCAGTATTAAAAAGCATATTTTTCTTATGTTTAGCTGCAGCTTATTCCATGAATTTACAGATTTCCAGGAAGCAAGGCTACAGCTCATTCAGCAGAGCTTTATAACTGTTTAGCAGCTATAAAGAGTTCTGGATGAAGAAGCCAGACTGTCTACTCATGCTCTGTTGAGCTTCTGCTCATAGATAACAAGCAGAGTCCAATAGCTGTTTCTCTTGTCATGCTCCTGTAGTAATGGAAGGCAGCAACAGTTTTTCTCACCTTTTTGGAAAGACTAAAGCCGAAAGGGTTGCAGATAGGGGCCTATGAACTGAAACTAGGAGTGAACATAGCAGCAATGTAAGGAAGGAGCCACACATGTGGAGAAAGAAAGAGGCCTTAAAATGAAGCACCTGGCAAATAAAAGAGATTATCTGGGGGGATCACTCTTTTTATTTTATTTATTTTTATTTATTCATTTGTCCAATGCACAAATACATAGGAAGAAAAATAGACATGTAGTAATATATATAGGGCTAAAGTGAACTTAGAGGAGAGGATATATGAAATAAAGAAAATATACATGATAAGTGAGAGAAGGGAAAGACAATTGGACAGGGGACGAAAGGCACACCAGTGCACTTATATACGCCCCTTACTGGCCTCTTAGGAACCTGGAGAGGTCAATCATGGAGAGTCTAAGGGAGAAATGTTGGGGGTTAGGGGTTGACACAATTGAGTCCGGCAATGAATTTCACGCTTCGATAACTCAATTGTTGAAATCATATTTTTTACAGTCAAGTTTGGAGCGGTTCGTATTAAGTTTGAATCTGTTGCATGCTCTTGTGTTGTTGCGGTTGAAGCTGAAGTAGTCATTGACTGGTAGGACGTTGCAGCATATGATCTTGTGGGCAATACTCAAATCGTGATGAATAAAAATTAAACCCCTTTCTTCTACCTTGCATTCTGGAACAGCAATATTCTGGCCTGTGAGGTCTTAGAAATTGTAATTTTCCAGGATACCTGAGTTCTTGTAATAAATGTTGCATGAACTGAAATCAGGGGTGGGCTGCTGCCCGGAACAGGGAGGGGGGGGACGCGGAGGGTTAGTGAACATTGAGCTCCACCCCAGAGCACCCAATTTGCACTGAAAGAAGTTGAAAGAAATACAGGGCATCCTGTATAAGCCACACCCACAGTGTGATAGTAAAAATTTTGGTAGCCCTTCACTGCCTGAAATGCATTTCCCCCAGAATCCCTTAGAACTGATTATGCTGCTGATCGATCATTCTCTGGATTTCCCCCAAATCCTTGTTTCTAAGAGGTCTGTAAGGGGTGTGCATCAGCTCACCATTGTGCCTACCGTCCCTGTCCTATTGGCCTCTTTTATTATTACTATTTACTTATATTATGTTTATACAAACTACTTTCCTGTACATGTTTTTCAAACAAATAAATAAAATAAATAAATGGTATAATTAAGAAATATACCACTCCTGAGTAGAGGCAGTAAAACCCCAATGGTCTTAATGATGAGATCAGGAGAGTGAGAGAAATTAATTTTTTGAATTGCACTCAGATAAAGAAAGGGGGGGGGGTATTCCCTTATTCACGTTTTCCCCTCAGGCATTTTAAAATTCAGATCCAGATTTTAAAGATAATTTCAATATCCATTATCAAAGAGATAGTTTTACTATTCTTGTGTTGGTGTTATTTATTTGTATGTCAAATTTATATAGCTGCCCATCTCAGTCAATGACAATTTTTAATTATAAAAATAAAAAAATATATAATAATTAAAAAAAAATTAGGTGTCCTTGATGCTCTGTCAGTTTGGTTGTTTTCTTGCAGCTATTTCATTACCCAAGCTAGGTAATATTTTATTTTTATTGATTGATTTATTTTGACGTCACAATATCATCAAACATTCAATATTTCTGCTTTGCTACATCAGATATGTGGCTTATGTTTTATGTTGGAGATAATTGGAATTCTTTCTTAACAACTTGTATAGTTTATTTATATTTAAAAGTTAGTTAAATGTATTGACATGTGGATTTTATTTAGTAGAGACCTGCATGTAGAGATCTCTCCGCATTGTATTGCGATAATTTTATTGTGCTTCTTTTATACTTTTCTTTATTGTTATCCATTCAGAATCACCAACTAAAGGTGGGCAACCTCATAATCTTTGATTATCATAATCAATGTTTGAGTCCCTCCCTATGCAATATCTAGTATCAACCTGAGAGATACTAAGCTAGATAGATTTGCAGAACAAATGCTTTCCTATATATCTATTTCTTACCTGGGTTTTGTTTTTCTTCATTAGCATGTCCTTGTTGAACAACAGTTGTGACCCTAATTGTGTGGTCATCTTTGAGGGTCCCCAGCTCCACCTTCGGTCCATCCGAGAAATGCATTTGGGAGAAGAGGTAATTAATTTGTTGCTTATTCCATCCCAGAAACCTGCAGATTGGATATCTTGATAATATATTGATGTTACTTCTATTTCATAGCTTTCAGGAGGAACATAACAAAATAAATCTTTTCTTCGAATACTATGGTCCCCTCACCATTGCAGTGCTGCTTATAAACAAAACCAAAGAAAAACTACCTGTAGGTGGAATTCAACATGCAGTAAATCACTGCAACTGTAAACATTTGTCAGACTAAAGCCATGTTGAAGCAGTAAACCTTTCCTGCAAGGAACATATGAGGCAAAAGTTGTTTTCCCGTACGTTTTATTTAAAAATAATTACCCTTCTTAAATGATTTGTGTTTTTGTCAGAAAATCCTTCATACCATTTTTTTTCCTTCTTGTTTTAAGATGGCCATATCAAATGATCTGAATTATGAACAAAATAGAATCTGGTACCTGTTTCTCACTCTCTCTGTGTGTATGTTTTCTGACAGCCTGTTCCTAATTAAGAGGCTCCTTGAGTTTCAAATCTAATCCAAATTACACTGAAACAATTATTCCACCTTAGTCCAGCAGCAGCATAAAACTTCATTTTTTCCCCCTGGCTTTTTCCCTCCTATATTCTTCTGTTATTCTTGGCAAGAGGGAAAAGAGGCAAAGAATATAATGTAGAGACAGAAAACATTGGTTATTTGGAGATAGGATTAAATTTGCAGGTAATTTTGCTGATATTATAGTTCTACAGTTCTGTTCATTTTAGAAAGCAGCTTATCAGAATCTCTTCATGTGCTGGATTATAGTTCCTGTAGCAGGTAGAGGAAGTTTGGTATATCGGCATTTTTAGCTTATACTGTTCATATATATATATAGCTAAAAATAATTAGATCGTACCGTAAAGCTTGAGAATTTCAAAGCTAACAGCATAGAATTAAAACCTATTAAATAAAGCTTGTCACATTTCATGCCTTTAAATGAATAGTCCCTTTGAGTCATCAGAACTGACAGCCTTATACAAGAAGTTCACCACCAAAACACTTACAATTAACCCTTCTATAGCAAGAAAAGTGTCATCATTTAAAAAAAACCCATAAAACCTAAAGCAGACCCTAGGAGCGGGGGTGAAATGGTACCGTTTCAGGCAGTACAAGTGTACTGGTAGCAGCAACTACCCATGGTTCAGAGAACTAGTAGTGGTGGCAATGCGAGGCTCTGTTCACCTGCCCATACATCACCATTTTTTTTAGCCCTCTACACATGTGCAGGGGTGAAAAGTGCACGCGACAATGGCGCACATGCAGAGTGCGTGCTTCTGAACCAGTAGCGAAAATAGGTAGATTTCACCGCTGCTTGGAAGCCTTATATTTTATAAAATTGAATCATATTAGCACTCCAAATAAACTTTCAAATTCCTGATCTTCTCAAGAAATCTCACAATAGAAATATTTATGAAGGAGGATAACAGTTGGTTTCCTAAATTGTAAGTACACGATCGAGAACTTTAATCAGGATTTATTCACCTACAACAGAGTGGGCAAGCTGTTACCTCAGAAACATTTGGTCTTCAGCCTAATTAGAGAAGATTTTTCTTATACTATATTCAGTCCTCTGGCAAAAGTAATCTGTAGGGGATTTAGGGGATTTAGTAATTCCCCTAAATGTGACTAAAAATGTCACCTAGCTTGACATTTCTCAGAGTATGAACCTTCACCCTCAAAGTAATCTATTTTGCCATCAGCATTTAACTGAATAACGAGTGGTAAATATAAAGAAGGTGCTTTGGAGAAAGGGAAAGAGAAACGATCATTTTACCTCTGGCTCTACTCAGTAGTAGCTATACCATGCCCAATAGTTCATGCCTCAGGGATTGTTGACAGCCCATTCTGACCTAGAGTGTTATGATCAGAAGTCGCCAATCACTAGTCTTAGGTAAAGTTTCATTCAAACATTGTACGTATTTAAATTTTGCACCACCCTGTTGTGAGTTGGGCAGCACTATAAATCATTTAAGCCAATAAATAAATTATTAAAGAAGTAGAATACATAAACGTAACAAGATGTTATTAACATAAAATGTAGTTCTTCATCTATGAGTTCGTTTGAATATAGAACTAACCTAATATAGACCTACTGGGTCTATATTCACCCAGTAGGTGAATAAGACTAGGGCATTCTCCTATAGTATAAAAATGATGGCTAAAAGCATTCATTTTGCATTGGCACCTACCAAATATATAGAATAATTGGAATACATACATACTTGTATACATTTTGCACTTTTCAGAGTTCTACGGTGTTATTCATAACTAAATGTGCACAACCTTTTGTTCACCTTTATTACAGTTTGAGGTTAAACATGAAGGTTAGTTGAAAGGAAGTGAAAGCTTCCAATGTTCTTACAGATGCACTGGAAGAAGAAAGTGAAATAAGTTTATAAGAGTCAAGATGTACAGTGGTACCTCATGATACGAACGCCCCGCCATACGAACAACCCGAGATACGAACCCGGGGTTCAGAATTTTTTTGCCTCTTCTTACGAACGTTTTCCGCCTTACGAACCCGCCCCCCGCCTCCGAGAAGCCCCGCTGCCCGGCTGTTGCTTTTTGAAACAGCCGGGGGGTTTCTCAGCGTCCTCCTGAACCTGAACGCCAAACCCGAACTTCCGGGTTCGGCGTTCGGGAGGCCGCCGAGAAGCCCCCCCCCGGCTGTTTCAAAAGGTGACAGCCGGGCGGCGGGGCTTCTCAGCGAAAGTTCGGGTTCGGGAGACCGCTTTGGGTTTTTGGCTGGGAGGGAGGGCAGGAGGTCCGGCGCTGGGGGAAGGGAGTCAGGAAGATCCTCCTGCTCCCCCCCCCAGCAAAAAACACAAAGACGGTCTGCCGCCGCCCACTTGAGCCGGATTCAGCTTCCCATTGCTCCGTGGGCGGCAGCAGACCACCTTTGTATTTTTGGCTGGGGGGGGGGAACAGAAGGCGCAGGATCGGGCCGGCGGTGGGCGCGGGACGAGGCAGCAGGTCTGCATCCTGGGCGGGCGGGCGGTGGCTGAGGGTGCGTCCGACTCGGGGCTGGCGGCGCCCGACACAGCAGGGAACATCGGCGCAGGAGGCAGGAGAGGACCGGGCGAAGTGACCAGCAGCGCCGTCGCCCTCACCAACACGCCCGGCTTGGCTTTCCTGGCCGCTGCAGGCACCGCGCACCGCGATCTTCTGGCTCGGGGAGGCTCAGCGACGGAAGGCGGCCGCCTGGCCCAGGAGGCTCGGCCAAAAGGGGCTGGGGCTGGAGCAGCTGAGCCTCGCCGCACTGTTTAGCCAGGACAGGAGCGATGAACTGACTTGGAGAAATGGGAAGCTCAAACCGCCCGGTTTCAGCTTTCCATTCCTCCACGTCACTTCACCGCTCCTGTCCTGGCTAAACCGTGTGGCAGCAGACAGGCTTTGGGTTTTTGGCTGGGGGGAGAGGGAGTTAGGAAGGTCCTACTTCTCCCCCACCAGCCAAAAACCCAAAGCCTGTCTGCTGCCACACGGTTTAGCCAGGACAGGAGCGGCGAAGTGACTTGGAGGAATGGGAAGCTCAAACCGCCCAGTTTCATCTTTCCATTCCTCCACGTCACTTCGCCGCTCCTGTCCTGGCTAAACCGTGCGGCAGCAGACAGGCTTTGGGTTTTTGGCTGGGGGGGGAGGGAGTTAGGAAGAGGCAGGAGCTGGGCGCTGGCCTGCCTTTTGTCCCCCCTGCCACCGCCGCCTGCTTCTCTCTCTCTCCTTCACCGCGCCGCTGCTCCACTCGGTCGGCGGCTCCGGAGAGGCAGGAGCTGGGCGCTGGCCTGCCTTTTGTCCCCCGCCGCTGCCGCCACCCGCTGGCTGCAAGCGCTCTGCCAGGCGTCCAGGAGGCATTCAGGGCGAAGTGCATGGAGGAATGGGAAGCTGAAGCCACCGGCGTTTGAGCTTCCCATTCCTCCATGCCCTGAATGCCTCCTGGCTCAAGCGGGCGGCAGCAGACCGCCTTTGGGTTTTTGGCTTGGGGAGGAGGGAGTTAGGAAGGTCCTCCTGCTCCCCCCCGAGCCAAAAACCCAAAGGCGGTCTGCTGCCGCCGGCTTGAGCCAGGAGGCATTCAGGGTGGAGGGTTTGGTGTTGGGGTTTGGTGTTCGGCGTTCGGGTTCAAGAGGCTGCTGGGAAGCCTCCTGGCTGTTTTAAAAGGTGACAGCCGGGCTGCGGGGCTTCCCAGCAGCCTCCCTAACCCTGAAATTTTGCCAAACTTCCAGGTTCAGGAGACTGCTGGGAAGCCCCCCCCCCCCGGCTGTTTTAAAAGGTGACAGCCAGGCGGCAGCGGTTTTTTTTGCGGGTTTTTTGTTGTTGTTGCACGGATTAATTGACTTTACATTGTTTCCTATGGGAAACAATGTTTCGTCTTACGAACCTTTCGTCTTACGAACCTCCCCCTGGAACCACTTAGGTTCGTATCTTGAGGTACCACTGTATTATCTATTATAACAATGGACCAAGTATAAACTAAAGATAAGCATGGATTTTGCAACTCATTTTGTGCTTATAGCTTAGCTAAGTTAGTTTAGTTTGACAGGCAGCAATAGGCATAGTACTTTGTGGGTCAGAAGATATTTGAACCATCCTTTATCTTTCTGGTTCTAATTAGACACTTGATTTTACTTTGTATCACAAATATTTGTGATATCCCTAAATATCCCTACATAATAGATGCGTTCCTATTAAACAGGCAACAAGTAGTTAAAATAGGAAATTCCCTATCAAACCCTGCACCTGTAAACAGTTTCCCCAAAGGTAACATTCTAGAACCCAAACTCTTTATACTTTACATAAATGACCTTTGCAATTATATTACAAGCAATTGTGTTCTCTTCGCTGATGATGTTCAACAAGTTCAACTATTCAACACCAACAACAACGCTGCTACACTACAAAAAGACCTTGACTATATGTCAGAATGATCAAATAATTGGCAACTCCAAATCTCAACCAACAAATGCTCTATCTTACACATTGGGGAAAAAAATCAAAACATAAAATATAAACTGGGTGGATATGCTCTCGTAGATGACCCTCACTCTGTCAAGGACCTTGGACTACTCATCTGTAATGATCTAAGTGCCAGAGATCATTGTAACAGCATTGCCAAAAAGGCATTAACAGTTGTTAACCTAATCTTGAGTAGCTTCTTCTCTGGTAATATCGAACTGCAAACTAGGGCGTACAAAACTTTTGTTAGACCAATTCTTGAATACAACTATTCTGTCTGGAACCCGTACTGCATATTAGACATTAATAGAATTGAATGAGTCCAGAGATATTTCACTAGAAGGGTTTTCCATTCCTTTACTCGCTACAGAATAATTTATGCCAGCAGACTTGAAATTTTGGGCCTAGACAATTTAGAACTTCACCATCTTCAATCAGACCTAAGCATAGTACATAAAATTATCCATAAAATTATAGTACATAAAATATCCTACCTTCCACCACAACAATACACAAACACACAATATATACAAACTTATGGTAAACCACTCCAAACTTGATTGCAGAAAATACGACTTCAGTAACAGAGTTGTCAATGCCTGGGATGCACTACCTGACTGTGATTTCTTCCCCAAATCCCCAAAGGTTTAACCTTAGACTGACTACTTTCAACTTCACCCCAGTCCTAAGAGGTCTTTAAGGGGTGTGCATAAGCACACCAGCGTACCTACCGTTCCTGTCCTAATATTCCCTTTCATTTGTATGCATTTCGCGTATTCATAATCATGTTTATACTTATATCTGTTATCTAATATGTGCTTGACAAAATAAATAAATAAATAACAAATAAATAAATATGTTCCAGAAGTCACATTTCAATCTCTAGGTTGAAATCCCTATATATTCTCCCTATATTTTCCAGTGAACAGTAGAGTGTTCACTGGAAATTTGCTTCAATATAGAATTATTAATTATGTTCATATAAGTTGTTTATGGTATAAAATGATTACCTATTTTCTACTGTAATGTTGAAAAAAATGTTCTGCTGTCCCTCTTAGACTATTATCCAGTATTTTAACCTTGGAATCCCCCCCCCCCATTCCTTTGTTGGGCTATACCAATAGCTGCATAAGTATTATATGCATTATTTTTCAAAATATATGTCTTTCTGGTCTTTGTCATATGCAGCTCACCATCAGTTATACTGAAACTGTAATGCCCACTCTTGAACGTCAGAAGACTCTGAAGCGACAGTATTGTTTTGAATGTGATTGCATCATGTGCTCCACACAAAGCCAGGTAAGTCAGCTAAATTTGTCTTTTGACTACGTAATATGTGTCAATACTTGAGCTGAGGGTAGACATAGGTTGAAACAAACAATGAAATGAACAAAATAATGAGAATTTTTAAAAGGTGTGCTCTAGAAATTATTTTATTTCATCACTTTTTCTTAGGTATACCAGAATTGTATTATTATTATTATTATTATTATTATTATTATTATTATTATTATTATTATTATGTATTAGATTTGTATGCCGCCCCTCTCCGGAGACTCGGAGTGGCTCACATTTTGGAACCAGAGTTCTTTAAACTTTTAAAAGAGTTTTATTCCTATTAGTTGCTTCTGGTTCTTTCATGATGTAAGAGCAAACAGTTATATTTTTTTCTTAACTCAACTTGCTTACTCATACAAATATCCAGAAGTGCTACTTATTCTCCACTTGCACTGCTTCGGAGAGTCCAACATGGGTTAATCTACAGCCTATTGGAAGGGACTGAGTTAAAAATTAGCATAAATAACCGGTCCAACCCCCATGTTGCCCTCTCTGGGTCAGTCTAAAAAACTCAGTCATAGTGGAGGGACTCATGAGTTTTTCCTCCTATGACTCTTGTAGTCTTGTTGTTTTAGCTTGTACATTTGCTTAACTTTTTACTGTTTTTATTGTTTTATTATAAAGCATATTAAGATATTCACTAACATAAAAATTTTTTCTGTTTGTCTTTCAGAGACTGGACGATGTATTTCGGCAGTTTGGGCCCCTGGTTCTGCGGAGCCATGCCCACTTCTCTTCACCCAGGTCGGAGCCTCTTCCCTGCGAGGGTACAGCTCCAAGGACCGGGCGTCGCCCATGGAACGAGGTCCCCGGCCTGCGCAGCCATACCTCTGTTCGGAGCGACCATCGGGAGCCGGACACGACGAAAAGAGGACATTTGAATTTCCCGCCAGAGAAGAAAAGCCGCGGCTGGGAAACGAGCCGGCGAGCGGAGCGCCGAGCCAGGAAGCCCGAGAAAGATCATCGCCGTTCGTAACGGCAGCTGTAATGGGCGCGGCCATGACAATAAAGGCGCCAAACACAGGGCGCCGCCATTTTGAGGCTTAGCTCCGGGCCGCCATTTTGGAGGGTTGACGGACAGCCCGATTACCCAATTATATCGCCCGGATGTCCTGTGTAACAGGAAGAGGCGGAACATAATAGCGGCGGCCATTTTTACTGACCAAATTGCTCAAACGCAGCTATAATTACCTGTTGGTCTCACGGAGCCTTATAATCATCCTCATGGCCGATCCAGCCCAACAGGGGACAGCTGAAGCCCCGATCACAAAGGCTAAGGAGAAGTCTCACTCTTCCAAGCCCAAGTCTAAAACTTCGCAAACCTCCTCTGCAATGAGAGATGCTGAAAGGCGCATCAAAGCCCTGGAGGAGCAATTGGAGGAGCAAAAGCAAGCTGCCATGCCACAAAATGCACCTATAACAGGTACTACCCCCCCGGGGCTCCCGGAGGGCATGGGATCAGCAACTGATCGGGACTGGTCACCGGATAGGTTTGGGGGTGCATCCCAGGTGGCAGAGCCAACTAGGCCAGAAATTACCAGGCCTTCTTCTTCTTCTTCCCCGGCATGGCACATGGCATCTCAACCAATGCCAACTGCCTCATTCACCCCGACAGCAGCTGGCCTCAGATCCTCCCCAGACACCTGGCAACGCCTGCCACCTGCATTGCAGGACATGATTGCTTCGGCCTATTCCCATGGCATAGTGGCTGGGGCCCAACAACACATGCCCAGTGCCCCCCCTGCTTCGCCTCGCCCTTCTCCATCTGTCCAGAGGAATATATGGGCAGCTCCGGCACCCCCATCTCCCACGCACGAATCCTTTCAGGGGGACATGGGCTTTAGGGAGCATGGTTCTGATCCGGATGATGGCCTATCAGAGGATGAGGGTGTACCTCCAGAACCCCCGGCATATACTGGCCTCTTTAGGCCCTCTATTTTTCGTGTGTTCTTGAACAAGGCTAAACTAACTATCGCCTCAGATGCACCTGGCAAGCCCGCTGACCAGGCAGCGATCACTCAACCGACCTCAAGGGTACTTACTGAAACCCAGAGGGATGCAGACTGTATACCTGCTCCCAAATTGTTCTTGGACAATGTTAAAAGACCCTGGCAATACCCAGCGGGTGCTCTAGGCCCAACAGTCTCAGAAAGGAAATTCTATGCATTTGAACCAGAATTGGAGAATTTACTAGAATTCCCATCTGTCGATGCCCCTGTAGCGGCTCTTGTTTCTAATGCGCTTGTGCCATCAGAGGTGGCAGACGGCCTACGACCAGAAGACCGGAGGGCCGAGAGCATAATCAAAAAGGCCCATCAAATGAATGCATGGGCCCTCAAAGCAGCCTCAACTGCTTCATTTTTTAACCGAGCGTCGGTCCTTTGGCTGCAAGACATGCTCACGAGATTAGGACCGGAAGATGGCCGCTTGAGGCAAGACCTCAACAAGCTATTAGCGGCAGCAGAGTTCTCCGCGGACGCCACTTTATCGGCATCCCGCTTTTCTTCACGGGCTCTAGCAGCAAATCAGTCGGCTCGACGCTTACTCTGGCTCCGGACATGGCAAGCTGACGCCAAGTCCAAATGGCGTCTGGCTTCAGCCCCATTTGATGGTGCTAAATTGTTTGGTGAATCTCTTGACAAGGTCCTCATAGAGGATAAAGACAAGAAGAAGGTCTTACCCAGAACCTATAGGAGGCAAGACAGACGGACCACACCATACTTCAGACGTCCACCCTTTCGGGCAGAGACCTCCTCCAATGCACCCCAGGTTGGAAGGTCATACACTCAGGGGTCATACTCTCAAACTTCGTACAGAGCAGACAGGGGTGGCTTTGGAGACCGGAATAAACAATTCCAACAATCAAGGAGACCATACAGAGGCTCCAGCAGAGGAGGTTATAGAAGGAACAAATGACTCCATCGAGAACTTTCCTATAGGAGGACGGCTACAACACTTCACCGCCTCTTGGGAAGCCATATCTACAGACTCTTGGGCTCTAAGAACTATAGCTCAGGGTCTCACTTTGGAATTTATTCAGGAACCCCCCAGCAGGTTCCTGCAATGCCCAACAACCTTCAACAACCTCAAGAACAACCTTCTGTATCACGAGATCAACCACCTCCTCCAGATAGGCGCCATCGAAAGGGTCCCGTCCCATCAGGAGGGGCGGGGATACTATTCAATCGTGTTCATAGTACCCAAGGCCTCCGGTGGTTGCCGCCTCATTCTAAACTTGAAACAACTAAACATATACCTCAAATATCGGCGTTTCAAGATGCATTCCCTAAAGACAATATTAGCAGCAATTCGCCAAGGGGATTGGTTAACGTCGATAGACCTCAAAGAGGCCTACCTGCATATCCCAGTACATCAGGATTACAGGAAATACCTTCGGTTTTGCCTCGACAACCAGCATTTCCAGTACAAGGCCATGCCTTTCGGCCTATCTTCTGCACCCAGGACATTCACAAAGTTACTGGACATACTCACAGCTCATCTCAGGTCTCGTCCACTACGCCTCATGGCGTATCTGGATGATATCATCATCCTGTCCAAAAGTCCTGGACGGGCTCACCACGACCTAACAGAAACCATGAGGACACTAGAACACCTCGGTTTCTCCATCAATCATCAAAAGAGCCACTTTACACCAACAAGGTACCTACCTCACCTAGGCACCAACATAGACACCACAACTGGCATGGTCTTCCTTTCAGCAGAACGACAAGCCAAGGTCAAAACCTTGGTCACACAGCTACAACGCAACCGTTCTCCGACCTTAGCCTTCCTCTCTCAACTGTTGGGGGTACTCATATCTTGTATAGACATTCTACCTTGGGCCAGGCTCCATGCCAGGCCTCTGCAATGGTTCCTCATTCCCTTTCAGAGGAACAGAACGAGTCACTCGTCCGCATCAGTGACAATTTCGTACGAAGTAAGGAAATCACTTCCTTGGTGGAAGTCATCAGCCCTCACGCAAGGATCACCGTTCCTGCCACAACAGGAGATGACCATAACAATGGACGCGAGCCTCTCGGGCTGGGGAGCGCACTCCGAGGTGGGAGTGGCCCAGGGCCTTTGGACCGAAGAGGAGCTCACATGCCCAAACATCAATTACCTGGAGCTCAGAGCCGTTCACCTGGCTCTCAGACATTTCACTGCACAGGTCAGAGGTCAGAACGTATTGATCCTCACAGACAATGTGGCGACAAGGGCGCACATCAACCATCAGGGCGGCACAAGATCGGGTCGCCTGATGAGGGAATCCCAGTCCCTGTTCAAATGGGCGGAACGACACCTATCATCCTTGAGGGCGGAACACATATCCGGCATCTCAAATCTTCAAGCAGACTGGCTCAGCCGGACCACCATAAATCTGGCGGAGTGGAGCCTGGGCAACGATCTGTTCATGGAGATCATTCACAAATACGGGACACCACAGGTGGATTTGTTTGCCACCCATCACAACAACCAATTGCCCAGGTTCTTTTCAAGGTTCCCCTCGCCGGGAGCAGAGCAGATCAATGCCCTGTCATGCCAGTGGCCG
This sequence comes from Erythrolamprus reginae, assembly GCF_031021105.1. Classification (NCBI taxonomy): domain Eukaryota; kingdom Metazoa; phylum Chordata; class Lepidosauria; order Squamata; family Dipsadidae; genus Erythrolamprus; species Erythrolamprus reginae. The sequence goes on along the minus strand of NC_091950.1, from coordinate 341,856,817 downwards.
GAGGGTCTGCTATATGCTTTTCCCCCAGTCTGTCTGATCCCAAGGGTAGTCAACAAACTGCTGCAAGAACAAGCGGAAATCCTCTTGGTGGCCCCATTCTGGCCCAGGAGGCCTTGGTTCGCAGACTTGATGGGTCTTTCAATTTCTCCCCCCTGGCGAATCCCACACCACAAGGTGGTCCTGACACAGGGGTCGATTTACCACCCAGACCCTCAGTGGTGGAGTCTTGCCGTGTGGCACTTGAGGGGGAGAGACTGAGGAGAGAACAACTACCGGACAAAGTAATAAATACTATGCAGGCAGCTCGCCGACCCTCCACGACCCGCATTTATCAGGCCACATGGAGGGCATACTGTTTATTTTGTAGAAACCGTCATCAGGACCCACAGGACCCATCCGTAATCCAGATCCTAGAATTCTTACAAGCTGGGTTGGACAAAGGACTGTCACCCAACACGCTTCGCAGGCAAACGGCAGCTATAGCCACAATCCTTAAAATGGACTTTTCTCGCCCAATTTCACAACACCCATGGATTCGGGATTTTATCAGGGGGGCATCGAACATCAGACCCCCCACCATTCACAGATTCCCTACATGGGACTTACCTCTGGTCCTACAGGCCTTGACAGAACCTCCCTTCGAACCTCTAAGAGATATTCCACTTCGTCTCTTATCGTTTAAAACGGCCTTCTTAACAGCAATCACATCAGCGAGGCGAGTATCCGAACTCGCGGCCTTGTCAATCAGACCGGACTTATGCATTTTTCATACAAACAATGTAGTCCTGAGGCCTGATCCTACCTTTTTACCAAAAGTAAACACTGTCTTCCACAGGTCACAAGACATCATCCTTCCGGATTTTTGTGCCAAAGGGTCACATCCACTGGAACTAAAGTGGCACAAGATTGATGTCCGTCGTGCCATCAAAATATACATAAGACGGACAGGTTCCTTCCGGAAAACAGAGGCCCTGTTCGTTTCCTACTTCCCGGCATCCATGGGGAATAAAGTATCCTCTAAGACTGTCAGTTGTTGGATACGCTCTTGCATCGCCATAGCATATAAATCAAGGTCTGCACCAATACCTAGAGGTATCACGGCCCATTCTACAAGAAGTGCAGCCACATCAGCGGCCTGGGCGACACAGGCCACCCTTGAAGATATCTGTAGGGCAGCAACCTGGACTGCCCCCAATACGTTTATCAAGCACTACCGTTTGGACAGTTTCGCTTCAGCTGAAGCGGCCTTTGGACGCAGAGTGTTGCAGAGAGTTTGCACCGAGTCTGCGCCCCTGGTCCAGCCTTCTCCCTCCCTAATGGTTTAAAGCTTGGGTATATCCCATGTTGGACTCTCCGAAGCAGTGCAAGTGGAGAAGAACCGTTGCACTTACCTGAACGGTCTTCTCGCTGCACTGCAAGGAGAGTCCAAACCCACCCGGCTAACGGGCCCAGGGTCACTAGACGATTCATAATTGAGTTTGGATTCTGTTGAATCAGTTGAATAAAGTTTCCTTGTTTTTCT